>NC_139564.1:13367429-13925828 GCF_965112155.1 Podarcis liolepis | reverse complement strand
TATCTGACATTACTTCTCTCCGTTGGTGAGAAACCTACAAATTTCCCTTTCACTGACAGGCAAGGAAGGAAGAAAACCACTTATAGGCTCTTAATAAGAAAAGTCTTAATGCAGGACCAGCTTCTTCCAAGACAAATCTGTTGAGGGGAGAATACGTTCTGTACAGTAATGAGGAATAATAGCGGTCAGCCTGAGGTAGTTCCCACTCACCAGCGTCCACTTCATCTGCGTTTATCAATGAGAACAGAAAGTCACGGGATTCCATTAGCCAGGCGCTATCAAAGTATTGACGAGGCAATGAGAAAGCCTCGTCCTTTATCGTCAGCTGTCTAGACCTGCTCTCCCAACTGCGACGGAAAGAAAGGTCGTCTTCTGTGCATGCCTAAGTATCATTGGAAGTGGGGTCTTTAAAAAGGGGGGTGGCATTAAACCAATTTTATCTTTGCAGAGGACTGTATCGTGTGGTTGGAATCGATATGGATCACAAGAGATATACCTCGCTGCTACAGGGTATGCCCTCTTTAGTAAATCAAGGTACAGTGGTACCTCGGGTTACATACGCTTCAGGTTACACACGCTTCAGGTTACAGACTCCGCTAACCCAGAAATATTACCTTGGGCTAAGAACTTTGCTTCAGGATGAGAACAGAAATCGTGCTCCGGCGGCAGCAGGAGGCCCCCATTAGCTAAAGTGGTGCTTCAGGTTAAGAACAGTTTCAGGTTAAGAATGGACCTCTGGAACGAATTAAGCACTTAACCCGAGGTACCACTGTATCTTGTGGAAACGGAGAGCATGTTCTTCCTTTAGGGCAGGAGACACATCCCCAGTGCGCACACTCTCTCACACAATAATGTCTTCAACAAGTTGAGCAGGATATCAGGATCGCTTCACAACTTTGGATGCTTCTGGAAGTTTTCAACGGGGGACAGGTGCTCGAATCCAGAAGGCACATCTGAAATCCCGAAAGAGCTAGTTGTGCAAGTAGCCAGGATTGCTTTCAAGTAAACAGGGATGTAATGGGGTGGGCAGACTTTTGTGTGCTTCATTGACACACATGGGGGTCAGGAACAGAACCCCCGCACAAAATCGTATGTATGTATGTATGGCCAGATTTTTGTATTAAAAGGGGGCTAGGCATCAATAGTGATCCTTTTGAGACCTCAGGTAGCAATCTGATGCTGGACCTACCACTGCCAGTAGTGACCTTCTGAGTGCTTGGAACACTGCTCTTTTTCTGCAGTTTTAGGCGGGTTGCAAAACCGGGGGATTTATCAGCTTGGTGGTCAGTGATGTGCCATTGGGATTTACACCACCAGTTCTACAGGATTTGCACAAAAAGTGGTTTTCAGGTCTCTGCAGAAGGCAGGAAGGTGTCTGTGCTTTACTGGAAAATCAATTCTGTTGTAAGCAGCTCATGCGCGTGATGCTCAGCAGAAAAAATATGCTAACGTGCAGGTCATTTAATTGGGAAACCCATTTATCATGTTTTCCAGGGTAGACACCAGAGCTTAGTGCCTCATCATCACAGAGGCTTCTGGACTCCCTTGAACCTTGCTCTGCTAATGACCCCATAAAGACAGCCATTTTGGTTTATTGTAGGCCTCCATTGGAGAGATATTCCTGGTTGATTGTAATGTGCGTGTTTTCTGTGGGGAGAAGGTCCTTCTCTCTTGAGCTCTGTTATAATTTTATTTATTTATTGAAATTTATAATGGACACTGCTCTGAAAGGTTAGGACATGTAATAATTAAAGGAAGCACAAAGGATAAATGGAGGATGGGCATGGAAAGTCACAAGAATATATAATATTTGCACTAGTCTGTCATCTATTCTGGTAGATGATAGATAGATAGATAGATAGATAGATAGATAGATAGATAGACAGACAGACAGACAGACAGACAGACAGATAGATATAGATAGATAGATCATAGATAGATACATAAATAGATAGATAGATAGCAGATAGATGATAGATAGATAGATAGATAGATAGATAGATGATAGATAGATAGATGATAGATAGATAGATAGATAGATAGATAGATAGATAGATAGATAGAGATAGATAGATAGATAGATATAATTTGTAGTATATAATGTTTGTATGAATTTGTCATCTATTCTGGTCCATGTTTCAATACCAGTTCATGCTCCAGCCTCACTTAGTCTAATATGCTCTAGGCACACCTATCCCTTGAAGATGACTTGAACTTTTCAGAAAATCCAGAATGCTCATCCTGATGTGTGTTGGGATGTAGACACATTCACACTGTTTATTCCAACTCTACTGGTGGTCAATCCACTTCCAGGCCTGATTCAAGGTGCTGGTCTAAAGGTCAAAGACTTGCACAGCCTGAGACCCTCCTAACTTAAGGACCATCTCTCTACCCCATTGCAGTCTAGTCTGCAGACCTTACTGTCTTTATACCATCTTTGCTGCAGGGTTGAACAGTGATGGTCAGAAATGGGACAACTGCTTCATATTGTCCAAAGAGATGAGGAAAGCTACCTCCGAGAGGGGGAAATTCCAGAAGGGCTGTAAGACTCTTCTTCCATCAAGCTTTTGGGCTGCATATACCTTTCTGAAGAATCTTGGGAATTGTAGTTTGCCTCTCAAAAAGCTACAGTTCCCAGCACTCATAACAAACTACAGGTATCAATATTTGGGGGAGGAAGCTTTAAAAGTACTGTACGTTGGGTGTGCAATCAGCAAATATTACTTTTGATACAGTTTTCTTTACCCGTATTTGAGTTACATTAATGTGATACTAAAACTTATGACGCTGGAAAAAGTTATGACGCTGGAAAAAGTTATGACGCTGGAAGATGAGGCCCTCAGATTGGAAGGCATCCAACATGCTACTGAGGAAGTGAGAGCTGGACCATAAAGAAGGCTGATCGCCGAAGAATTGATGCTTTTGAATTATGGTGCTGGAGGAGACTCTGGAGAGTCCCATGGACTGCAAGAAGATCAAACCTCTCCATTCTGAAGGAAATCAGCCCTGAGTGCTCACTGGAAGGACAGATGCTGAAGCTGAGGCTCCAATACTTTGGCCACCTCATGAGAAGAGAAGACTCCCTGGAAAAGAACCTGATGTTGGGAAAGATGGAGGGCACAAGGAGAAGGGGACGTCAAAGGACAAGATGGTTGGACAGTGTTCTCGAAGCTACCACATGAGTTTGACCAAACTGCGGGAGGCAGTGGAAGACAGGAGTGCCTGGCGTGCTCTGGTCCATGGGGTCACGAAGAGTCGGACACGACTAAACGACTAAACAACAACAACAAATGTGATATTGTTCGCTTTTAACCAGTGTGGTTTTCTTCTTCTTCAAACTGTTCATGAAAGCAGTGTGTAATTTTTAAAATAAATGAATAGCAAATACAGCTTACAGGAACCTGTGCCTGAAAACAGGTTCAGTATATTCCAAACAGTGATGCTTTGGACTGCTTTAATCCAACAGTAGGTCTCTGTAGGCTAAGGCCTGCTTGTCGTTCATACACTTGACTGGCAGGCCGGCATCATCTTCGTCAAAATATTACAGAGGAGAGATAATGACTACTGCCACTTGAGAGAGCCAGGCCGGTCAGCGGGGGGTGGGAGCCGGGGGGGGGGGGTAGACAGACTAGCTGTCCTGTCATTTTAGTAGTTGTCAGCCAATGCATTGTTACTCATCCTAATCACAGTAATTGTAAGACGACAACAGGCAGACAGGTTAGGAAGGATTTGAGGAAATGAAAGCTATATCTCCCGGCAGCCATACAACTTCATTTAACCTCAACAGAGCAAAAACTGCTATCATTTCTCCCTGGCCCTGCCAGGGAGGTGTGATTCTTCTGGTGTCAGAAAAGCTTCTCATTTGCAATGTATGACAATTTCCTCACACCTGGAAAAAGAGAGAGAGAGAGAGAGAGACTGCCACAAGTCAATAGACTATAAATTGTGCTTGGAAATGGGATCGTCTTAACTAAAGCCAACTTGCTTTCCCCAGGAGGCTCCCCAATGCTTTTTTGCTCACTCGCTTTTCCTTTCCCCTCCTCCTCTTCCTTTTGATAATTTGTATGTTTAGACATTTGGTTACTGCACTTGTAACGTCTTATAGCGGACAGCATCTGTCATATTCAGACACACAAAAGCACACAGAAGGTAAAGGTAAAGGGACCCCTGACCATTAGGTCCACTCGTGACCGACTCTGGGGTTGCGGCACTCATTTCGCTTTATTGGCCGAGGGAGCCGGCGTACAGCTTCCAGGTCATGTGGCCAGCATGACTAAGCCACTTCTGGCGAACCAGAGCAGCGCACGGAAACGCTGTTTACCTTCCCACCGGAACGGAACCTATTTATCTGCTTGCACTCTGACGTGCTTTCAAACTGCTAGGTGGGCAGGAGCTGGGACTGAGCAACGGGAGCTCACCCCGTTGCAGGGATTCAAACCACCGACCTTCTGATCGGCAAGTCCTAGGCTCTGTGGTTTAACCCACAGCGCCACCAGGCTATTAAAACGATGGTGGAGAAAGTAAATTATATTTGCTCTGTGTTTCTCTTTTTTTTTAAGTTAAGAACATAAGAGACTGGCTGGATCAGGCCAGTGGTCCATCTAGCCCAAGCAGATGCCCATGTGATGCCCCACATGAATGCAATAGCAACTCTTCCCCACCTGTGATTCCCAGAAACTAGTATTCAGATGCATGTTGCATCTGACAGTTGATGTAGTCATCATGGCTAGTGGCAATGACTTCATCTACGGTAATCCTCTTTGTTGGGGGTCCCCCACCTACTCTCTGGCCCTTGTGAGGAAGGGAGACCAGGCCAACCCAAGTCTCCCCTCTGTTCGCCTTCATTTCCTATGAACCTTTCAATGTCATCAAATGGCTGCCTCCATCAAACAGTCTGAGCTCAAGAACATCTCTGCGTAGTGTGGAGTTTGGCTCTTGACTAAAAGAGACCACATGGCCTTATGAACCAAGGTTAAAAGTTTACTCCAATAAACCTTTGTTGGGGAGGATGCTGGGTTAAGAGAAAGTATTGCATTTCGAAATTAACAATTAATAAAAGAAAAGAAAAACCATAGAGTTTGTGGTTAATCTCTTGAGCAGGAGGATTCTGCAATAGAGAAAGGTTTAGTCTAGACTTCTCCACAACAATAGTCTATTTCTATCTCATGGGGACTGGGGGGGGTCAGCCGAAGGGCCACGTTGCCTCCTGGGCATAGCTGTCAACTTTTCCCTTTTCTTGCGAGGAATCCTATTCGGAA
Source organism: Podarcis liolepis (assembly GCF_965112155.1). Lineage (NCBI taxonomy): Eukaryota > Metazoa > Chordata > Lepidosauria > Squamata > Lacertidae > Podarcis > Podarcis liolepis. Next base: position 13,920,570 of record NC_139564.1, on the reverse strand, counting down.
TAAGGGAATTTCCCTTTAAAAAGGGTAAAACATTGACAGCTATGCTCCTGGGTAGTCTTCTGGAAGCCATAAGCTGATAGGCGGAAGCAAAGGTAAACATGGACCAGGCAAAGGATGTGACTCTTGCCTGTGTACAACTGGCCACATTCCAACCATGCAAGAGTCAGGTTTCTACACAAACACTCCTTGTCCCAGACAGACAAGAGGCATTAAGGTAGTGCAAGGACACGTTCTAGCCATGCCAAAGCACTTGAGGAAGACAGGTGCAGGAAAGAATGTGGTCTGGCGGAAGTCCCAAAGGCCACATAGAGAGACCTAGAAAGGCACATTCAGCTCCCCAGGCCTCAGGTTCACCACCTCTGGTCTAGGCCCACATCCCTAATCTACAACAGCTGTCCTAGGCTGGTGTTGACACATATTATCACTGCTTTTTTTCTTTTTTTCTTATTTTTAAGTGATAGTCCTCACCAGTACAGAATACTGTCTGCTCTCTTTTGGCAACCCATGGCAGCCATTTTGTTTTGGCACCCATGACAATTTTATCAGTATACGAGTACCGGCACCTCACATTTTTCCACATCTACCGACAACACCCACTATGTTTTATCATTTGCTTTTTAAAAAACTTGTATACCGCTTGATATTTCAACAGAAATCTCTAAGCAGTTTACATATCCAAACAAAAATAAATACATTTTCGTTTAAGCACCTGGGCCTGAGGTTTCCCATCCCTGTTCTATAGAGAGGGGGCTTCTTCATTTTAACAATCATCTCCTTCTTGCCCTATTAGACCACCATACATATAAAGCTTTATAATACCACTTTTAACAATTATGGCTTCCCCCAAACAATTCTGGGAGCTGTGATGATTTGTTAAGGGTGCTAAGAGGAGGCCCCTAGTTCTCTCACAGAGCTACAACCACCAGAGTTTCCTGTGAAGAGGGATTTACCGTTAAAACCTTTCTGAGAATCTTAAACCTGAATACTGTTATCTTTTTGCGCCATCATATTAATGCGCCAGGCCCAAGCAGTTACTGCAACACTAACCTTTTAAAGTGAATTTTTGTGAGGCCCCTGGCACGCTGTGGCAGATAGATGCCACATAAATAACATTTATTGTTATTATCACTATATGTCGTGTTCACTCTGTTTGGCCGCCATTAATAAACCATTCGGGCAATGTTGTTGCAATGTATAATATTAGCAGCCTGTTCCTCGGGGAAACATATAACTGGGTATTTAATATTCTAGATGTTTCCTGACCCAAACGCAAGGCTGCCGAATGGTGTTCAAAGTTCAGTAGGAGTGAGAATGGGGTGGGGTGGGAGGGGAGAGATTGCGCAAGCATGCTCAGGTTTCTTTAACATTACAACACGATCCGCTGTAACTCATGCAATATGTCTAGCTATTAAAATTCTGCTAGTTTGGGTAATATTCGCTAAACTAAATTGCAGATAGTTGAAAGGTTGCCATTTCAAGCTCTTTGGATATTCAGTATAAAAGCTTGCCCCGACGTTCCTTTTCCCCTCTCACAGCTGCAGTTTCAGTGATTGATTTTTTAAAAAGGTTTGCATGTCATCCCCAGAGATTGTTGAGGCAGACCTCCTTCGCTGAGAGTCAGTACGGTGTTGCGATTGTAACGCTGGTCTGGGGCCTGGGCCCTAGCCACCAGCCAGCCATGGAATTCACTTTGGGTCAGTTGCTATGACTCCACTTAACCCACTGCCACAGGGGTGTTGTGAGGTTAAAGTGTGTGAGAAGGGAGAATTCTGTACACCAAGAGTAAGGAGCATTTCCCAGGCTGAGGATCACGTTTTTTCCCATATGTGGACCACTTGCAAGTGGTGGGGAGGGCCAGAGGCAGAGAGACATGCCCTCCAAACACATCAAGGCGGAAAAACAGGAAGCCATCTTCTGGGGCCACACTTCCGCATGAGTCACATGACCCATGCAACATTGTGGCCCCAAAATACACGCTTTTGGGGGGCTACCACCCAAAAAGGGGCATTTTGGGGCACAGCACAAGATCGTGGCTCTGAAAAAAGTGCCTTTGGAGATTGCATGAGATAGTGGTGCCCAAAATGGCCACTGTGTTCTTGTGCAAAAAAAACCCAGAATGTCCCAGTTTTATTGGGTCAGTTGAGGGGTATGGAAAGGGAGTGTTGGTCAAAAGAGGAATGGATGCAACTCTTACCTTTGTATAGTTGTCTACATTCCAGCCATGCAAAACTGAGGTTTCTGCAAACACACACACACACGCCCATTTCTCTATTCTCCATCCAGGCAAAGAAGAGGCAAAACCTAACCACTCACGAGCACTCAAAGAGGGCATGGAGCATGGTGCGTGAAGGTTGTGGCCTCAGAATGGAGGACATAAGCTATGCACCCATTAGCTGTTTAAAACACAGCTATGGTGTCTCCCCACACCTGCACTGTTTCAAGCCCCACTTTTGCACTGCTGTCCGCACCAAAGAGGGGTGGCGGTGTTTTTTCTGGGTACCCATTACTTGATTTGTTTCCCTGCATCTGCAAACCCCACTCCCCACCCCCAAAAATAAACTTGCATTCACTGTAGCTACCATCTGCACATGTGCAATGGCTGTATAAAATGTACACACCTCAGCTTAACCGCAGCTTATGTTTTCAGATGGAAGCTGGTCTGAAGGAAAGTACATCAAATGGGTGTATTTCTCAAGGAACTGCAGGATGCCTAGGGATTGTGGCTAATGCCATGTGCAATTGGCTTCCAACTCCAGCAGTCGGAGGTGCTACAGCCGGTGTAAGCAATAATGTGTACACAGTCATGGTCTATGGTAGGGCCAGAAAAGAGTAGCCAATAAGGTGCCTATGGGAAGCCTGCAGGAAGGCAGGTCCTGTCCTCGTCTCTCTCTTTTTGCAGGGGGCTCTCTTTTCCCCTAGGTATTATGTAAAATAATAATAAATGTGGAATGACAGCTAAGTTTCAAATCAATCACAGGCATCTGATGGTATTACTAAGCGTCCGTACTCTATTCTCAGGTCTATGGAATCATAATTTGAGCCCCTCAAATTGATTTATACCTCTGTGATAGAGCAGTCCCAATTCATTATTCCATATTTAATTAATATATGCTTCAAAAGGAGTTGTCAAAAGACCAAGTTAATTATAAAAATGGAGGCAAAAGAAAAGGAGAAGCTAAAATCCATTGTGTCACATTTCAGTTCGGTGACAATCACTTCACTCCTGAAAGGATTATGGATGGATTTCTATCATTTGATGTGGCTTTCAGTAAATATTGATTTAAAGAAATAGATCATAGCATGGCTCCTCGAGTCTATGGAGCTGTAAGAAGGAATGGACGAAGAATTTATTTGATCTACTTTTTGCAATGGGCCATCCAAACTACTGCTCACAAACCTACCTGTGGATCGGAATGCAACTCCCAGATGGATTTTGCACTTCTCTAGGTTTTGCGATAAAATTTCATTGTGAAAAAAATATACACAAAAATGCATATTTTATATTTAATAATGTGTTTTTAAAAAATCATATTGCTACACCCCTATGTCTGAGCAGTGTAAGATTCCAGTCATTCCAGGCACTCACCGGGGTGTCTTTGGTCTGTGGTGTATTTATGATAGATGGTTTTATTTACACATATACACAACCTGCACCTAGATGGAGGGGTTGTAGAGCATTCACTTCCTATGAGGATCTGGCTCCCCCCTTAAAAGTTTGCATGAAAATGTGAATCAACTGCATTTCCCTCTTTTCCCTAACTACAATGTTGTTGTTGTTGTTGTTGTTGTTGTTGTTGTTGTTGTTGTTGTTTAGTCGTTTAGTCGTGTCCAACTCTTCGTGACCCCATGGACCAGGGCACGCCAGGCACTCCTGTCTTCCACTGCCTCCTGCAGTTTGGTCAAACTCATGCTGGTAGCTTCAAGAACACTGTCCAGCCATCTCGTCCTCTGTCGTCCCCTTCTCCTTGTGCCCTCCATCTTTCCCAACATCAGGGTCTTTCCCAGGGAGTCTTCTCTTCTCATGAGGTGGCCAAAGAAATGGAGCCTCAGCTTCAGGATCTGTCCTTCCAGTGAGCACTCAGGACTGATTTCCTTCAGAATGGAGAGGTTTGATCTTCTTGCAGTCCATGGGACTCTCCAGAGTCTCCTCCAGCACCATAATTCAAAAGCATCAATTCTTCGGCGATCAGCCTTCTTTATGGTCCAGCTCTCACTTCCATACATCACTACTGGGAAAACCAGAGCTTGAACTATACGGACCTTTGTTGGCAAGGGCATGAGACCACTGCAATCACCAGCGCCGGCTGCAAGCACCAGGACTTCCTCTTCCCCGAGGTTGGTGGCAGCAGCGATGGAGGGGGGAAACAAGGCATTCCATGATCAAATCAGGATGTCATTCCAGGATGTCCCAGGAAAATCAGGACACTTGAAGGGTACGTGGGTCAAGTCTGGTGACTTGAACAATGATGCTGAATTTCCTCAACTGCTGAGCCAGAGGCAATATGGGAGTGGTGGCTGCAGGAATGGGAATTGCTGATGGGCCACATTCAGAGGACACTCCCGCCCCCTTCTTAAAGCAGGCCAATCCAGGCCCTGGGCTCTTGCCCTGAGCTTTGACCAAGATGGTTCCTGCATCAACCTGATCGACTTTTGCATATGTAGCTTCATCCTCCTCGGAAAGATGCTCGCTGTGTCTCCCAGGTGCCAGTCACAAACCGCAGCATGTTTGCGGATTTACAGAGGAGTCATTTAGGGTTGGAGAGGTGGGACGGAAGGGTGGAAAGAGACGGGAGAAGGAGAAGGTTGAGAACTGCCTGCTTGGGAGTCTATACAAACTAAATCAAAGGTATTGTTCAAAATTTACAGCAGGTCACCTCTTCTTTTTTCCTCCCTCTATTTCTTTTCAATATCGAATGAAGGGCTGACCAGCAAGGTCATCCTTTCCTTATTAATGAGGCATCGCTGGAGCTTTGTCTCATTAGGGCACTCAGAACTGTGCATTTACTGCAATTTCTAGCACTTAATAGAGAGGGGTCAGAGCAGGTCATATTCAATTTCCACTTGGCAGAGGGAGGAAAAATGGAAGCGATTCATTTGCACAAATTTGAATAATTCTTCTCCATCTCCTTTTCCCGGGCCCGCTCTGCAGATAATTCTTGCATTTGAGCATCGCGTCCAAAGCTTTCCTGGCGGCCGACAGTGGGTCCTCTGCAAAAAGCTGTATTGCAGCTGACAGGTTCCAAGAATCCAAGTGTCAAAATACAACTGTTCCTTATCTCCCTAATGCCACCATTGCTATTACCCTGCCTCCTCCTCTCCCCTCACAACTGGGAATAGCGACTGCCTCCAGCGAGCTCTTAAACTTATCATAAATGTATCAAGATTGCTGTGGGCCATGAAACAGCTGTAGACAATTAATCTTTCCACAATTCTCCGGCATAAGAATTGCTCTCCCCGCAAAGTAACATCTGCTGCGCTGAGGTGATTATTCATGGGCAGCGGGTGACACCATAGTTTTATGCATAGAGCCATCAGTGGCAATGAAGCAAAATTTATAGTTTTCCCTGGTTCAGTAAGAATAACATTTCGGCTGCATTAAAACATCATCCATCAGCATTGTCCCAAAGCTCAGGGCCTCATCTCATCTGGAGAAATTAAAAAGTATTCATTTTAATGCTAAGTTGTGAAGTCTGCAGTGACATTGCTTTTTATTATTTTGTGGGGGGTTTTTTTAAAGCAATATTAGTGAGGATGTTGGAAAGGTGGAGGGGAGGTTACATGGTGCAGCGAAGCTGAGGATTAAATGTGCTAGCAGGTAGTAATGATATCCCAATTATTGGGCTGCTGCTTCTTATTTATTCATAACCCTTGAATGCTTAATCAAAAATTCTTGAATCAAATGCAACAGCTAAAGAGGGAAAGTTATTTCACCGAGGCAATGTAATTCTTTGCCTTGGATGAACACAAACAGAGACGGGGAGGCAGATCCGCTCTGCTCCAACCAGTGAGACAAATTCAGTGTTTTAAACATGAAACCAAAACCCGGTAAGAAAAGATATTAGATGGTAGTATAAGATAATGATTTGCTAGGGGGGGGGAGGACCCCTTCCAATTTACTTATTTTAAGCTGATTAACCTCCTCTTTGGCAAGGATCTGGCTTAGGGGAAAACCTGGAAATTGCTTCTTATGTGCATTTAAAATAGCTTGTATTAAGTGCAAGGTTGGGAAACGTTTGTGCTTTGGTAACAGCCATTTTTAGTTCATGAGCAAAGTTCAAAGCAACACAAGGAAGGTTTCTATGTCACAGGGAAAATTCACTTATTAGTGCCTTTTCGCTGTCGCCCTGCTATAATGCACTTGTCTCCCCCACCAGCCCTACAGCCACGCAGAGTCAGTTTAATATTTTACCCATAGTGATTGGAAATGTTCGTCCTGAATCATCAAAACTTGGGCAGGTGACACATCTGTAATCTTCAATGGGAAGGTCATGACTGATGCTCTGCTCTATAGAAGCCACTTCTCATCATAGTTTTGGGTGACAGCCCAGAATCTGCACTGGCAGATTGTCAGATATTACCATTCATTGATGTCAAAGCTTCCTAAATCACACCTACAAAATGATGATGTATTGGAGCTTCAGGTTGGCCTATTGTTGCACATCTCAACATAACGCATACCCCAGGTACATGCCCATCTTGCATTCTGTGTGCACGCCCAAACTAATATCCCATCATCTCTGTTTGAGAAGGGCCTGGTTTCTTGACAGGTTAGCCCAAGCAAGGAAAATTCCAGGGGTACTTTGTGAAAAGCAAGAATGAATGCTATTGATTTTCTCCTTGAGACATCTAGAGGTGGCCTATTGGGGGCGATACCATTCTGTCTAGGGGGGGAAATGGCTCTGAGGTGAAGTGTTTGTATTCAGTTGCTTGGAGAACGGTCTCTAGGCAAGTATTATAGACATGCAGAGATGCCCAGAGAAGTCTATAATCTCCGTGCTAGATCAGCCAGGAAAAAAGCAAAAATAATTATGAAAACCAGGAATGGCACAGGAAATTGAAGGTAGTGGCCCTGATCCGATACTGATACAATTAGCTGTGACTAAGCCCCATTGGAACAGGTTAGTCACAACTCACATTAGCAGGGCTGGGGCCAATATGTCTAATCTTAAAAGTTCAACTACAAGTGGTGTGCTCAAATGACTTGCTTTTTTGTTTAACAAAATTTATATACCACTGGATTGTAGTAAAATCTCTAAGCAGCTTTCTGTACATTCTAAAATCTGTTAAATAAATTAAAATTGTCATTGATCTACGCAATGTTTAGGTAACAAGAAACTCCAAGTAGTTTACATAAAAGCAATAAAAATACAGTAGCATTTCAATAACGTTTCCTAATAACTTGTGCCTCAGCTCTCCCCAGGCATGTTTTATTGCCCAGAGCTCCCCAGAAAATGAGAGATCTCCTCAGGCTCCGCAGTGCCAGAGAGGACACTCAGATGCAATGTTGGCGTATTGTTACAACTGCTGAGTGACCATTGCTGGTTAAGAATCCAGTACAGGTGGCAACCATTTTAGGCGTGTCTGGTTGACGCATGATCACTGGTGCGCAGGTCCTTTTGGGTTTGGAAGAAGGCAGAATGGGGGCAGAATGAGGGCGGGGCAGAATGGTAGTGGGGTGGAACAGGGCAAGGCACACACAAATGTGCTCCATCGATGCACATGGGGGCTTGGAAGGAACCCCCACATGAAATGGTAGCCGCCTGTATAGTCAATTGATGTATATCAATGGAAATTGAGAGTTCAAAAATTGTTTCCTGATAGCTGGATGTCTCTTTGTGGTTTTTAATGAGATTCATATCAGAAGCTGAATTCAGGGTTAAAAACTTCTGGGGAATGATATACAATGAATTGAAGAAAAAATGTTCAAAATAACATTTGCTTAAGAAACCAGAAGCATTTTTCTTGGGTATTTTAGGACAAGAGCTGCAGAAAGAAAAACGGACATTATTCATGTATGCTACAACAGCAGCAAGACTCTTAATAGCACAAAACCGGAAGACTGGAGAAATACCATCAAAAGAACAATGGCAAGAAAAGTTGAAGAACTATGCAGAGTTAGCAAAACTAATGGACAAGCTCCGTGAAAAGGACAACAGGGACTGTGAAAAAGAGTGGGAACCTTTTATAACATATTTGCAGAAACAAAACAAAAAAAATGGACTCAGGATTTAAATAACTTTATTGGACTTTATTGAAAGAGAACAAGAAGTATAACAATGGGACAACATAGTACTAAATACAAACATCAGATTGTACCATTTGATGTAACAAACCAGAAATGAAAGCTGAGGGAAGTCAACAGGGAGGGGGGAAATTGGAAAATGAATGTTTAGTAATGATGATGGGTATTTGTTGTAAGAAAGAAAATCAATAAAAATTATTTTTAAAAAGAAAAAGGAAGAAGATGAATTGGGTAGCGCCTTTCTAGGTGAGGAGATGGTGCTGAGAGAGATCAGAAATAACAGCTGACATCTTCAATGCATTTTAATTAATTAATGGATTTTAATTAATTAATTAAGTTTTAGTTTATGTGGTGATTTGATGTATTTTATGTTTTATATTCTTTTTTCTTATTCTTTTTTCTTTTTGTTTTATTCTTTTTCTTTTACTATTGTTAACTCTTTTTTTGTTACGTTTATGTATGAAAAATAATAAATATTATTGTGGGGGGGAAAGAAATTGCAGCTAACGTCTTCGGAAGACAGCAATACAAGAGACAGAGTACTGTGAGTTGATTAGGGATGGAGGAGAAATTCCATTCAGTGCTCATTCAAAGCCAAAACTATCAAATTTGCACTTTCAGAAATAATATGAAAATTGAAACATGGCTACCCCTCAAAAATTACACTTTTCTGAATTTTGCATTGCAGTTCTCCAACCGAACATTCTTTACAAATACAGATAGGTAGCCGTGTTGGTCTGCCATAGTCAAAATAAAAAATTCCTTCCAGTAGCACCTTAAAGACCAACTAAGTTAGTTCTTGGTATGAGCTTTCGTGTGCATGCACACTTCTTCAGATACACTGAAACAGAAGTTGCCAGATCCTTCTATATAGTGAGAAGGTGGGGAGGGGTATTACTCAGAAGGGTGGTGGGAATGGGTGATAGGCAGATCAGTGATAGTTCAGACCAAAGACATTGGATTCTTATCTCATTATACATGACTAAGCCATTTTTCACCTTCTCACCCCTTGCCTTTTCCTGTAAGACCTATTGCAGTCGTTAAGAGTCGTCAACAGGCTCATCTCAGCTATCTGCCTATCACCCATTCCCACCACCCTTCTGAGTAATACCCCTCCCCACCTTCTCACTATATAGAAGAATCTGGCAACTTCTGTTTCAGTGTAACTGAAGAAGTGTGCATGCACACGAAAGCTCATACCAAGAACTAACTTAGTTGGTCTTTAAGGTGCTACTGGAAGGAATTTTTTATTTATTCTTTACAATTGGGGGGAACATGCATAAAAACGAAGGTACTGGTGACATACAAACATGCATTATGGATGGGGAAATTGCTTGCAACAATGTGTACATTAGTCAAAAACGCATATAAAAATATGTTTATCGAGAGAAATTTGCAATAAAATGTTGGTGAATTTTCATGACGATGTAAAACAAATCACAAATTGATGCAGAATGTGAAGAACTGAATTTAAAATTGGAATAAGTAGAAGCTAAGAAAACAGAAATGGATGGTTCCTTTCCTCCCTAGAGTTTTTTTAAAAAAATTATTTATGATTTTCAGGTTTATACATTTCAATAATTTCACAGTGATTTTAGCATTTCAAAACTTGACTCCCTTCTCCCTCTTTCTGCAGTTCCTTAAAGTTACCGTATTTTTCGCTCTATAAGACGCACCAGACCACAAGACACACCTAGTTTTTGGAGGAGGAAAACAAGAAGAAAAAAATATTCTGAATCTCAGAAGCCAGAAGAGCAAGAGGGATCGCTGCGCAGTGAAAGCAGCAATCCCTCTTGCTGTTCTGGCTTCTGGGATAGCTGCGCAGCCTGCATTCGCTCCATAAGATGCACACACATTTCCCCTTACTTTTTAGGAAGGAAAAAGTGAGTCTTATAGAGCAAAAAATACGGTATTTTTAATATCTTCTGCATATCCAAATTAACTTAATTTGCTCATTTATTCATCTACTTTAAATATATACTCTTATGAAACTGCAGGTTGTTACAATAATCCTGCCAATGTTCGAATCTTATCTGTTTACAATTAGTCTTTCCTCCCTAGAGTTGACTGACAGTGAAACACCATGGGGTCCTGGGTGTCTCTCAGAGGATCTTCTGCCATTGAAGCCTCTCCTCTGTACTGCTGAGGTCATCACATAAAACAGAATAGTGACATGCTCATAGCAATCAAGATTAGCTGTGGTAGAGGGAGACACTGATCTTAGAAAGCCTTGCGTTGCCCACTCCCACCCTTCAATAAACACACAAGACATAACTGGCTGTACGTTTGAATAAATAAAGTATACTATTCATTGTATCGAATTGTAGATTTTAACAGAAGTAGCTCATAAAGTTCAACAAAAAAAGTAGAAGACCCAGTGGATCAGTTCATTCTCTAATCAGTTTATGTGTAAGTGTCTATTCCACCTGTCTGTTCATAGAGTCCCACCCTTCACCAGTTCTCCTAAAAGACACTCATCATTGTGCTGCTTCTCAGAATCACAGTTTCTCAGCAGGATGACCTCATCTTGCTTAAGCACCGCAAGTTGTGAGTTAATGCTACAATTCCCCATCTCTTTAACCCTGTTGGGAAGAACCGCACGGTGTGCAGAACTGGAGAAAGCACACCGTTCCTTCTCAGTTGTTTGCCGCTCAGCAGCAAGCAGAGAAATCGCTCGGTGCAAACCGTATTCTGCATAGTGATCATTTTCCATGAGAAGAAAACATTTCTGCAACAGCCACCCAGGGAAGAGACACAGCTCAGTGGAATCCTGGAATATCCAAGTTGAAATATACTCGGAGTCGAGAGTGGATTTCATGCTCTTTATTCAGCTCATAGTGGTGAGGAGGAATGGAAGTTCCCCCAGAATGTCTGCTTTATATACATTATTTACACAATGGGCCCCACTTGATTGTCTAATTCCGGGATTCTCCTGTAGGCCAATCAGGTTGCAGATTCACTTCCACCTGGAGCTGGTCCTGTGGACCAATCAGATTGCTGCATTTTGGATCCTATTCAACTCAGTACATAACACCAGTGTAGCCAGGAAGGAGCCCTGATTGAAATACCAGAAAGCTGTGTAGGTATCAGGGGCTGGACTGAGGAGGGATGCTGGGACCCGCTGCCCCTTTCTCTGCACCTTCCCAAAAAGAGGACAGTCTAGATTTAGAACAGTGGTTTGCAGAAGGGCATAGTTCAGAGGCTGCCGAGGGGGAAAGCTGGGACATACTGGAGGAGCAGCAGGACGAAGAAGCACCGGGGCAGAGTAAGCTGGCAGACTCAGTGTCTTTGGAGAGCATTCCTGATCCCCACTCTCCCAAAACCAGTTGGGCCATGAGAGTAGCAGAACAGAAATCTCAGGTGCAGAAAGCACTGACCAGCTGTGCTGGTCCCGGGGGGTTACCGTGCGGCGTGGTCCGAGTCCAGTCCAAGGTTGAGGGTGTGGTATGGAGGCTGTCCGTCAAGTCTGAAGCGGGGTCCAAGGCAAGGCGTCAGGTGTGGTCAGGAACTCTGGCGGAAGAGCAGGACAGGGTGCCGGCAGGAACAGGTTACCAACAACCTGGGACTGGCCTGGCTGGCTTTTATCTCCTCTGAGGCATAGGGCAGCCCCGGTCCACAGGTGACTCGCCTCTCCTGGCCTGGAGGCGAGCACTCCTCCTGCGAGAAGTTAGTTCCCTCTGCCTCTCTGCCCTGAGCCTCTGCAGCTCAGGAGAGGCTGGAGGGTTACTGGACCCAAAGGCAAGCTCACCTTCCCCTGACGGGGCTGGGAGAGGAGCACCTGCAGGCAATGGGTCCTCCATCACCTCTGGAGCCAGAGCAGACTCAGCTGGTGTCTGCTCCTGAGGATCCAGCACAGGGTGAGGGCCCTTCAGGTTCAAGCCCCTGCCCCAGCTCAGCCGGCCCTGGAGGCAGGGAATCCTGTGCAGGCTGGGACTCCTCAGGTTCAGCTTCTGAATCAGATTCCCAGGCCATCACATTCTTGTTACTTTTAAGGTATTTGTGTCTTTATTCTTTTAAGAGGGATCAAAGGGGATTTACCAGGAATAATCCACTCTGGGCAAGCCAGACTGGACTGCTTAACCAAAGAAATTCAAACGAATCTGGAAACTAGCTTCCTGCTGTATTGAGAGGAATTCTGTTCCCAGGCCATCACACCCCCTCTCCCAAAACCAGTTGGGCCATGAGAGTAGCAGAACAGAAATCTCAGACGCAGAAAGCACTGACCAGCCAGCGCAGGGGTGACGTAGATTAGGAGGGACTGAAGGGGTAGGACTTTACTTGGAGCAACGCTATTATTTAATAGAGACAGTGTTCCTTTGTCTTTCTCTGTGAATACTAAATAAGTTACATGGTAAGAACTCTTTTCAGTTATTTGCTTTTTGACTGCCACCGGAGGAGGGATCATAATTCCCTGGAACCTTGGCAGTAGGCCAGCTTCTTCTGACCAGATAGCAACTTTGGCCAGCATCTGAAGCTGGGGAGGGCTAGTGTAGAATATACCAAACTAAATAGGCCAACAGCCTAACTTGGATGGAGAAAGTTTTCTTAACTTTTTCCATCCATGACATTTTTGATCCATTCAATCGGGGATGGAAACTTGCGGCTCTCCAGACATTGCTGAACTATAACTTCCATCATGCCTGGTTTTTGGCCATGCTGGCTAGAGATGATGGGAGTTGTAGTTCATCAACATCTAGAGAACCACATCTGGAGGTTCTCCACCTCTGAATCAAATCTCCCTTGTAGGACCAGTTCTCTATACTAGCAATTTCCACGGAGTGCAACCAGCAGAGGGACACAGCTAGTCCACGCATATTGTTGTTTAATCATTTAGTCATGTCTGACTCTTCATGACCCCATGGACCAGAGCATGCCAGGCACTCCTGTCTTCCACTGCCTCCCACAGTTTGGTCAAACTCATGCTGGTAGCTTCGAGAACACTGCCCAACCATCTCGTCTTCTGTCGTCCCCTTCTCCTTGTGCCCTCAGTCTTTCCCAACATCAGGGTCTTTTCCAGGGAGTCTTCTCTTCTCATGAAGGACAGATCGTGGAGCCTCAGCTTCATGATCTGTCCTTCCAGTGAGCACTCAGGGCTGATTTCCTTCAGAATGGATAAGTTTGATCTTCTTGCAGTCTATGGGACTCTCAAGAGTCTCCTCCAGCACCATAATTCAAAAGCATCAATTCTTCGACAATCAGCCTTCTTTATAGTCCAGCATTCATTTCCATACATCACTACTGGGAAAACCATAGCTTTAACTATACGGACCTTGGTTGGCAAGGTGATGTCTCTGCTTTTTAAGATGCTGTCTAGGTTTGTCATTGCTTTTCTCCCAAGACAACACATATTATGGAAGTATAAATATTTTCATTCATTCGTGTGTATTTGAAATTGAATTCACATTTAAAGGCAAAATTACCTGATTTGGACTTTATGGGGGGTTATGTTATCTGAAGCACAGTCATCCTTCAAAATCTGTACATGTACAAATTTTGTGATGCAGTCCTCCAAATCATGTGTACGAAAAAGCATAAGTGTCCATTTAAATGCATATATCAGTGAAAATAACATACAAAAATGTGCTATATTAGTAGAATTTGGTTTGCAACAATGTTCATACTGGGCAAAAATGCATACAAAAGTTATATATTAGGAGAAAATCACACTAAGATGATGATATAGTTACCTGAGGATTTTTAAAATAAATTGGCAAACTGATGCGGCAATGTAGAGAATTGAATTTAAGATTACAAAAATGAGAAACTAAGAGAAACAAAATAGATGCATTCACCCATTCCCTAGTGTAGGTGCAGGGTGGTACCCAGCTACATGCCACTCAGAGAAGACCCATTGAAAGCAATGAATATGACTAACTTAGGTCTGTTCCATTACTTTCAATGGGTCTGTGCTAGGTGGAACTTAGGTACAGTCGTCAGTGTTGTTGTTTCTCAGGTTGGAAGGAGATGAGGCTTTTAGTATATGTAGCTAAGGTGAGGAAAGAAATAGATGGCCAAATTTCCAAGCATATTATACCCTTCCTTCTATTTGATTTTTTTTTTTTTTTAATGGTGAAGCACAAATTACCCGAGCCTTAGAACTCCTGGTGTCTTTCCCAGGCCTCTGAAGTCAACAGTTATGGTGCTAAACTTTAATCAATCCCATAAAATGTTACTCAGAAAGTGACCCTGGTGTTATGGCTGAAGTACATCTCCTACATTAAAAAGCACTTTTGTTTCAGCATGGCCAATATTATTGAGAGAGAGAGAGAGAGAGAGAGAGAGAGAGAGAGATGCTAATAAGTGGTGCCTAAGATAAGAATGAGAGAGGGAGAGAGAGCCAGGACGAAAGGGTGAAAAGAGATAGAATAAAAGTGGGAGGGGTCCCCATTAGGCTAGAGCAGGGGTAGCCAACATGGTGCCCCCAGGTGCTATTGGACTACAACTCCCATCAGCCACAGCTAGTATAGTCAATGGCGAGGGACGATGGGGGTTGTAGTCCAGCAATATCTGGAAGCAGGGCCAGCCCAAGACATTTTGGTGTTTTTTTAAAAAATATATATTTTATTAAGTTTTCACAATAAAAAAGCATTCAAGAAAATATGCAAAAACAAAGAAAATACAAAATCACAAAAAATAATACAATACAAAAATACAAACATTGAACACATCAAAAGAAAAAAGAGATAAAAACACATATAATAACAAAAAACAAAAATTCCCTCTTTCTTAATTTCTCATCTTCAATTAACTTATTTTCCCAACTTCCCCACATCTCCCGTTCTTGTATCCCTTTTTAGAAATTAATTCAGCAAATTCATATCCTATTAATTTATCTGTTATTAATCCAATCTTACATTTTACTTTGTTGCTAAAGCCCCAGCGATTCATTTCAATGTCCTCAACATTCAAAAATTTTACAATATTTCTGCAAATAAATTTTAAATTTCTTCCAATCTTCCTCCACCGACTCCTCTCCCTGATCTCGGATTCTGCCAGTCATTTCCGCCATCTCCATATAGTCTATTAGTTGCATCTGCCAATCTTCCAAGGTGGGTAGATCTTGTGTCTTCCAATGCTTTGCGATGAGAATTCTTGCTGCTGCTGTAGCATACATAAAAAGAGTTCTATCCTTCTTTAACACCGATTGGTCCACTATGCCCAGGAGGAAGGCCTCTGGTTTCTTCAGGAAAGTATATTTAAATACCTTTTTCAGTTCATTATATATCATTTCCCAGAAGGCCTTGATCCTTGCAGCCCAAGACATTTTGGCACCTGAGGCAAACCACCAAATGATGCCTCTCTCCCTGCCAGGGAAGAAGGGGTGATTGAAGATCTCTATCAGGAACAAGGGGGGAAATCTAAAGGTCTGCACCAGTATCTGATGTCCCTATGGATTCTGCCGCCTGAGGCAGTTGCCTCACCTTGCCTCACGGGTGAGCCGGCCTTGTCTGGAGGGCACCATCTTGGGTGGAGTTTATCGAATTGTTTTGGGTATATGTCGTTCTTCCCTGAAAAAGTGGGATAATGTAAATGTGGTAAGTGGGAGCCCAGAGACCACCCAAAACTGGGCACTCAAAGACAGCGGCTCTGAAAACGCTGAAGCCTTATTAGACGCCACAGTTTTCCTTTTTCAAAGCCAATGTTTCTGCAATGAGAATAAAGAGCCACAGGGGAGACGCTCTGTTTGGGATTATTAAAGAGAAATGTGAGTCATGTTCATTAAAGGCAAGCTTGCAGAATGTTTTATATTAGTGGCTGTGTAATGATTAGAGCTTCCTGTAATAATGATAATGAGGATTCAACTATATGAATTGAACATTCTAAGTTAATTCACATCCTTTCAACTAATAAGCCCTTAAGGAATCAGCAGGAGGAAGTGATGGCTTTAGCTCATCATTTGAGTGGGCTGGAGAGAACTGAGTTGACACCTATGTCAGGTCTGAAATGACTCCTAAACTGTGGGGTTCTCTCTCTTTTGAGATCACACTCTTCATTTTGAAGGGGAATAAAAAAAACCCTATTTACACTGGTAACTTGGGTTACAGACGCTTCAGGTTACAGATGCTTCATGTTACAGACTCCGCTAACCCAGAAATAGTACCTCGGGTTAAGAACTTTACCTCAGGATGAGAATGGAAATCGTGTGGCGGCGGCAGCGGGAGGACCCATTAGCTAAAGTGGTGCCTCAGGTTAAAAACAGTTTCAGGTTAAGAACGGACCTCCAGAACAAATTAAGTTCTGGAGGCGGTTGGAGGATAGATGGCGGCTAACAGATTGAGGTTGAATCCTGACAAGACAGAAGTACTGTTTTTGGGGGACAGGGAGCGGGTTGGTGTGGGGGATTCCCTGGTCTTGAATGGGGTAACTGTGCCCCTGAAGGACCAGGTGCACAGCCTGGGAGTCATTTTGGACTCACAGCTGTCCATGGAGGCACAGGTTAACTCTGTGTCCAGGGCAGCTGTCTACCAGCTCCACCTGGTACGCAGGCTAAGACCCTACCTGCCCACGAACTGTCTCGCCAGAGTGGTGCATGCTCTAGTTATCTCACACTTGGACTACTGCAACGCGCTCTACGCGGGGCTACCTTTGAAGGTGACCCGGAAACTGCAATTAATTCAGAATGCGGCAGCTAGACTGGTGACTGGGAGTGGCCGCCGAGACCATATAACACCGGTTCTGAGAGATCTGCATTGGCTCCCAGTACGTTTCCGAGCACAATTCAAAGTGTTGGTGCTGACCTTTAAAGCCCTAAACGGCCTCGGTCCTGTATACCTGAAGGAGCGTCTCCACCCCCATTGTTCAGCCCGGACACTGAGAGGTCCCGCTCCGAGGGCCTTCTGGCAGTTCCCTCATTGCGAGAAGTGAGGCTACAGGGAACCAGGCAGAGGGCCTTCTCGGTAGTGGCGCCCACCCTGTGGAACGCCCTCCCATCAGATGTCAAAGAGATAAATAATTACCACACAATCAGAAGACATCTTAAGGCAGCCCTGTTCAGGGAAGTTTTTAATATGTAACACTGTATTGTTTTTTCCAGTAGCACCTTAAAGACCAACTAAGTTAGTTCTTGGTATGAGCTTTCGTGTGCATGCACACTTCTTCTGAAGAAGTGTGCATGCACACGAAAGCTCATACCAAGAACTAACTTAGTTGGTCTTTAAGGTGCTACTGGAAGGAATTTTTTTATTTTGACTATGGCAGACCAACACGGCTACCTATCTGTAACTGTACTGTTTTTACCACTGATTGGGACCCACCCAGAGTGGCTGGGGAAACTCAGCCAGATGGGCGGGGTATAAATAATAAATTATTATTATTATTATTATTATTATTATTATTATTATTATTATTATTATTATTATCCCGAGGTACCACTGTATTTTGTTGTGGCTGTCACAGATTTATTTAAAGGCTGTTTTATCCCTTTTCTTTAGCCAAAGAAAGGCTCCTAGAGAGGCTTGCAGATCACCAAGGAAGACAGTCCCTGACCTCAGGTTTACAATCTGAAAACAGATGGTGCCAAAGGAAAATGGACTAGGAGGTAAGAGGAAATCAGCACACTTAAATACAAGTTCATAGAGAGCAATCTAGCGCCATCAAGACCCAACAGTGAAATCAGTGGGGGAGGGCCCTGTGGGTTCTCAGCTGTAGTTTGCTTGCAACCAAGATGTTACTTGCAGCAAACCTTCTGAAATGTTTGGAGCTGGGGTTTTCATCTGTGTGATGTCTCCTTAATTGTGTTTGAGAGGATGCGGGAGACTGAAACTGCTCCATGGTGAGAGGAAAGCCCTTTGTGTATGCTCAGAGGCACCCTACTATATTGCAACCATTATTTCTGCTTTAAAATTATGTGCTATGGATTCACTGGCTCATCTTGGGCCACACATTTATTGCTGTGCTTTAGTGCTCCTCTGTTATAAAATGGGACAGAGATTGTGCATGTTTGTGTATTAGTTGTCTTTTTACTTGACATGTAGTATGTAGAATTCTAAACTGGAGCCATCTGCATGCAAGTTCCAAGTTCCCACTTTCTAGATGTGATACATTGGTGCATGGATTGTGTTGCACCCAGCAGGCCATGGGTGCTAGACTCCCTTCTAACCTCCACACACCCACTCATGTGCAAATAATACATCTAGTTTTCATCAGTCAAAGACAGGAAAGCATGGTACCTATTTGCTGCACAGGCGCACGTTTTATTTATTTATTAATAGAAACAGTTATATGCCCCCTTTCAGGTCCCATGATTGATCCTAAGGCAGCTCACAAACCCTGATATGCTAAATACTGAAAACAGTGAAAAACCTTTCTGAAAACCAACAAAAATGCCTTGATCCCCCACCTGCCCATCAACAAAGGAGCCGGTCGTACCTCTCTTGGGAGAGAGTTCCACACCCAGGATGCTGCCACCTCTAGCTGTCAGGCTTCAGGGAATTGGTTTCCTCCCCCCATGAGAGTAGATAGGCAGAACAAAGAAAAAGGAGTCTTCTTACCAGTTAGAAACTTTAATAATCACAGCAAGAGAACAAAGAACACATCTCCTAGAATGGCGGTGCTCCCAATTAAGGATTTCACCACTTTCTGTCCCTATTAGTCTACGTCCCTTCTAAGTCTTGTAATCTGAGCTTGTACCCTCTGTGCTTTCTGTTCTGATACTTTCTGAGCTCTCTGTGACTTTGGGGGGTGAATGCTGTCCAGAGACTGTGAATTTGTTAACCCTCTCTCTTCCAGTGTTTCTTCTCTTAGCTGTATCCAGTATTTCCCAGCTTCTGCCTTCTGAACTATGTCCCTCTGCAAACCACTGTTCCAAATCTATACTGTCCTCCTGCTCCTGGGAAGATTCAGGATTCGGATCAGGAGGAGAGGGAGGGGGTGGCTTCCACCGTTCCTCCTCAGTGCAGCCCTCCTCAGCACGGTCCCTGACACTAGCCAGTATTCCTTTGATGGTGGAACATAGAGCAGAGCCCATGAGACCCCACTGGAGGGAGGGAGGTCCATGCAGGAGGAGGTGGGGAAAGCCTTGCCCCAAACACTGTCACTTTGCATCCATTTTTATAAGTAACAGGCCGAAACTTTAATATCAGACATTTTATGTGGGTATACTCCCCTGAACATCTGTTTCCGTTATCATGCCTTTCTTACGTGTTCCTAGGAAGAAGCGGGAACTCATCGTGATTTTCAGCTGAGGGAGCAGAATGAAAATGAACTTTGATAAGGTTTTCTGTAAACAAAAATATTGCATCTCTTGAAGTCAGTTACCTGACAGAAGACATTAGAGCAGAGGAACCTGAGATTGTGTTTAGACCTGGACATGTATTGTTAAATGTGACATGCTCAATTTATCATTAGTTATGAAGTGAAAACGGATGAATACACATTCAATTTAGTTCAGCTGCTTTCTTCATTTATCACACTCTTTCATCATCCATCATTCCCCCCTTCGCACCCCTTTTGATTTAAACAAATAACACACTTTCATAAGTTTAATCTAATTAATCATAATTGTAATGTAATGTTCCCTTAATGAACCATACATTGGGCTTTATAAAGTTTGCTGCAGATTTTAATAAAATCAGCTCCAGATAGAATCTACAACGCGTCTTGTTTTCCCCCAAAACTACCAACCGCTTTTCCTGTTATTGTTTCGGCTGATAATGATAATGACAGATCGGTCACTCGAGCGAATTGTCCTTGTAGAGAGAACAACAGTTCCAATATATTGGAAAGTGTTCATCATTATATGAGACAAGATATATATTTAAGGACAGGTTAATTGAAGCAGAAGCAAATCAGAAAATCAACCCAATGGATTTTTCCACTTTATCGCTGCAGAAGAGGCAATACTTCCTATCTCGCTGGGCCATCAGAAACACCACTGGCTGGGGAATGGAAGTGTTAGCTCACTTAAGAAACAGGAGAAGACTGTTCAGATATTCTTCATCATATTTACCTCTTAATTTCTCACATTTCTATTGAATGGGTAGATCTTACCTCCTCAAAGCACAACTCTGTTGAGTTTGTTTCAAGTCACTTCCTAACTCGAAAGGGAAGTAGCATAGCTGTTCTGAGCTCCTAATAGTGCAGCCATTGTATATGGCTGTTTTGGATGAGGTGGCCAATCTTGTGAATGGGCACGGGTTGGACATTGCAGCAAGCTTTTGCAAACGTGGCAAGTTGCATTCTCCGGCTGTATAAAACACATTTTCTTCTGGAATCAATGGCAGGTGGGTACTTGTTTTTTGCTACACAGTTCACACACGATCCGGATCAGCTGTATATTTTTGAACCCCCAAAAAGCGCTTCTGGAGAAATTGGTTTCATTCTGAAAATAAAAGCTCATTGCTGAGTGATTCCGCAGCTCCTCGCCTGAAAGCAGATGTAGGTGGTCATAGCAATGAAAGGTGTGGTCCCACCTGTCTAATTTTGGGGGCCTCAAAATTTAGAAAATGGGGGGATTGAGCATTTGGGGAGGATTATTTGGGGGGGAGGCCAAAAATCGCTCACCCGCCAGAACGCAGCACACAACCGCTCGCGTCGCTTACAAAAAAGGTTTACATACTGCACTCCCATAAAATATCAGGGTGGTGTACAGCAGTATAAAAACATAAAACCCTTAAAAGCAGTCTAGAACTAACATTAAATTAGATGATACGCAGGATCTCAGTGATCAGGCTGGTATATAGCCGTGCAGGCTGTCCTTGAGGAAGCCTGAGCCCAAGTTGCTCAGGCCTTTGTGCCCATGCTTTAAGATAGTAGGGTTTGAAATCTGTTTTCCTCCCATTCTTGTAATTGCCTTCCCTGCCTTTCTCAATGCAATTGGCTGATTTGCAGTGATGTCAGAGCGAGTCTGGCCAATAAGTGTAAGGCAGCTAAGCCCAACGGGTAGTTTCAGAACTAGAGGTACAAGAGGTCCATTTTTTAAAGAAAATTAATAATACAGTGGTACCTTGGTACTCGAACGGCTTGGCTCCCAAACATATCAGCTCGCAAACGCCGCAAACCCAGAAGCTCCTGCAGCCAATTGGAAGCCGCGCCTTGGTTTTTGAATGGTTTCAGGAGTCGAACAGACTCCTGGAATGGATTAAGTTCGAGAGCCAAGGTACCATTGTAAAATGAATTAAGCCATGTCCTCAGGGCCTGGGCACCATTGATTTTCCAAGGGTGCCTTGCTAGTGAGGAGTGGCTGAACAGCTACAAAGCTCTTTGCTGCAAAGGAACACGTGACCTTTGCTGCTTCCTGTGCAGCTGCTGCTGTTTGCCCCCAACTTCATAAGCTCGCTTGGCTCTTTCCCTTCCTATTCCCCACACTCCCGTTTCTGGTCTTACTTTTGCAGCAGAGAGAGATGTACATGGTTTGTCTGCGCCTCAATTCTCTCCCAAGTCAGATGCAATCGTGGTTACATGGAGGGGAAGAGAAAAATCACCCCTTCGGAGGTTTCGCGCATCAAGTAGATGATCAGTCAAAGTCCTCCAAACACTTTAGCAGAGGTTGCTGTCACTCTTCCCATTATCCTGGCTCTATGGGCTCCAGTCCCCCTGTCTCCCCCATGCTGCTCTCCCCATCACTTCCGTAATGCCCCTGACAAGCTTTGGCTCTGCAATCTTCTCGGTGACACTTTGCCCCTCTGCTCGTCCTCCGTTTCTCCTTGCGTTTCCTCCGGCACAGCTCCGCTAATGCCCCGAAAGCCGTTACTTGCCATTAGAAAATGGCCAGAAGCACGGCTATCAATTAACGTTAAGTGTAAAGCATGAGCTCTTGTTAATCATTCATTATCCTCGCGCTGCAATAGCACAAGTCGCAGGAGTAGCCTGTCCAATAATCCTTACGGCCCCCAAGGTGCCCATCAACTGCAATACTGATTACTAAGCTCTTGCATTATCCGGAGGAGATATATATGAACAGAGTCCTGCACAATTTATAGGATGTCACCAGCAGCTGGAGAGCTCGGCCCCAGCGTCCCCTATGACATTGCAAAGGATCCTGGAGCACACCTCTCAAATCGGGCAGTGTGGCCTTTATGCAGCCTTAGAAAATCGAGAAGCTCAGTGCTACAGCATCTGCTTTGCATGCAGACCCCAGCTACCATCCCTGGCATCTCAAGGCAGAGACGGGAATGTTCTCTGAAGAGCTGGTGGCAGCCAGTGTTGACCATACACAGCTGCAGGGACCAGCTGTGGTTCAGTGGTATCAGCATCTGCCTTGCATGGACAAGGTTCCAAGTTCAATCCCTGGAGTCTCCAGATAGGACTGGGAGAGAATTGTGCCTGAAACCAAGGAGCATAGCTGTCAACTTTTCCCTTTTTTTAAGGGAAATTCCCTTATTCCAAATAGAATTCCTTGCAAGGAAAGGGGAAAGTTGACAGCCTTGCCCAGGAGAGCCCCTGACAGTCAATGCAAATGACACTGAGTTAGATGGAGCAACGGTCTGACTCATTCAAAGCTAGCTCCCTATGTCCCCAACAGCAAAACGTGGGCCTGGCCCCCTGGGTGTCATGGCAGGACACTTAAAATGGTAATTCAGTTACAAAGGCATACTTAAGTCTAGCTTAAAATGGTGGCTGAGCTTGGAGCTCAGACAAAGTGGATGTTCGCACATTGCTGGCAGAGCAGAAAGAGATGGAAAGAGAAAGGAGATGTGCCCAGGCAGGTAGGAGAATATATATCTATGCCCTCCCCCTGTCAGAACACAGAGTTCTCTCTAGGAAACTTAAGGGGGAAATCTGTGAGCTTCAGCTCCTAGCATGTGCTCATCTAGCAAAACATGAATTGTTGGTTTGGCCGAATTTTAAATATCCTACAGTGCCTCCATGGCAACTACGGTGGCCGAAGAAGGCTAGGTGATGGCTGGCACTCTCAATGACACAGATATGGTGCATGGCAACCAGAGAACAGGCCTTTTCTGCAGTGGCCCCATGCATGTAAAATCCTTGGACAACTGACTCTGTGGTCATTATGGGATCAGTCATTTGAACAGGAGTTTTTAACCTCAGCTGTAGGTTGTTGTTGTTTTGACTTTGCTTGGTTCAGTTCTTTGTTCACAGTACTGCATTTTGCATTACTGTTCCCTCCTCTTCCTCCATATTGCGTAAGCCACACTGTGGGGAATAAATTTGGAAGGGTGGACTAGATGGGCCATTGGCCAAATTCAGAAACAGTGTTGTTGTTGTTGTTGTTAAAATTTGTATACATCCCTTCATCTGAAGATCACAGGGTGGTTCGCAACATAAAAATACAAAATGAGGACACAAAGTACCTAACCAAAGAACAAAAACAAACTAATAATAATAATAATAATAATTTATTTGTATCCCGCCCTCCCAGGCCAAGGCGGGGTTCAGAGCGGCTAACACAATAAAAAAACACAATATGCATAAAAACAGACATCAATCAATTAAAATACATCTTAAAATTAATTCAGACAAGTTAAAATCTGGGCAGGTGGCAATTATCAGGTTGGAATTGAGAGTGGTTAATACTTGCCAGGACCAACTGTTTCCACTGATCATACAAGGACCTGTGAGCAGATTGGGGGCCTCCTTCGGGCTTGTTTTATACAAAGGAAAGCAAGTCAAACGGCATCCTGCCCAAAGGCCTGGCAGAACAGCTCCGTCTTGCAGGGTGGAAAGATGTCAAATCCTGCAGGGCCCCGGTCTCTTGTGGGAGAGCGTTCCACCTGGCTGGGGCCACAGCCAAAAAGGCCCTGGCTCTAGTCGAGGCCAATCTAATTTCCTTGGGGCCGTAAGGTCCTCCGTGGGGCATACCAGAAAAGGCGGTCCTGTAGATACGAGGGTCCAAGGCTGTATAGGGCTTTTAACCCTTCTCCCACAAGTACATTGTTCCTATGTTCTTATTGTCTCTGACTCTTGGCCATGCTGGCTGGAGCTGATGGAAGCTGGAGTCCCAACAACATTTGGTAGGCCACAGGTTCCCCACCTTTGGTTTATAGCAAGCAGAGGCGCCTTCTAAAACGCACATGTGGCAAAGCATCCTAGGATAGTAAAGAAAATCCGCTTGGCCACTGCCAATTGCTAAATAAGAGCATAATTAATTATTATTTTCCACCAAATCACCCTGAATCCTACCACAAATCAATGGGCTCTCCTAGCCGAAGATGCACTCACTCTATTTTAGCTCAATGAAAACAAAATCAATGAAGGCCAATTATAGCCCATCTCATTAGAGTATGCAAATAATGGGCCATACAAATCAGAATTCAAATCCCCGCTCCCTGTAGCAGCAAAGAGGAGAGAATCACGTCGGAGGTGATTCAGAGAAATGTGTGTGGTGATGCTGGCCTCTAGCTGTTACATGCTGCAGAATGTCGGCTTGTGTTGTGGGATTTCCTTCTAGCGCATTCAAAAGGAACAGGCAATAGGTTTTCCTTTTGAAGAACATCCATTCTCTGCTTGCAGTTCACTCTGCATTCTGCCTCCCGATAATCAGGTACCTTGGTCTCCCGAACATATTTCAGCATAGAAATTTCACAGATGGCCTACGCTGCTGGAAAATGCTAATGCATGCATCCGAGGAAATAGGAGATACCTCTTTTTGAAAAAGCTCAACGCTTCCGTAATCTTCATGCTAATACCTGGCGAGAAGCCACTTTCTGGAACATGAGATTGTTCGGCAAGATAGACCAATGACAATTACCTAAATTTATTGGGAAGTAGCATAATTATTTCCAGCCACAGATTGCAGCAAAATCTTGTCCAACAGGACACAGGGCAGGGGTGGACCTTAGTAAGATGCCACCCTGTGCTAGGCCATTTGATGCCCTCCTGCCATCCCTCATGGCGCTGGCTTAAGCCAGGCTTTGGGGAAGAGTTAGGAGGGCTCTAGGAACCTGCCAGAGCCCTCATGCTCCCTGCCCGGTGCCGGGCAAGTGCTTACCGGACTTTGAGAATGAGCCCTTCTCAGCTGTGCACCCAGTGCAACTGCGCAGCTCGCACTCCCCTAAATTTGCCCCTACACAGAGGTGTGCATAGCAGTGTTGTGAGTTTGGAGAGTAGGCTGTAGGCCAGGGCCCTTCTAATGCCTGGATCCAGCAAGTGTAAGCCAGGCTAGCTTCCTAATGAGGTGATGGGCCATCAAAGGGGCTCTGTGCGAGATGGCCAATGGATGGGCCCTCAACCTGTGAATCGTTAGAAAGACACAGTTAGAGTTGAGAGCAGAGAGTTGCAGTGCTGTAAGCTAGAAGCAAATCAGCAAGCTGGAGAGAGTCGAAGGCGATGTTTGATTTTTATTTGAATCCAAGATGGGAGAAGCAAGGCCCTCTTGGAGGGTTAATGCTGTGAACCTCTCCATCATAGGCTCAGGTTATATATATTTGTCAATAAACCATAGACCATAAAGACACCACAGTCTCCGCTGTGCCTCAGTTCCTGGATCCCTGGAATCACACACTACTTGGAGATTGGGGTGGCACGCAACAGTAGTATATGTAGCTAAATCTTAGACTCATAGAATCGTAGAGTTGGAAGGGACCCCAAGGGTCATTGGGTCCAACCCCCTGCAATGGCAGGAATCTCATCTAAAGCATCCATAGCAGGTGGCCATCCAACCTTTGCTTAAAAACTACCAAAGAGAGGATTCCATTGTTGGAAGTAAAGCAACAATACTTGGAATAAGTCACTGAATCAGTGGGGAGAGATAGAAAGGCAACTTATTCTTCCCTCACTGATTCCTTCTTGTGTAACCACTTGTTGTCATGTAGAGCATATGTCTTCCTCATGCTTTCCTTCCTTCCTTCCTTCCTTCCTTCCTTCCTTCCTTCCTTCCTTCCTTCCTTCCTTCCTTCTGCTGCTTCAGTTAGCTAGTGTTAGACCCAAGGCTGCTCATGAGGCAGGCTAAGGCATCTGCCTCAGGTAGAAACCCAAGAAGCTATGCCCTCACACGCACCCCACCCCACTGCTTCTGCTGGGGAAGGAGCATCCCCAATGACAGTGGTTTCCTGTGAGATCTCACAAGACCTTGTTTGCTCTGCAGGAGCCAATGAAATCTCACCATGACTCCCGACTGTGGCTGCCATTTTGCAGGAGCTGCTACACAACGTAAGTAAAGGAGGCTTCTGGCAGTTCCTTCACTGTGGGAAATGAAGTTACAGGGAACCGGGCAGAGGGCCTTCTCGGTAGTGGCGCCTGCCCTGTGGAACGTCCTCACATCAGATGTCAAAGAGATAAATAATACGACCTTCTGTAAACATCTGAAGGCAGCCCTGCATCAGGAAGCTTTCAATGTGTGATGTTCTGTTGTGTTTTTGTATATTCTCTTGGAAGCCACCCAGAGTGGCTGGGGCAACCTGGTCAGATGTGTACAAACACACACACACACACACACACACACACACAAATTATTGTTAACAGATTGAGGTTGAATCCTGACAAGACAGAAGTACTGCTTTGGGGGGACAGGAGGCAGGCAGGTGTGGAGGACTCTCTGGTCCTGAATGGGGTAACTGTGCCCTTGAAGGACCAGGTGCGCAGCCTGGGAGTCATTTTGGACTTGCAGCTGTCCATGGAGGTGTAGGTCAATTCTGTGTCCAGGGCAGCTGTTTACCAGCTCCATCTGGTATGCAGGCTGAGACCCTGCCTGCCCGCGGACTGTCTCACCAGAGTGATGCATGCTCTGGTTATCTCTCGCTTGGACTACTGCAATGCTCTCTATGTGGGACTACCTTTGAATGTGACCTGGAAACTACAACTAATCCAGAATGCGGCAGCTAGACTGGTGACTGGGAGTGGCCGCAGAGACCATACAACAGCAGTCTTGAGGAGGCACCTTCCCATTTTGCCTCGGGTGGCAAAACATGATGTGCTGCCCTTGGTTTGACCTTCCTCTTGTTAACTTCTGGTCCCATCCGGGCCACATGTAAGCCTGTGCTCATAATAGTGTTATTTGCCAGGAGTAATAAACCTTAAGTTTCTTTATTCTTTTGACCAGCAGTCTTACCAGACAATTTATTTTTGTGTGGCAAGATATATATATGCCAAACTCCCAACATCTGAGACTGTCCTCTGTGATGTAGGAAATGTGACTTCCTTCAGCCAAATGCCTTTAAGAAACTTCAGAGGAGGGCATCAAAGAAAGAGATCTGTCTGTATAAACAAAAATTATCTGTGTGAGCCTGCACATTGTTTCTTTAAAGTACATTCAAAATACATTCCCCCCCTCAAAGAATTCTGGACAATGTAGTTTTGTTGAGGGTTTCTGGGAATTGTAACTCTGTGAGGGGTAAACTTCTGTACCCAGAATTCTTTGAGAGAAAGAAAATGCTTTGAATGTACTCTAAGTGTATATGTGCAAACACAAGCAAATTTATCCAAGGGTGTAAACCTCTAGCAGACAAAGCTGGGGATGATACAAACTTTCAAGTATTAGGAATCCATTCTGTACTATACAATTAAGAGTCGCTGGCCCCTCCTGTGTCCTACTTTCCAAGTCTTTCAAGGTGCTTCTAAAAAAAATATTTTTTTATTGCTGTTAGATTAATGGATCCATTTTGACAAGTTCACCATGACCCAGGAAATGGAAGCAGCTAAACACTGGAGTAAGAGAGAAGTTGGTGGAAAACCTAAAAGGAATTTTATGTTCCTTGGGTGGTAATTACTGTATAGCACTATGATATTTTTTAAAATGTAAAAATCGTGCTGAGAGTAGGAAAGCTCCCTGCAGATATTTTATATGCATATGTGAAATCTCAGAGCTGACGCTCTGAATCCGAAAAGCCCCTTCTTTATCCTGGTGTGCTTTTGCCATTTATGTCTGCCCATTTATGTCTGTCCTCTAATATATAAATATATAAAGACGCTGATTGGAATGATCCCTACTGAGCTAGTGTGGTGTAGTGGTTAAGGGCAGTAGACTCTGGGTTCATGTCTCCGCTCCTCCACATGCAGCTGCTGGGTGACCTTGGGCTAGTCACACTTCTCTGAAGTCTCTCAGCCCCACTCACCTCACAGAGTGTTTGTTGTGGGGGAGGAAGGGAAAGGAGAATGTTAGCCGCTTTGAGACTCCTTCAGGTAGTGATAAAGCGGGATATCAAATCCAAACTCTTCTTCTTCTTCTTCTTTTTCTTCTTCTCTTCTTCTAGTCTGATCGCAAGCTCTACTGTGTAAAGGGGAAGAGAAGGTGAATGCTGGAAAGGGCTTTTGATGTGGGGTCAAGGAAATATTGCGCTTCCAAATAACCCCCATGGATGGAGAGGTGCTGTGGCCAGGGATGTTGCAAAACTAGATTTTGAGTTTCCATGAGATGATCTTCATAGCAAACAACTGCAGCTGTGTAGCCAATGTGGTACTCTCCAAAGGCAGTTGAACTATAGCTCCCATCCTACCTGACCATAGGCCATGCTGGCTGAGGCTAATGGGAGTTGGAGTCCGACAACATCATTAGGTGAACCTGCTGAATCAGGCCAGTGGTCCATCTAAATCTAGCATCCTTTTCCCACAGTGTGCAGCCAGATGTCTATGGGAAGCCCCCAAAGCAGGACGTGAGCGCAACCGTGCTCTCCCTACTTGTGATTTTCAGGGCCGTACATAGGCTCACCCTGAGCTGTGTTACCTGTCAGCAGCCAAAGGCCCCCATGCTAAATCTGCCCACTGAGATGTGGTACCCGTTGGGCAAAAGAGCTACAGAAGAAGTAGCAGCTGTGGGAAGGAGGTTAGTTGTCAAGTGAGGTTGCTAAATGCCATCCTCAACAGCCCTCACTCCCTTTTCAAAGTGTTCCTTCAGGAACAAAGTAGTTTATTTTGTTTTATTTTCAGGTCCTCTGCTGGGTTCACCCGCAGCAGTGAGTGAGGCGAGTCCAGCCTCCGTTTCAGTTTCCCACAATGCCCCAGGACAAGTTTCTGTCAGGGGCATTGTGGGAAATTAAAACAGTGGCTTCCCCCCAGCAGAGCGCCACAGGCAGGCATCTGCCCAGAGATGCCACTGAGCCTCTTGGGCTTGTTGATCAGAAGGTCGGCGGTTTGAATCCCCATGATGGGGTGAACTCCCGTTGCTCTGTCCCAGCTCCTGCCAACCTAGCAGTTCGAAAGCATGGCGGTGCAAGTAGATAAATAGGTACCACTCTGGCGGGAAGGTAAATGGCATTTCCATGCACTCTGTCTTCTGTCACGGTGTTCCATTACGCCAGAAGCTGTTTAGTCCTGCTGGCCACATGACCCGGAAAACTGTCTGTGGACAAACACCAGCTCCCTCGGCCTGAAAGTGAGATGAGCGCCACAACCCCATAGTCGCCTTTGACTGGACTTAACTGTCCAGGGGTCCTTTACCTTTTACCTTACCTAATGCCAGCTCTGTCGCATTGCTTTGAAACTATCCTCATATTAAACGTCTCTCTGGTGGCTTCTTTGAAATGCCAAACGGAAAACAGCTATAAATGTGCTCAGTCTTAACAGAAAACACTCTCAAGAGGTTTGGAGTGGATTTTTTTCCCTAAAGAAAGCTTGGTTTAAAACAAAAAACAAAAGAGCCGCATACTGAATGCAGAAAATGGACAGAACAACTTGAGAAAACGTTTTATTTTGGGCAACTTCCTCCAAAAAGGAAGAACGAGGAAATTGCAGGGCTAGATCTCTCATTAGATCCTATTAGAATTTTATTAGGGATAAAAAGATAATTATTGCATTACCTTCTGATGGCAGCAAAAATGTTAGCAGTGCAACAGGGGGGAAATAGTTGAAGTACCAAGAGTTTTTTTAAAAAATATGTATTTATCATTTTCACTTTTACAAAAAACACAGTAACATTCATCTAAATATAATATACACATTTAGAAGTACCAAGAGTCATTGATTGGGAATAAAGAGTTGGAAATGAATTAAATCTGCAAAATCAACTTATAAAAAATAAGGAGTGAGGATGAAAAGGAGGTTGAATACATTATTTTGAGTTCATTTTTAGATATTATATTAAGGACTCTATTGTAGGTGTGATGAGTTGAATTAGATTATTGACTAAAGCATTTTTAACTAAACCACTTAATATATTTTTTTTAAATCGCTAAGTGCTGTACAGAAATGCAACATAAAAACAATTCAGCCGTTTTCACGAAAAGAGAAAAGAGAAAAACCAGCAAAATAGTGCTATAAAAACAGAAGCTCGGTAATAGAGTCCAATCCTATGGCTCAGGGGAAATCTTGGCAAAAAAAGAATTAGGAAACTAATTGAAATGTATATAACATGTTAAAGCAAGGATTAAAGGCTTAATATATGTAATTACTGATTTAGTATATGTGGAAAAGAAATTATAAAGTAAAGTAATTGGATATGTGTGATGAAGAGGTTGGCATTGTATTCCCTCATATTGATACCTATGCTTTTATTTATTAGTGTACACTATTTAAATATGAAATAAATTTTACTACAGTGGTGCCTCGCAAGACGAAAAGAATCCGTTCTGTGATTCTCTTCGTCTAGCGGTTTTTTCGTCTTGCGAAGCAAGCCCATTAAAGGATTAGCGGATTAGCGCTATTAGCGCTATTAGCGCTATTAGCGCTTTTAGCGGCTTTTAGCGGCTTATCTGCTGATCGGATCAGCTGATAAGTGGCTTAGCGGCTTAGAAAAAGGGGGGAAGGGGAAAAAACCAGCAGGAACTCACAAGACATTGTCGTCTTGCGAAGCAAGCCCATAGGAAATTCGTTTTGCGAAGCACCTCCAAAACGGAAAACTCTTTTGTCTAGCGAGTTTTCCGTCTTGCGAGGCATTCGTCTTGCGGGGCACCACTGTTTTGTTTTTTTTAAAGTGGCATTTTTTGCAGCTCCCAGGTTTTGGGGGAGGCAGGAGAGTCAGAGGTGCTCAGCTTCTGTGCACAGCAAATCAGCTGATGACATCAAGAAAGGCAGGGCAGAGAGATGATAGTTCTGCAACACCCAGAGGGCCAAAGAACTCCCACACTTAGTGTAACTCTTTGACTGGAGAGCAAGAAGGTAAAATGTCATAGCCAAACTCATCATAGGTGGCGGCAGAAGGAGGATGAGAAGACCACCCACCCCCTAGACCAGCTTTTCCAACCTGTTGCCCTCCAGATGGACTTTAAGTCTGCCCACCTATCTTCAGTACAGTGGTAGCTCGGGTTAAGAACTTAACGTATTTTTCGCTCTATAAGACGCACCAGACCACAAGACGCACCTAGTTTTTGGAGGAGGAAAACAAGAAAAAATATATTCTGAATCTCAGAAGCCAGAACAGCAAGAGGGATCGCTGCGCAGTGAAAGCAGCAATCTCTCTTGCTGTTCTGGCTTCTGGGATAGCTGCGCAGCCTGCATTCGCTCCATAAGGCGCACACACATTTCCCCTTACTTTTTAGAAGGGAAAAAGTGAGTCTTATAGAGGAAAAAATACGGTAATTCGTTCTGGAGGTCCTTGCTTAACCTGAAACTGTTCTTAACCTGAGGTACCACTTTAACTAATGGGGTCTCCCGCCACCAGAGCACAATTTCTGTTCTCATCCTGAAGCAAAGTTCTTAACCTGAGGTACTATTGCTGGGTTAGTGGAGTCTGTAACCTGAAGCGTCTGTAACCCGAGGTACCACTGTATCTTTCTTTCTTTCTTTCTTTCTTTCTTTCTTTCTTTCTTTCTTTCTTTCTTTCTTTTAATGTAGGACAAATACAGGACAAAGCGTTCTCCCTCCACCCCTGGCCAAGAACAGACCCTCCAAGTTTCCCTTTTTCCAGGGACATCCCTGATTTGGAGAAGCCATCCCGGTTTCTGATTTGATCCCGGAATGTTCCCCTCATCCTTAGGACATCCCTATTTTCACTGGAGAAATGGTGGAAGGTATGGAATTATCCGACCCCTGAGCTGTCTGAAGGCAATCCTGTATAGGGAAGATTTTTTAAATGTTTTCTGAGGTGCTTTTTCTGGGGGGACGGTTACCCCTATACATTTTGTGAATCTTTGTACTTTCGTCCATTTACTGTATTTATATTTCCCAATAACTATAAAATTGTGTTTTTCTTTAGTCAAAATGAGAGAACCCCTAAACATTTTTTTTAGAAAAAAAAGCACTGGTTTTATTATGTTTTTATATATGTTGGAAGCCGCCCAGAGTGGCTGGGGAAACCCAGTCAGATACGTGGGGTATAAATAGTAAAATTATCATTATGGAATGGGACGTCCCTATTTTCATTGGAGAAATGTTGGAGGGTATGCAAGAAACACACTTCTTCCATTCTGTGCTCCCCCCAAATATTTCTTTTTCAGACACCACCCCTGAAACTGGAGACAAAATGGGCCTCAGCAGCATGAAGTCTTCTTCCAAAAAGAAATGTACAGTGAATTAAACCACTTCTATGTCTTGTTGGCCACGTGTCCTTCAGCTCCCTCTCTTCTTTTTAAACCAATTTTTCTTAAGAACCCATTTAAAGAGAGGTCACGCTCACGACGACAGAGCATTGAAGGCTGATATGATGTCTGTTTGTGAGGGAGACGGAGGGAGGGAGCGAGACTGTCTGATTGACTGAATTAGCTCGGTGAGCAGGGAAGTTAGTGTCATTCAAAAACGAGGTCTTACAAGCACCGGCTTCTTCATAAAGTAAATTTACCTTTTCGTTATTATTTACTGGGTACGCCTGGATTTCATTTGTATGGATTTTTATTCGGCAAATAATAAAAAAATGAAATAAAAATAGTACAGACAATCTAATAAGATGGGGATGGCAAACATTATTTGGAGTCTGTATTATGATCCTGAGGTCATGATTCTTTCTTTTCTTTTTCTTCCCCCTTCAGTTTAAAGCTTGCAGTAGATTATGGGTGCAATTCTGCAGGGAGTTCTCTTACGCAAACGCCACAGAATGACTCTTACCTGTGAGTAAACTTGCATCCATGCTGTGGGTAGTAGTCAACTATGCCTTACTCAGACTAGACCCACTGAAATTAATGAACATTGCTACTCTGAGTAGAACTTAGCTGTCAATTTAAAGCATTCTTAAACCACTTTTAACTGTCATAGTTCCTTCATAAAGAATTATGGGAACTGTTGTGTGTTTAGGGTGCTGGGAGTTGTAGCTCTGTGAGGGGTCTCCTAACTACAGTAAACACAATAATAATAAAATGACATCCAATTGCATCCAAACATTGACCGAAATCTGCTCCTTATTTTCCTGAACCACCATGCAAAATTCCATTGTGGTATCTTAAGAGGCGTTAAATGCAGAGCAAATAAATTCCCAAAAATATATATAGGAGATGCTGGTAGATGCGTCTTCTCGTCCATTCATTATTATTTTTTGAAAAATTTTAGCTGATGGTTTATCATTTTCATTGCATTTTTATTCTCTGCTTTGAAAACATGTAGCGCAGAGAAGTAGATCATGTAAACCTTTGTAAATTGTAGGATCGCCTTTATGGTTTTTTAAAATGTTTGAGGTGTTCAAATACCTTTGCATTTGTGCTTTTATGTGAATTCAATTTATTATGCCAAATACGTGGTTCTACTTGAATTCAATTTATTACGCCAAATATGTGGTACTAACTGAAAATGTGTGCAAAGGTTGTGACAAAGACAAGAAAGAAATGTAGATTACCTACTTAGAAAAGCCATAAATATAGGGAAGGAAGGACATTTTGGAATAAAATATGATGTAAGAATGGTTGGGACATTTGGGACATGAGATAGTAGTTAGAATCAAGGGGTTCGGTGCATTCATTTCAATGAGAGTGTGAATGAAGACCGTGCCACTGAAATTAGTGGGACTTCAAAGTCCTGGCTGATAGCTGCATCCTCCCAGGTTTTTTAACCGTAGATTGCTTTGTAACATTTGCAATGCAGACAGGAGTGTGAGAAGCAAATGGAGGAAACAAAATGGATTTTTCCATAAAATTCCATCGTTTTGTTATTTTCTGCCTAGCACTCGTATATGCATTCAAATCAAAGGTCCTCTGGGTATATACAAAACCACACACTTTGCTTTTGGCTTGGCTCTTGGATAAAACAATTTACAACACTGCCACCTTGTGGCAAAAGAGCTGCATCTGTTTATTCTGAGTTTCTCTTGGATCTTGCCATGTGTGCATTCAAAGGCATATGTTAGACCCAGTCAGCTTTTCCTACATGAGCTCTATCTAGTACCGTGGTTCCTAATGTGGGGGGAAAGGGGGGCAATTTGAATTTTAAGGGGGGCAATTCGGGAATGTGTTATTAACCATGAAAGGCATTTTAGGCTTCCTGCACGTGAATAGGAGTTCACTTTTTGAATAATAGGAATTATTTGTCACTTGGGTGGGGAGGAATCAGGATTTTAGAGATGCTTAGGTGGGGCATGGCCAAAAAAAGATTGGGAACCACTGATCTATTGCAACTGATGCCTCAGCTGGTCACCATTCTGTGCAAATGAAGCTTACAGTGGTGCCTCGCAAGACGAAAAGAATCCGTTCTGTGATTCTCTTCATCTAGCGGTTTTTTCGTCTTGCGAAGCAAGCCCATTGACGGATTAGCGGATTAGCGCTATTAGCGGCTTTTAGCGGCTTATCTGCTGATCGGATCAGCTGATAAGCGGCTTAGCGGCTTAGAAAGGGGGGGGGGGAAAAACCCAGCAGGAACTCGCAAGACATTGTCGTCTTGCGAAGCAAGCCCATAGGAAATTCGTTTTGTGAAGCACCTCCAAAACGGAAAACCCTTTCGTCTAGTGGGTTTTCCGTCTTGCGGGGCATTCGTCTTGCGGGGCACCACTGTATTCATTTCACAACGGCAACAGGTGTCTGAGAGATCCGTCTTTGTTAAAAGCTTGCAGGCTTGGAGCTGGCTAAAGTTTTGGGGAAATGCCTCAAGTAGTGGTGCAGGTGGGTCATTTTAGACTCTAGAGTTAATATTGTTACTGGAGGTGGGGTGTGCTCTTTCAAGCCCATCTTACCCATAGAGGCTAGTAGCACGGGACGCCAGGGCGCCAAGTTCTTGAGGGCGCCAGGCGAGAGTCCAGGGAACACCAAACAAGTGCGCTGAGTGAGTTAGTGAGGGTGCATGCGCTGCTCCCACAGAGCGTCGGCTCAGTTTTTTCCCTTTTAGCCTGAAGGCGCCGAAACGCTCAGCACAGGCCCACTCACTCGGTGTGCTGCCTGCCGTGGCCATGGCGGCACAAAGCGGCCAGCTGAGCCGGGAAACTGCCTCTGCCTCTTCCCCGCCGGAGGACCCACCCTCCAGCCGCTGTCCGCCTCCTCCAGCCCTAAAAAAAGGTCAACTCTGGGAAAGGGGGGGCGACAGAGGGATCTTTGCACCACGGCGCCGGATATGCTTAAGA
Organism: Podarcis liolepis; assembly: GCF_965112155.1. Taxonomy (NCBI): domain Eukaryota; kingdom Metazoa; phylum Chordata; class Lepidosauria; order Squamata; family Lacertidae; genus Podarcis; species Podarcis liolepis. The sequence continues at coordinate 13,885,090 of NC_139564.1, read as the reverse complement.
CGGCCCTGTGCTCTTTAGATGGCAATCGTAGACTTTTAGAGTTGGAAGGGAAATCTCAACTAAAGCATCCTTGACCATCCAACCCATGGGTAGGCAAACTAAGGCCCGGTGGCCAGATCCGACCCAATCGCCTTCTCAAACTGGCCCGCAGATGGTCCGGGAATCAGTGTGTTTTTACATGAGTAGAATGTGTCCTTTTATTTAAAATGCATCTCTGGGTTATTTATGGAGCATAGGAATTCGTTCATTTATTTATTTTTTCAAAATATAGTCCGGCCCCCCACAAGGTTTGAGGGACAGTGGACCGGCCCCCTGCTGAAAAAGTTTGCTGACCCCTGATCCAACCTCTGCTTAAAAACCTCCAATGAAGGAGAGTCCACAACCTCCCGAGGGAGACCGTTCCACAATGTACGTATATTATTTGCACAGTAATATAGAAACATAGTGTTATGTACTGAAGTTCTCACCCTGGGCCAGCAGGGGGATACTGTAGATAGTTTTCACTCAGGTCCACATATGCAAATAAGGAATTGAAAGTGACGTTCAGTGATTGGATAGTTACAGAAAGTTGTTACTGTTGCGTTGTAGTTGAGCTCTATATAAGCAAGTTGGCTGAACCCTTCAACTCAGTTCTGTTCTGGCCTGTGAATAAACAAGAGCTGTCTGAAGAATCGCTGGGTTGTCTGATATGTTCACCCACAACTTAACACATAGGAAACTGCTTTCCTGAGTCTATCAAGCTCAGAATTGACTACTTTCAGGGGCAGCAGCTCTTCAAGGTTTCAGCCAAGAACTTTTCCCAGCCCTACAAGGAGACACCAGGTATCGAACCTGAGACCTTTGACACACAAGACCATGCACTCTGCCACTGAGCTGTGGTCCTTTGCTTACTTCAAAATGTGTTAAGCCCCTACTGCTGACCCTAGAGGCCTCGCCACAGAGTAGGACCTCAGACTTCTGCCTCAAAGCCCTGTCCTGAAAGCGCATTGCTATATGTTGGAGTCTTTTCTTTAAACCAGTTTTACATAGCATTAGTAACCCATTAAAACAAGGATGGGAAGGATGGCAATTGCACACCACCAGCTAAAGGACTACAATTCCTATCAATGCCAGCTAGCATGGCCACTGGTCAAAGATGAGGAAAGTTTACAAAAGCATTTTTACTGTAAAACAGTTGATATTTTAAAAATCTCCAAGATTTTTTTTCTAATTTTTTTTAACACACAAAAATTAAAATAAGGGATGATGGGAATTGTAGTCCAACATCAGATTGATGGGAATTGTAGTCCAACATGCTGTTTCCCCATTCTTGCTTTGTCTGTTATGCTTATTACCAGTGCAGAAACCAGACTGCAGGCAATTGAAAAAGGGGGAAGCCCTTCAGTTCTCCTGCCATTTCACCAATACAGTGGTACCTCAGCTTAAGTACTTAATTCGTTCCTGAGGTCCGTCCTTAACCTGAAGCTGTTCTTAACCTGAGGTACCACTTTAGCTAATGGGGCCTCCTGCTGCTGCCGCGCCGCTGGAGCACGATTTCTTTTCTCATCCTGAAGCAAAGTTCTTAACCCAAGGTACTATTTCTGGGATAGCAGAGTCTGTAACCTGAAGCTTATGTAACCTGAAGCGTATGTAACCCGAGGTACCACTGTACTTATTTGCAGTTTTTATTTTTTTACGTTTATATACCACCTTTATCTTCCAAAGATCTCCTCCTCATTTCATCCTCGCGACAACCCTAAGAGGTAGGTTTAGGCTAAGAAATGGTGACTTGCCAAAGGTCACCTGGCAAGCTTCATTGCTGGGGGTGGGGGATTCGAAAGCTTCATTGCTGGGTGTGGGGGATTCGAACCCTGATCTCCCAGGTCCTAGTCCAACACTCTAACCATTATGCCACACTGGTATAGCACAGGAGGTCAACAGGTATCCCAAAGATATTCCTCACCAAGTTTGAAATGCTGCATGGAAATCAGTGGTCAGTTAAGTGGAATTAAGAGCTTAACAGGAATCTTCTGCCTGCACCTGATCCATGAAGGTGGTGCTGTAGTCTAAACCACTGAGCCTCTTGGGCTTGCCGATCGGAAGGTCAGCAGTTCGAATCCCCATGACGGGGTGAGCTCCCGTTGCTCTGTCCCAACTCCTGCCAAACTAGGAATTCAAAAGCATGCCAGTGCAAGTAGATAAATAGGTACCACTGCAGCGGAGAGGTAAACGGCATTTCCGTGTGCTCTGGTTTCCATCACAGTGCTCTGTGCTCCAGAAGCTGTTTAGTCATGCTGGCCACATGACCCGGAAAGCTGTCTGTGGACAAACACTGGCTCCCTCGGCCTGAAAGTGAGATGAGCGCCGCAACCCCAGTCACCTTAGGCTGGATTTAACTGTACAGGGGTTATTTACCTTTACCTTTTACCACCTTACCAACATAAGAGCAGCCCTGCTGGATCAGACTCAAAGTCCACCTAGTCCAGCATCCTTGTCTCAGAGTAGCCAATCAGATGCAAACTGGACTCTGTCCACCAGTGCAAGTAGATAAATAGGTACCACTTCAGCAGAGAGGGTTTGCCAGTAACTGGTACAGTGGTACCTCGGGTTAAGAACTTAATTCTTTCTGGAGGTCCATTCTTAACCTGAAACAGTTCTTAACCTGAAGCACCACTTTAGCTAATGGGGCCTCCCGCTGCTGCCGCACGATTTCTGTTCTCATCCTGAAGCAAAGTTCTTAACCTGAGGTAATATTTCTGGGTTAGCGGAGTCTGTAACCTGAAGCGTATGTAACCTGAAGCGTCTATAACCCGAGGTACCACTGTATTTCAGAAGCATGTTGCTCAGCAGTGGAACTAGAACCTAACCATCATGCCTAGTAGTCATTCTCCCTCCATGAATTTTGTCTATTTCTCCTTTAAAGCCATCTGTGAGATCACTGCATTTTGCAGGAGTGCATTCCAAATCTTCCAGCCCATGCATGTCCTATGCAGACACTGCCAGGCTTAAGATCTGGATCAGCATCCTTGCCCCATGTCTGCAGAGGCTACATAAGAAAGGGGGTCTTCCCTGTGATGGTACCCAAGACCGTGGGATGCCCACGCTGAGGCCCTGCACTCTGCCAACTGCTCAGCCCCCACAAAGTACAGTCAGGGAATCCCATCCAACTGGCTGGGCTATGATGGACAGCATCTTCCTTTCCCTTGTGCTACACTCTGGAATCCAAGCAGCAAGAGTTCTCCATTCCACCTATGCCCTCCTCGAAAAGAGATACAGCCTGAAGGGCCAATTCGCTGGCACATCTACAGCATCGATACCCTCGCCCCATTTAAGCTACAGATAGGTAGCCGTGTTGGTCTGCCATAGTCAAAATAAAAAATTCCTTCCAGTAGCACCTTAAAGACCAACTAAGTTAGTTCTTGGTATGAGCTTTCGTGTGCATGCACACTTCTTCAGATATCTGAAGTGTGCATGCACACGAAAGCTCATACCAAGAACCCATTTAAGCTGTTTGCAAGTGGCATGTCAAAAAAGGAGAGCCTTGCGTCTGTTGGTGAATAGTGGGTGCACATGATTGATGGGTCATCAGCACCCACAGGTGTTTCCCATGAGTAAAGGTAAAGGTACCCCTGCCCGTCAGGGCCAGTCGTGACCGACTCTAGGGTTGTGCGCTCATCTCGCTCAAGAGGCCGGGAGCCGGCGCTGTCCGAAGACACTTCCGGGTCACGTGGCCAGCGTGACGAAGCTGCAACTGGCAAGCCAGCACCAGCGCAGCACACGGAAACGCCTTTTACCTTCCCGCTAGAAAGCAGTCCCTATTTATCTACTTGCACTTAGGAGTGCTTTCGAACTGCTAGGTGGGCAGGAGCTGGGACCGGACGGGAGCTCACCCCGCCGCGGGGATTCGAACCGCCGATCTTTTGATCGGCAAGTCCTAGGCTCTGTGGTTTAACCCACAGCGCCACCCGCGTCCCTTTGCTGGCACATTTACAGCATCAGTACCCTCGCCCAATTTAAGTTGTTTGCAGGTGGAGGGTCAAAAAAGGAGAACCTTGCGTCTGTTTGTGAAGGGTGGGTGCACATGAGTGATGGGTCATCAGCAACCACAGGCATTTCCCATGAACGCCAGGTGGCAAAACAATCCAATTAAAAGGTCCCCATGGCCTCCCAAAAATCTGTTGATCAAATAACCAAGAGCTTTGAAAGGGAGAGCGTATGGCCATCACTTCTAGATTGGTTGCGGAGCCGAAAGACACTCTGGGAGATCTTCAAACTGGAATTATGGGGTGGGTGGGAATACAAACATCCCAAATCAAAAAATTAAAATTAAACCTGCCTCCGTGATCAGATGTCTCTCCCTGTATGGTGTGTACAGGTCTTCATTCGGGGGGGGGGGTAAATGGGAGAAAACAGGGGCAGGGAAAATGAGCACAAAACAATATGCAATCTTGATTACAAAAATCAGCTTCCCATGTAGCTCATCTTCAGTTTTTTAAAAAACGGAGATATGCTTGAGAGTGGCAACACAGGGGCAAACTCTCAAAAGCCACAAGGGAAATACAATTGCTGAGGCTCCAGGAGCTTCTATTAGTTGTCTGGTCTCTCCCGACAAAATTATGTAAAGGGTATTTTACGTGCATAATTCATACAAGCTGAATGTTTTGGGTGACCTTGGCCCAGGTTTCTATTTTAAGTGCGGACCATGCACAGCTGTGGGGAATGAGTAAAAAAAAGGGGGGGTTAATGCTACCACTAGTAGAAATATAGAATTTATTTCAATTTACAATAAGGCAACATAACATTTCTCATACAGGAAGTGACAGATACACATATAGGGCTGCTGCCAACACAGACCATGGAAGAAGGGCATTTCATCAGACACTGTTTACCTCCAGTATTTTTTCCCCTTCCAACTTTTTAGCGTTTTATTACAAAGGGAGAAGAGCGATTTTTTAAAAAATTGAGCGTTTCAACCACTTGCTCTTCTCTGTTCTGCAAGGGGTGGGACAATGGCCCCCCAGACTGGATGAAACATTTTTCCCAGACAGTTCTTCTGAAAGATGGAGTGGATTTCTATAAGAAGCAACCTTTTTAAAAGAGCAAAAATAAAAACAATGTCTGCAGGCTGTTTTGGTTCCTCACTGCAACTGTCAAGAATAGCCACCAGTCAAAGTTTCATTTTTCTAGCTGTTCATCCTGGTAACACTAAATGACATTCACTTCCTCCCTAAAAACTTCTCGGCAACAACAAAAATACACCCATCGAAAACAAGCCATCGAAATGTTAGACCACCTATTCAAACAATCAACACACAGCAATCCATCAGAGTGACCGTAGAGGAGTTTCCCAAACTTTCCATAACCACTTAAACAACGTTGACTGTTATTTGTACAAACTGCATAACTAGGGCTCGATTTTTATTACTATTATTATTATTATAATCATTATCTACAATCCCCCTTGGGCAAACATTCAGAAGTTGCTGCCTGGGATTTTTCCATTCTGCTTCAATCCAGTCCTCTTTTCCCAGACATCAAAAGCAAGAATTCACCGGCGGACAGTGGCAAAACCAACAAGCCACAGCTGAAGGGAAAACAAAGCGATGCCTTGGCTCTCCCCACGCTTGGTGCTTTGATTTCTTCTCTTTTCTAATGGGGGGGGGGAAACAATCCACACGTTTCTATAGCGATGAGGCATGGAAAGCGTCTGCCAGAAGAGATCAGTCAGAGTCTGCTGGTCGACTCGACAAGGCTCCATTTCCTATTATCATCTTGCTGTAGTTCTTCTGCTCCTCTTCCTTGAAAGTCTCCTTGACTTTGGCTCGTTTCAAACCTCCGTCCCTTAAAAGAACAGAGCAGAAAGGGAAATGTATGAAGCAGAATAATGATGGCACTCCTAAGAAGGCTGGCTAGCGCAAGGATTCCCAACAGAACGTCTCCCTCTTCTCTCCCCAAATCATAGAATTGGAGGGTTGAAAGCCTACCCCCTGCACTGCCGGAATATGCAGCTGTCCCACACAGGGATCAAACCTGCAACCCTGGCATTATCAGCACCACGCTCTAACCAACTGAGCTATCCAGGTGATATGCTACAAAGGACTGCAGGAACTTAAAGGGGTATGTGGAGAGAGAGGTGAAAGGAGAAGGTCGTTGCACAACCAAAAGTCATTACAATCGTAGATCTGTTCAGCTAGACACTACTGCATTTGTTAGGGACACTACTGCATTTGTTAGGGACGCGGGTGGCGCTGTGGTCTAAACAACAGAGCCTAGGGCTTGCCGATCAGAAGGTCGGTGGTTTGAATCCCCGCGACGGGGTGAGCTCCCGTTGCTCGGTCCCAGCTCCTGCCAACCTAGCAGTTCGAAAGCACGTCAAAGTGCAAATAGATAAATAGGTACCACTCTGGCGGGAAAGTAAACAGCGTTTCCATGCGCTGCTCTGGTTTGCCAGAAGCGGCTTAGTCATGCTGGCCACATGGCCTGGAAGCTGTACACCAGCTCCCTCAGCCAATAAAGCGAGATGAGCGCCGCAACCCCCGAGTCGGTCATGACTGGACCTAATGGTCAGGGGTCCCTTTACCTTTATTGCATTTGTAGGCAGTGCTCAGAGGAGATCAAGACTGCAATCCTAAGTGCCATTTACTGGGGAGTGAGCACCATTGAACTGATTAGGGCTTACTTCTGAGCAGACCTGGTTAGGCCTGCACTGTTACTCCTAGAATCATAGATCTGTAGTGCTGGAAGGCACCACAAGGGTCGTCTAGTTCAACTCCTTGCAATGCAGGAATCTCAACTAAAGCATTCAAGACAAATGGCAAACTGAATTCTAGGTCATTACCACCTACTGCTGAAATTTAAGGCACTAAATTTTTGCAGAGTACTCTCTAATTTCTCTCTCTCTCTTCTCTCTTGGACATAGTCTAACTTTTCTCACCAGGGCAATTCTGTAAGTCCTCCTTGACGAGCGATAGCAGACTTCACCCTGTTAGCAAACTGAACGGCATCTTCTCCTTCCTGCAAAGAAAGAAACAGAACGCAGTTGTCTGTAACCCACATATAAATGCAATAAGGAAGTCAACTGCGGACTTCTCAAGCTTAGCCAGGAGAGGGAGAGAAGGGGGTTGACAATCAAAACAGCATCTCTGGTTAAAAGGTAAAGGGACCCCTGACCATTAGGTCCAGTCGTGGCTGACTCTGGGGTTGCGGCGCTCATCTCACTCTACAGGCCGAGGGAGCCGGCATACAGCTTCCACGTCATGTGGCCAGCATGACTAAGCCGCTTTCTGGAGAACCAGAGCAGCGCACAGAAACGCCGTTTACCTTCCCGCCAGAGTGGTACCTATTGATCTACTTGCACTTTGACGTGCTTTCGAACTGCTAGGTTGGCAGGAGCAGGGACCGAGCAATGGGAGCTCACCCCGTCACGGGGATTCGAACCGCCGACCTTCTGATCAGCAAGTCCTAGGCTCTGTGATTTAACCCACAGCGCCATTCGCGTCCTTTGCATCCCTGGTTAGCTTGCCCCCAAAAGTTATAAAGGCACCAATATGGGCCGTTCCTCCTGCTTCTTAAACGGCAGTGTCTGTGCCAACCCACCAACAATGCAAAAACGGCAGATACCTCTCTCGTCACCGGCGGCAGGTACCAGACGTGGCACACGATGGCCCAGCTGGTCATGATTCGCAGAAGGTAGCTGACGATGCCGTGTTTGCTGCTGTTCCAGAAGGCGTCGCCAAACTGGGGGTCGTACTGCAAAGGGAGGAGGACAGCGTTTGAGAGTCACGCTCACGGCCAACGTGAAAAGGGCCAGTTCTCAAGCCGTGTTAGAAGGAGCATTCAAGGAAGGGAGCAGAAATTCCCAAACGGTGTGGAGCTGTGAGAAGTTAATCAAGAGCTCTAAGGGTGGGATGGGGGTTCAACCATTAGGCCAGTAGCGAGACAACCTCTCGCCTATGGGCACAATGAGGTCCGGCAGGCTACCCCCATTTGGCTTGCAAGGTTAGCATTCATGAGTGGTGGGGAGCTGGTAGATGAAGATGATGAAACATATGGAACTTGTTGAACTGACTGGGAGACCCCGAGACCAGAGAGAAGAGACAGTGGAAGAAGATTGGAAAAAGTTTAAAGAATATCTGAAAAGATATGTTAATATTTAAATCTTAGAATAGCTTTGGAAGTGGATATAGGCTGTAGGGTTAGAAGTAGAAGATAGTGTGTTTTAAAATAGTATTATTTGTAAGTGATAAAATGTGAAGATTTTTATGGTAAAAGTAAACATGATTTTAAAAAATTGTTAAAAATTATGATAGATGTAAACTGCTAAAGATGAGGTAAAATGAAAATCAGATAGGGGGGACTTGGGGAAGCCCACCTAACAATGTTTAGAAAAAATAAGGATAAGGTAAGAATTTGTTTGTATTGTTTGTTTTTTCTGTTTGTGTTGGTTATTTGTGTTATAAAATGAATAAAAAATGGGGGGTGGGGGGGGAGCTGGCTAATTATAGTCAAGCCTCCCGGTTGTATTGAGGCTTCCACTTTCAGTTTTCGGTCTTCAAACATTTCAGAAGTCAAATGGTCTTCCGGAACGGATTACGTTCGACAACCGAGGTTTGACTGTGGTCTGTAGCTAGTTAGTACAGTGGTACCTCGGGTTACAGATGCTTCAGGTTACAGATGCTTCAGGTTACAGACTCCGCTAACCCAGAAATACTACCTCGGGTTAAGAACTTTGCTTCAGGATGAGAAAAGAAATCGTGCTCCGGTGGCGCTAAAGTGGTGCTTCAGGTTAAGAACAGTTTCAGGTTAAGAACGGACCTCCGGAACGAATTAAGTACTTAACCCGAGGTACCACTGGACTGGACTTGGTGCCATGGGTTTATGGCACACTGCTCCCTGGAAAGAGACAAATCTGCTTTCAGATATAAGAACAGGAAAAGACTGGTTGCGCTTCATTCATTCCTCTCTCCAGTCCCTCTTTAGCAATGCTCAGGGCTGGAGGAAGCTGAGCTTCCTGATACTGGATCTCACTTGCATCTCTGTCCAGTTTAATGTATCCTGAACCTGTCTGGAGGCATCTCCAGACTTCCATGCCTGTGTTGGAGTCCATGAGATCCAGCAGCAGCCACACCTTGCTGGGAAAACATGGGGAAGCTGTTGTCCTCCAGACATTGCTGGTCTCCAACTCCCAGTGGCCTCAGCCAACGTAGCCTGTGATTGTTAGGATATTTCCGTTCCACCTTAAAAGGGAGCAGGCTTTGTGAGTCACAGAGTCTGCGCATTTTCTGTTCACAGGATGTTTATGTTTTCTGTTGCTTTCGTTTCTCTCTGTGTGTCGTAGACACTGAAGCAGGCAGTCATGTTTTTCTTTGTTCTGATCAACGCTGAATAAAACTTGTAAATAATGCTCTCCTGCGTGCAACTTCTGCTGTGAATTATCTGCTGATAGAGTGTGCATGAGCTCTGGAATGTGGCAAGCTATTTCTGGAAACTCGTGTCGCTAATTGCTGATACTGTATCTACGGGAGATCGATGGATCGTCCGGCAGCCGGCTTGGGGGCCATGATGGACTTTGTCTCCCTGGCAGTATCCCAACAGTGATCAGGGTTGATGGGACGTGGAGTTCAACACATCCGGAGGGCACTAGGAATAGCTGTCCTAGGAACTGGCTAGAATTGGCTAGAAAACCTTCTAGAACCTAGAATATTTTTGCTTGTTCTTACCTTGATAGCAACTGGGTAGATTGTGCCACCGATTTCAAAGCTTCCCTTTTTAAACATCATGACCGAGGTGTTGTTTATACAAGTGCCTGGTTTTTTAAAAAATAAATAAAAGACAGAGCAATCAGTAAACACAAATCCTGATGGAACATTATTCGCCTTAGGCATTAAAGTCCTGAGTTGCAGAAGGCTGTATTGAACTAAGTTGACCCGATCATGCCAGGACTTCTGATTGCTCAATGGATCTTTATTCTCTCTTTACATCCCTACCACATTTTTATTTTTATTTTGTGGGCTAGGGGTGGGAAGTTGGGGAAGAAGAGGGAGGGCAAGTTCCATTGTGCAAACTGGAGTTGTTCCGTGAATGACAAAGGAACACAGGGAGCTGCCTTATGCAAAGCCAGGCCATGGGTTCAACCAGCTCAATAACGTCTACACAAGGGGCAGGGCCATCTTTACCCGGGGTTGCAGGGCACCTGGGCGCCAAATTCTGGGGAGAGCCAGGCGCCTGCCACTGAAGCCGCCTAAGCTCTTAACTATCTACCTGTTATGAAATAATAATTTTGATCAAGCTAGAAAAACAAAATTCATATATACCTAGGTATTACCGAAATGTATACCTGCTTCACTAAAGGACTTTCGACTTTGTGCACTCATTTACCAAAGACGCGCCGTGCCAGAGGCAGTGCTTGTCATTTACCACGGTGGCGCTTGTCAGTAAATAGATTTAAAAATAAAGTGTTTTTTTCTCCCTCCCTTCTTTCGTGAACAAGAGATAAGGCGTAAGCATGGTGTCTGACATAAGCACAATAGTCATACCTCGGATTACAGCCGTTTCAGGTTGCGTCTTTTCAGGTTATGGACCGCCAAATCCCGGAAGTACCAGAACGGGTTACTTCCGGGTTTCGGCAGTCACGCATGCAACAGAAGCACTAAATTGCGCTTTGTGCATGCGCAGAAGTGCCGAATTGCAACCCGCGCATGCACAGATGCTGGTTGCGAATGTACATCCCGCACGGATCACGTTCACAACCCAAGCGTCCACTGTAAAAGTTAATTTGGGAGCTAAACTAAATTTGGGGGTGCTGGGCAGATTTTTGCACCCTGGCGGCACATACACTAAAGACTCCCCTGACAAGGGGTATATGCTGGATGTCAAGCCACGTATCAGGGGGCAGGACAGGGGCAAGGGCAGAGAAAAGCTCAGCCACATCGCCTTTATTATTTATGTATTCATCATTATTATTTGTTGAATTGTCGCATTACCTTGCCCAGGGCAAACTAAAGCAGCGTACAACCACCCAGACAAAAACACCCCATGCAGACATGTGAAAACCAAGAGAAAATAAGAAATTAACTTATTTCTCTTGTATCTGCATGGGATGTCTGTGGCCTGCATCTAAGTAGCCACAGATAGTTAAATTAGGCCAAAGGCCTGGTTATAATGCTTTTGCCTGGTGCCTAATGAAAGGCGGCAATTGAACTTCCCTGGGGATAGCATGCCACAAACGGGGAGCCACCACAGATAAGGCCTGCTCTTGTGTTGCCATGGAGGAGGCAAACAAAGATGGGCCTCATATTACGATCTCACTGTTTACGGTCATATTCTGCTGTTTTCCTCCATAAGACTGTCACAAGAGAGGATGTTCTCACAGGAATTTGATGTAACCAACCTGAGGGGAACGCCTCACGGCGAGGGAAGAGTTCAAGCACGACTTAGACAGTATTAACTTATGGTCTGTGTGTGTGGTTTGGGAGCTGCACGGTCAGGGGAAAAACAATGCTGTCCAGGGTTGTAAAGACTGCGGAGAGAATAATTGGATGCACTCTTCCCACCTTGGATCAAATCTATGCTTCCAGGTGTCATAAGAAAGCTGCAGAGATAGTGCAGGATAGTGCGCACCCCGGAAATGATCTCTTTCAGCTTCTGCCTTCTGGAAGAAGGTTCAGGGTTATAAAGACTAGGACTAGCCGCCTGAGAAACAGTTTCTATCCAAATACGATTTTGGTTTTAAACACAGTGTAAGGTAGTCTCTATGGGAGTATATTGTATTTAATTATGGGGTATCAGAGTTTTTAGGGGGTTAACCAGGCTGGGATAGCTGGGTTATCAGGCGTGTTGGTTTTTGAATGTCTGATGTAGATTTTTCAATTTCGTTGTTCTGTATCGTATCGTATCGTAATTGTTATTAACCCACAAATGAGGGAACAGAAGTGTGTGTTTTACCTTCTGGAAAAATTAAAATGGGCAGCTTCTCCTTATCCGCAACATGTTCCCTCAACCTGAAAGAAAAGGAGAAATATTTCAGTCTTTGCCTCAGTACTCAAGAGGGTCTCTTGGAATTGAATCTGTTTCCAATAACTCAGAACATAAGTAGAGGGTTGCTGGATCAGGTCTAAAGTCTAATCCCGGATCCTGTTCTCACAGTGGCCAACCAGATGCCACCATGGGAAGCCCACAAGCAGTCGCCTTTGATGACAACATCCTCTTTCAAAGCCATCCAAGCCAGAGGCCATTGGCAACACCTTGCGAGAGCGAATTGTCTAGTTTAGCTCTGTGCTATGCAGTGAAATATTTAAGAGTCAAGCGGGCCAAGTGGTTCTCAGATCGGGAGGTACCTTTCAAGGTCCTCCTCTTCAAAGCACCATTTCAGTTTGGAAGAAATTTTACCAACAGAAGGAAGGTAAGGTTTTAAATTGCATTTTAACCTGTATTTTAAATTGGGTTTTTTTTCCTATTATGTTTTTACTGTAATTTTACTGGTGTTAGCTGCCCTGAGCCCGGCTCTGGCCAGGGAGGGCGGGGTATAAATAAATATTTTTATTTTTATTTATGTTGTTGGCAGTGGCTGCAAAGCAGCTGCATGGACTTGCCAGAGGGGTTTGGTTTAGTAAGCCGGGATATTCAAGGAGCTGCATGTGGGTTTGCAAAGCACTTTTGCAGCTGCTTCACTCCAGCCAGCACTTGAACAAGCAATAAATAATATTATATATTATTTATACCCCGCCCATCTGGCTGGGTTTCCCCAGCCACTCTGAGCAGGTCCCAACCGAATCTTAAAAACACAATATAGCATTAAACATTAAAAACTTCCCTAAACAGGGCTGCCTTCAGATGTCTTTTAAAAGTCAGATAGTTGTTTATTTCCTTGACATCTGATGGGAGGGCATTCCACAGAGTGGGCGCCACTACCGAAAAGGCCCTCTGCCGGGTTCCCTGTAACCTCACTTCTTGGAGGGTGGGAACTGCCAGAAGGCCCTCAGAGGTAGACCTCAGTGTCTGGGCAGAACGATGGGGACAGAGATGTTCCTTCAGGTATACTGGGCCGAGGCTGTTTTGCCAGTTTTGCCCAGAGATAAGGCAGACCAGGGTGCTTAAAAAACAATGTTTATATATATCAGATTTTTTTTATTTTTAAAATAAAATCCTTTTGGAGGAAAAATCTTTCTAAATATAATTTTCGATTTAAGTTACATTATAGTCCAAAGGCTATTCATCAGGAAATAAGGGTTTGTTTTACGTTTTTCATGTGTGCTAAAACTCAAGTTTAAAAAAAATAATTGTTTAACCACATCCGTTAACAAACATGGATACATATGCTATAATGTTATTGTTTTAGTTAAATACATTGTGTAAATTGTTACTAATGATTATTTTTCCCTTTCCAATAAAGTACATCAGAAAAATTGTCGAAATATACACAGTTAACTCATTAAACCTCAAAATAATTTCATAATTAACTGTCTATGTATTTCTAATAGTATAACCAAAGCAGGAATTTCTGATATAACTGAAAAAACTACTCTGAAAATTTATCATTCCGAAAATGAAACCTTCATCTGGTTGTAAATATTAAGATTATAACAACAAGAATGAGTGTTTCTGCAAAAAAAAGAGATTTAAATTAAGTCTTACTGACTAGTGATTTAAATTGATTTGAGCTAAATCAAATCCACCCTGAGGCAGACTATACCTTTATTTGCATTTGCAAGGTTATGAATGGACAGAACTAAGGCAATGACATATCAGAGAGACTGCACACCATTAGCCTGGCCCTCTTTCTTGCCTTACTTTTCTAATCCCCAATGTCAGTTAACACAAGGAGCGCCACACTTTTCCGTGCAGTAAATAAGAAGCGTACAAATATGGGCAGGCAAACTAAGGCCCGGGGGCCGGATCCAGCCCAATCGCCTTCTCAATCCAGCCCATGCACTGTCCAGGAATCAGCATGTTTTTACATGAGTAGAATGTGTCCTTTTATTTAAACTGCATCTCTGAGTTATTTGTGGGGCCTGCCTGGTGTTTTTACATGAGTAGAAAGTGTCCTTTTATTTAAAATGCACCTCTGGGTTATTTGTGGGGCCTGCCTGGTGTTTTTACATGAGTAGAAAGTGTCCTTTTATTTAAAATGCACCTCTGGGTTATTTGTGGGGCCTGCCTGGTGTTTTTACATGAGTAGAATGTGTCCTTTTATTTAAAATGCACCTCTGGGTTATTTGTGGGGCCTGCCTGGTGTTTTTACATGAGTAGAATGTGTCCTTTTATTTAAAATGCACCTCTGGGTCATTTGTGGGGCCTGCCTGGTGTTTTTACATGAGTAGAAAGTGTGCTTTTATTTAATGATAATAATGATAACAATGATAATGATAATAATAATAATAATAATAATAATTTATTTATATCCCGCCCTCCCCAACCGAAGCCGGGCTCAGAGCTGCTAGCAACAATAAAATAATACAGCATTCTAAAATCAATTCATTATAAAATCAGTTTAAATCAAATCAATTCAAATGCAAATGCAAATGCATATCTGGGTTATTTGTGGGGCATAGGAATTCGTTCATTCCCCCCCCCTCCCAAAAAAAAGAAATATAGTCCGCCCCCCAAGGTCTGAGGGACAGTGGACCGGCCCCCTGCTGAAAAACTTTGCTGACCCCTGCTTTAGAGCAACCCACAGCCATTTGTCTCTTGGTGTTCAGGTCAAAAGCAACAACAAACCCCATACCTTTTCGTCACCAGGTGGCGATCTTTCATTTCGGAGCGTTCAAACCAAACATGTGGGCAGGCTTTGACGGTGGCTCTCTGAATAACGCCCATTAGGCCCCCGTGAGCTTGCCCCACCTGTAAGGTCCCCCCACCAAAAAAAAAGACAAAATCAAATCAACAGGGAGTCCCTTCAAAATAGTTCCCTTTTAAAACTATAAAGGAGCCTTGTGAGTGGAGTTGATCCCCCCCCCACGCATTGAAAGTGATGTCATTCTTGAAGGACATGATTATGTCATCTTTAAGTGCCCACAATCTGTTTTTGGAGCTTCCATTGTGTTCTGTTTGCTGGGAGGTTAACAACGTTGTGTCGGGGAGGTGGTTATCTCACACTTCCTACTGCACATTACTGCCACTTCCTTTATTCATAGAATCCTAGAATTGTAGAGTTGGAAGAGACCCCTTAAGTCATCTATTCCAACCCCCTGCAATGCAAGGATCTCAGCTAAAGCATCCATGACAGATGACCGCCCAACCTCTGCTTAGAAACCTCCAAGGAAGGAGAGTCCACCACATCCTGAGACCGTTCCACTGTCAAACAGCTCTTACTGTCTGAAAGCCCTTCCTGATGTTTAGTCAGGATCTCTTTTCTTGTGACTTGAATCCATTGGTTTGGTCCTGCTCTCCTGAGTAGGAGAAAACAAGCTTGCTCCATCTTCCACGTGATGGAACATTGTTTTAAAGGCAGGGTGCAGATGGGGCCTTTGCCATTTATTTGATTAACAAAGCCAGGCATGTCCAAAGACAATTTCGGGGGCCCAATTCAGCCCACTGGTCAATTTAATCTGGCCCCTGTGGCAATTTATTTCCTGGGGTAAAATCCTTTAAAAAGTTCAAAGGTTAACAACTTTGGTTAATTGGCCCTCATGGCCTTTCACTTCATCAAATATGGCCCTCTCTGAAAAAAGTTTGGACACCACTGAACAAAGCCTTCGTGGCAGTGAATTGGGCAGGCATGTCAACAATATTTGTTTTGCATGGGGAGCTATTTTTCTGGAAACCCTACACACAGGTAAGACACAGCCTTTGAATATCTGCCTCACTATAGCAGTAAACCTTCCTCATTTTCTTTCCCTATTTGCCCTTGCCTCTTCTTTCTCCATTTCTCAGTGTCAACTGTAAGCTCCTCAGGACAGAGACCTGCTTTCTTAAGCAATGTCAAGTGTTATCCACACTGATAGCACTGACAGGTGAAAACTAGGAAAAGTGCTTCTGTGCAGCTGCATAGCTAAATCAGTTGCACCAGTTCCTCTTCCTTTTTGCATCAAGAGTTTTCTCAACTCAACACAAAGCAATGGCTTCAATTATTAGCAACTAGGAAGTAGCTACAGTTCAACGCTGGCTTCATGTACAGAGGTCTTTACAACTCTCAGTCCTTGCAATTGCAAAACCCATAAGACTTAAGACGTACCATTGCGTAACAGCCATCATTGGTCAAGATTATGACGTCTATTGGGGATGTGTGGTTGGCAACACAAATTCCTCCTTTCTTAGGCTTGTTCTCCCTGCAAAATGACAGGAGGACACCACAAGTTTTTCACAACTTTGTAGTAGGGGACGAGCGGCTGCGAGATGCCCATAAACCTGCCGCATGTTACACGTGAGTATTCTTCGCTGTAAAGGCTTAATGAGCAGTGTTGCCATTTAAAAGTCAAAAGAAAATGCATTCTTTGTCAACATTTAACATTTCTAAGCTGCAATTCTCAGCCACAAGCAAGACATTTAAAGCAGCGCACAGACTTTAAAAAGCATACAGTGGTACCTCGGGTTACATACGCTTCAGGTTACATACTCCGCTAACTCAGAAATAGTGCTTCAGGTTAAGAACTTTGCTTCAAGATGAGAACAGAAATCGTGCTCTGGCGGCGCGGCAGCAGCAGGAGGCCCCATTAGCTAAAGTGGTTCTTCAGGTTAAGAACAGTTTCAGGTTAAGTACAGACCTCCGGTACTTAACCCAAGGTACCACTGTATTCTGAAAGCAATTGGACTTGGCATTTTTTTAATGATCTTTAACCCCCAGAAGACCCACACACAGGCACTACACAGACAACTTGTGGGACCTTTCAGCTCAAGGAAAAGTCATGTAAGAGGGGGCATGATAAAACTTGTATAAAATTAAGTATGCTGTGGAGAAAGTGGATAGAGAAAGGTTTTTGTCCCTCTCTCATAATACTCAGGCATCCAGTGAAGCTGAATATTCAGGACAGATAGAAGAAAGCACTTTTTCACACAGTGCATAGTTACAACTATAGGACTTACTCCTACGGGAAGTAGCTATGGCCACCAACTTGGATGGCTTTTAAAGGGGTTCAGACAACTTCGTGGGGAATAAAGTTATTAATAGCTACTGGGTAAGTCTCCCTCCCCCCTTGGGAGCATTCCAAAGTCTAGGCATCACCACCAAAAAGGCCCTGCTTCATGTCACTACCCACTGCCCCTTCCAAAGGACCACAGACTATACTTGGAAGAGGATGCTGACATCTGAGCAGGGAAAGATAAGCCCAGATAAGCCCTGTTCTTCTTACTGGGCAGAAGCATCTTGCAGGTAACAGAGCTCAGAGATGACAGAGTAGGCTGTACCACTTGAGACAGCTGGGGGGAAATGAAGTTTCTGACTCCATCTCACAACAAAACACAACAGGCCCTTCCAAGCGTCCTTTTCCCTGTGTATTCATGATGCTTTCAGGGGCAGTTATGTGCAATCCCACTCTGCATACCATTTGAGCCTGCAAAGATTTTAGGGTGGACATAATTTCTTTGTTTCAAATTGGTGGCTGCCCTTTTGCTTCCCACAAAAATTCTGTAACTGTTTAGACCACAAATGTACTGGGGACGGGTGGACAGGTTGTCCCAGATGTGTTGTGCTCCAGCGCAAAAGTACAATAATGCATTGCAGAAGTGGAAGGAATGTGTGGTCAAGCCCAGCATTAATCCGCCATTAACTAGGGAACTACTGATGTACCATAGAAGTAGTGCAGAATGTACCTGCAAAAACAACACACCAGTCTGGAGGGGCCCAAAACACACACACAAAACTTACTTTTAAGTAACAGCACTTCAGCTTAAAAGAGTTGAAGCGCCAGCCATTCCTTGCTGTGCTAGCAGTTTACTTGCAGAGGTGTTTTGTTTTTTTACGCAACAGAATGTTAAAAAGATGTGATCCCAGACTTGTAAACTCTGGTGGTACAATTCATTCTACCACTTGATTCTGCCTGATGTGTACATCAGCAGCAGCAACAAAATACAGCTTGATCTACCTGGCACCATCAGAAAAGAACTTATCTAACTTCTGTCCTGAGAAGGGGTTTTGTTTTCTTTCACTCACTTGTTGTGGTAATAAATGTTGCCAGAAAGCGCTCTGACAAGGATCCGGGAGCAGGTGAGATGGACAAGGTCACTCAGCCAGTCCTTCGTTCTGCAAAACAGGAAAAACTGGGTGTAACAGCAGCCTTAGAAATCTAAATTAGGTCCACATTTTCCAGAATCTAAGAGTTGCAGCACTGGTTATTTACACATCACAACCTAATTTCAACTTCTTGATAGCAAAAGAGGAGTCAGCATTCCAAACAAGCTGACGAATAAGCAGTTCAGTAGCTCTGTCTATAAAGATACATATTCAGAAAATGGATGATTTGGGAAAGTGGACTCCCAAAAATAATGGACACCCTCTTCTCTACAAAATCCAGCAGCTCCCCACTTAGTTCTCACTCTTCTCGCGCTCCCCTTATCAATTACTTTTACACCCCAAGTCTCTAAGATTCTGTCGCCAGTTGGTTCCCATCTCTCTGCTTGTTATTTCAATGTCTCCATAAATGGAGATTCCCCCTTTGCTTTCCCTCTTATAAACACAGCCACGTATGTTTATAAGAACTTTTCTGGCAAAACTGATGGGCCATTAGTTTTACACAGCGCATAATGAAACTTGCTCCCACAAGATTATAAAGCTTCGCACAGCACAACGTTATGCGAATCCCAGCTGTCAATTGGGCATTCCAGTAATTCTAAGAAACAGCTTGCATTGACGCAAGAAGTTGGCCCAAGGCGGAGGTGGAGTTTTGTTTTCTGTTTCGTAACCTCTTCTTTTCCCAAAGCTACTGATGCAAAGGATATCCACTTACTCCCCGTTTGGAAGCTGGCCTACCAGCGTGCTGCCGCAAATCATGGAAAGGATCCCAATGTGTGCCAAGGTAACCCTGGGGGGGGGGGGGGAAACAGAAGGGAAAATCCAAAATGCATTATCCATTCAAGACCGTCAGATCCTACTGGGAGCATCTTCAGATAATTTACAATTGGAAATCCTGACAAACAAGTTTGATCAGAAGAGAAAGACTTCCTTAAAGTGCATACTTTTGGTCTCCTGATGAGTTTTTAAAATGTAACTATATCCATAACCATATAGCATACAGGGAAACCCAGCCAGATGGGCAAAGTATAAATAATAAATTTATTATTATTATTATTACTACTACTACTACTACAACAGTGGTACCTCGGGTTACATACACTTCAGGTTACAGACTCCGATAACCCAGAAATAGTGCTTCAGGTTAAGAACTTTGCTTCAGGAAGAGAACAGAAATCATGCTCCAGCGGCGCGGCGGCGGCAGGAGGCCCCATTAGCTAAAGTGGTGCTTCAGGTTAAGAACAGTTTCAGGTTAAGAACGGACCTCCGGAACAAATTAAGTACTTAACCTGAGGTACCACTGTAGTATTATTATCATCATCATCATCATCATCCTTCTCCCATCCAGGCACTGACCACCTTGGCTGCAGCAAAGTACTGCATCGTGTGTCTTCAGGCGAGGGCTTGGGTCACGTATTGTGGTGTGGATTAGTGCTTAGAGCACTATTTCCCAAACTTGGGTCTCTAGCTGTTGTTGGACTACAACACCCATGATCCCTAGCTAGCAGAACCAGTGGTCAGGGATGGTGAAAACTGTAGTCCAAAAAAAGCTGAAGGCCCAAATTTAGGAAAGACCGAGTGTCAGAGTAGGGCTTGGGCAACCAGGGTTCAAAACCCCACTCAGCTCACTGGGTGACCTTGGGCCAGTCACTGTGTCTTAGCCTTACCTACCTGAGGATTAAATGAGGAGGGAAAGGACCATGTTGTCACTTTGAGCTTCTTGGAGACAAGCTGGGATACACACTAGTGGCCAAAATTGTGGGAACATTTTGGGGGGAGTATTTCTAGGTTTGATGGCTCACAAAACCCGATTGACTCTCTAAACACTCAAGCTCATTGGTTACATACTGCATATCAACCTAAGCAACTTATGCTTCCTTTTCTGGTTATTTGGCTATAACTTTTGATACAATACAGATAACTGAGCAAACTTTGTTGCATTACATTCTTCATTAAATTATCTTTCCATTGATATATAATTTTATGGTGTTACTCAAAAAGAAAGTGGTGTTGTGAGCCATCAAACCTCAGAAATACACTTTCCCCAAAAGGTTTCCACAATTCTGGCCACTAGTGTAATTAATAATAATACTTAACTCAAGCTTGTATGTTATTTGCAGCATTCCTGCAGAGTCCAAGGGTCCATTTCAGCTCAACCCCAGTGACAGAGAATAGCAAAGGAGAGCATTTGCTGGGCTTCAGTGGCCAGCAGGAGGAATCATCCAGAAAACGAAGGGACAACATAGCCTTATACCACATTGGGCCATTGGTAACACTGACTGGCCACTGCTCTCCATGGTTCCAGCCCAGGCGTTTAACCTGAAACCGCCTGCGTGGAAAACAAGTTCACTGCCACTGAGCTACCGCCCTTTGCCAAATAGACGTGCCATGTCATTAAGTCGCAGCTAGGCTTGTTAATCCACTCTATTAAAAAAGAAACCGGTGCTGGTTTGCACATAAACCTTCAGCCTGGCAGGCAGTTTGGGCTTGTTCTCAGGGGCTAGTTGAGCAGAGAACAGCGTTTGTGCACCAGGCCCTTGCTCATTTAAAACTGCTAAAGCTCGACTGGTTCCTTCTGAATAAATGGGAGGTTTTTTCTCTTTCTTTCCTTTCACACAGGGTGGATAAATATCAATGATTATAAAAATACATATATCCAAAAAATAGTTTTTTTTAATTTAAATCCGATTTTTTACAATTAAATGCTTTTGGAGGGAAAATCTTTCTAAAGATAGTTTTCTAGTTAATTTACATTATAGCTCAAAGGCTATTCATCAGGAAATAAGGGTTTGTTTTTAATTATGTAGCATGAGACTTTATATGCAATGTTTAATTTTTTTGGTAAATGAATTCCATTGATCCATTCACAATGTCATGCTCTTCCAGAGGTTTCTGTAAGGTTATTTGGGGCAGTTTTTCTAACGAAACAATATTATCGCAGATGCTTGTTTTTGCAGGACTCAAAAGTGTGGATTTGTGTCCGCAGAGATAACATGCCTTTCCTTCACGGGAAAAATGTTATAAAATAAACATAACAGAGTTGAGGAAAAACCTTAATCCCATTGTTCCTTTGCAAATTTATATACACAGAATCCGTTTTTGTTAAATAAATAGTTTAAATTGTTATTAAGGAAATGAATTTTTTCTCTCCTTCTAATAAAGTACAGCAGGAAGGTTGTCCAAATATAAACAGTTAATTATGAAATTATTGTGAGGTTTAATAAGTTATCTGTCTATGTATTTCTAATAGCATAACCAAATCAGTAATTTCTGATATAACTGAAAAAACTACTCTGAAAATTTATTATTCCAAAAATGAGACCTTCATCTTGTTGTAAACATTAAGATTATCCCAGCAAGAATGAGTATTTCTGTAAAAAAAATATTTAAATAATAATAATTTATTATTTATACCCCACCCATCTTGTTTCCCCAGCCACTCAGGCAGCTTCCAACAAAATATTAAAAATAGAATAAAACATCAGTCATTAAAAACTTCCCTAAACGGGGCTGCCTTCAGATGTCTTTTAAAAGTAAGATAGTTGTTTTTCTCTTTGACATCTGGTGAGAGGGCGTTCCACAGGGTGGGTGCCACTACTGAGAAGGCCCTCTGCTTGGTTCCCTGTAACTTGGCTTCTCTTACTAACTAGTGATTTAAACCATGATTTAAATCATGATTTACAGTCATTCCTCTGCTTGAAGTAGCTTCGGGTTGAGCGTTTTCAGGTTGCACTCTGCGGCGACCCAGAAGTAACGGAACGAGTTACTTCCGGGTTTCACCGCTCGCGCATGCGCAGATGCTCAAAATGACTTCACGCGCGTGCGTAGAAGCGGCAAATCACAACCTGCGTAGACACAGGTTGCGTTCGTTTCAGGATGCGAATGGGCCTCCGGAACGGATCCCATTCGCATCCAGAGGTACCACTGTAAATTGATTTGATTTAAATCAAATCCACCCTGCTTTCACATTATTCATCTTTCTTTTCTTTCACATTATTTTTTCGCTGATTTTTTTAAATTTTAGATGATAGATAGATAGTCTGGAGAAGTTGCCCACTGGCTACTCAAGGTGTGGACAATGGTGAACGTGGATGGGCCCACGCCCTGACTCTGTTTAAAAGCAGCTTCCTACATCCACACACAGAGACAGGCTCACCGAAGAGGCAACAGGAGACAGTAGCGCACAAAGACGCCAATGACCCACACGATGGTCAGCCGTAAACTGATGTAGTGAAAGTTGACGTTGGTCCTGGTGAGGAGGTTCCAGGAGACCAGCTCCTCCGAGGTGAACCTCTGGGTGACTTCATCTTCCACAATCGCTTCATACCCCTTTTTGCAGAAGTAAAACACATCGGAGAGCTCAAAGTCCCCATGGCGCAGGCCAGCAATGGCTTTCTCCATGGTGGTCTGGTCCCTCTGTATGATAACTTCAGGTAGGGAATAAATAAATAAAAAGCGCATTATAGCTCAATGAGAAAACGAAGCCAGGCAGTAGGCAGGTCAATTATCTGCAACACAAGTTCCAGGCAACACCTGGTAGCATTTCCACAAGGTCAGTTTATACCTGCCATTAAAGGGATCGGGCATCAACATTTTATCTAAGAGATCAGCAGAAAATAATTTTGCCAAAGTCCCATTAGCTCGGTCGGTGACTCCCTGGGTGGGAAAACCTTGCTCCCACATGTGGTTTGGCTGAAACCAATTGGAATTACTCCATCCATCATCAGCTTTCTGCAACACATCTGCTATACCAGCTTTCAAATAACCAATTGCATAAATTGATTGGGAGTGTGGAGGTAGAGGTGATGCTTTGGTCCTACATTAATGGCTTGCTCCGTTGAGTGGGGACCGCACTTCCAGTGTGCTTGGCTACCTAAAAGACCACCTGCCCCTGTGTAGACTTGTAAGATTACTTAGACAATCTGGGAAAATTCTACCCATGACGCCACACCCTACAGAATATCAGAGGCAGTGACCTGAAAATGGGCATATTCTGCTGTGGCCCTAATAAATAAATAATAATTATACCTTGCCAACAAAGGCCCGTATAGTTAAAGCTATGGTTTTCCCAGTAGTGATGTATGGAAGTGAGAGCTGGACCATAAAGAAGGCTGATTGCCAAAGAATTGATGCTTTTGAATTATGGTGCTGGAGGAGACTCTTGAGAGTCCCATGGACTGCAAGAAGATCAAATCTCTCCATTCTGAAGGAAATCAGCCCTGAGTGCTCACTGGAAGGACAGATGCTGAAGCTGAGGCTCCAATACTTTGGCCACTTCATGAGAAAAGAAAACTCCCTGGAAAAGACCCTGATGTTGGGAAAGGTGGAGGGCACAAGGAGAAGGGGATGACAGAGAACGAGATGTTTGGACAATGTTCTCGAAGCTACTAGCATGTGTTTGACCAAACTGCGGGAGGCAGTGGAAGACAGGAGTGCCTGGCGTGCTCTGGTCCATGGGGTCACGAAGAGTCAGACACAACTAAACGACTAAACAACAACAAGGTGTTTCCCTCAATTACCTGTCAGCTGCTTTCCCCCCGGGTAAAATCATGGCTGCTTCAAGCAGAACCCACCCATTTCCCCATCTGTTCATCCACCTGCGGCAATTGGGAAAATTCACTTCAGCAAGTGAAGCTTTTGTTTTCCTGATAACTACATATTTACTATCTTTCCTGAGTCAGGAGGAAAGACTGGATTTCTGGCTGCCACACCATTGCCCAATGCGCTGGAACCCAAACCGGAGGAGAGATAACAGGGCAACTCTGGAACAACCCAAGGTCCCCAATGCAATGCACGGTGGGGGAAATGAAAGAGTTGTTTCTGTGGTCTCGAGAGAATAATACAATCCTCCAAGTCAACAGCTGGTGAAGGAAAGAGACTCCCCCCAGATCTTGTTCCTCGAGGCCGGCCTGACAGTGATGAATTATGCAAGCCCAGGGCGGCGTTTTAGCTAACAATGCGCTATAGAAGAAGGAGGTGCAACACTGAGTAAAGCAGGGGTCACATTCGCAGAGAGAACTGGAGCAAGCCTCAAAGGGACGCCAGGGAAGCAGGAAGCAGAGACAGCACAGGGGTAAAAGAAACATTCAGAGAAGTGAATCCACCCTCCTTTTACCCTCTTCTGGGTGGGGTAGGGATATCAAGCAGTAACAACAGAAGTCTTCAAAACCTCAAGCTAGTGACGACAAAAGTAAAAGCAGCGTAATTCTTTTCCACCCGGTCAACCATGGCCTATTGACAACCGCTGAGCAGTGAAACCACAATTTCAAAATCTTGGTTAAATGGAAGTTGTATTAAGCAACCACCTTTCCTTAAGTGCAAAGGAATCAAGTGGGGGGAAAATGTGTTGCAACTAAAGATACCAGAGCAAGTAAAATAAATCGGATAAAGGACAGATTTAATCAACTTACTATGTTGTTGTTTTAAAAAATGCCACCCTCCCGCCAAAGGAGCTTAGGGAATATCTATGACTCTTCTCTGCCACACCAATTCTCATTCTCACAACAGCCCTGTGAGACAGGATAGGCCGAGAAAAGGTGATTGGTACAAAGCTACACCGCGAGCTTCACAGCCAAGCGGGGATTTGAATCCACATCTCTCCACTCCTAGTGCAAAACAGTGTTCTGTACCAAACTGACAAACCTGTGGTCTTGGTTTGCAGGCAAGCACAAGCGATAGTTTGGTCATTTGGAAAAAATAAACTATGGTTTGCCTCGAATTGCTTTGTGCAAGAAGCACACAAATTCTTCAAGGCTAGTCTAAAAAGGTAAAGGGACCCCTGACCATTTTGTCCAGTCATGGCCGACTCTGGGGTTGCAGCGCTCATCTCGTTTTATTGGCCGAGGAAGCCAGCGTACAGCTTCCGGGTCATGTGGCCAGCATGACTAAGCTGCTTCTGGCGAACCAGAGCAGCGCACGGAAACGCCGTTTACCTTCCCCGCTGGAGCAGTACCTATTTATCTACTTGCATTTTGACATGCTCTCAAACTGCTAGGTTGGCAGGAGCTGGGACCGAGCAACGGGAGCTCACCGCGTCGCGGGGATTTGAACCGCCGACCTTCTGATCGGCAAGTCCTAGGCTCTGTGGTTTAACCCACAGAGCCACCCGCGTCCCCCAAGGCTAGTCTATGTAGTGCCAAAATTTGGTATTATGTTTGCTTGAGCCCAACCTTAACATCTACCACACCACTTAATCAACAAAATGTTTGTTTGGTTGATTAATCTCCTAATTAAAGCTACCTGGAGCCCAGTGGGTGCATCTGCATCAGAGATGGTGAAGCTGTGAGCTTTCCAAATGTTGATAGACTCCAAACTCCCATGAGCCGCAGCCAGCATGCCAAATGGTCAGGGATGAAGCGAGTTGTACTTTCACAAACCTGACATAGAGGCCTTATTTACTAAAGGGGGCATGGCCTCAGCTTGCAATTCAGCATCACTTTCCAAAATTATAAAAAGGAAGGGCAACTAGTGAACAAAATTTCCACTGTCTTTGGGCAATGTGAACCAAATGGATCTGCACAAGCTTGTAAACAGCCACCTGGGGCAAGAAGGAACCTCCTCCAAGCATCCAGGAAGGAAAACATTGCAAAAGTTGTTTTACTTAAAAGCCACACTTATGCGTCCCAAATGACTAACACAGGCAGTTGTGGGTCAGGCAATCATGGTTCCAGGACTATCAGATCAAGACCCGCATACAGAAGACTTGGTTTAACACCCTTGATGGACCCACATGAGTGTCTCTACCATTAGATGACAGCCAAGTATTGTAAGATTTTTACATCAGATTTCAGGACCATTCCCCCCCCCCCCCCTTACAAACAGCCATTCTTGTTATAATGGGGCAACAGTTCTAATTTTTAAGAAAACCCTTACCATTTGAAGAAGGAAGCCTCTGTGCCTCTCTCTGTTTCTCAATACGCAGCGTGGCCCACTGTTTTGTAAACAAGAAAAGGGACAGATAAGGCAAATGTGCAGTATTAATTCTGATTTAGTTCATCTTCCTGATCTAAATATTGTTGTTGCAAGAGATGCTCACTTTATCCTTTTATCATTTCTAACATCTTATTGGTATGTGTGTTTTTATGGTGACTACTACCCATTCAAGAGTTGCATTAAGAGATGAAAACAAGGAATAGACTTATTTGAATTACCATATTTTTCGCTCTATAAGACGCACCAGACCACAAGACACACCTAGTTTTTGGAGGAGGAAAACAAGAAAAAAAATATTCTGAATCTCAGAAGCCAGAACAGCAAGAGGGATCACTGCGCAGTGAAAGCAGCAATCCCTCTTGCTGTTCTGGCTTCTGGGATAGCTGCGCAGCCTGCATTCGCTCCATAAGACACGCACACATTTCCCCTTACTTTTTAGGAGGGAAAAAGTGAGTCTTATAGAGCAAAAAATACGGAAATACTGTATTAGTAATGCTCACGTAGCTACTGTACTTGAGCATTCAGTTCCCCATTCTCAAGTTTTCTATATCAAAAAAAAGAAGAAAAAAACCAGCACCACCCCTTCAATCATATTCTAATTGCTACTGTGCCACAGAATTAAAGAATTGGAGAGAAGTCAAGGGTCATCTAGCCTAAGCCCTGTCAACGTGGCTTTTAAATTTTTTGTTCTCTTTGCCGGCTTTCCATGGACATCTTCTTGGCCGCCGTAAGAACAAAGTGCTGGACTAGATGGGCATTTGCCCCTGAACCAGCAGCATTCTTCTGACATTAAGAGCCATTCCCCTCCCACCACCACCCCTGTTAGATATGCCAAGCCAGGTTCATAGGAAACAATTCTTTCAGCCCCAGCTCATGCTCACTGCCTTTTCCCATCTATAGGCTTGTCACCACAGCCCAACTCAAAAGAAACTTCTGCAAGTAGAGCATCGCAGCCACCAGAAATCTGCTTCCCACACAGATCGGTTGGATCTCACGCCTGTGACAGCACCACACAACCAATCAAAGTTGTGGCAGCTAGCAACAACCTCCTCTGTTGGTCCAGGAATTTCTACTGCATCTTCAAAAGGTGGTCATCTAGCCTCAACTTCAAGCCTTCTAATGAAGAACCTACCCCTCTTCACTAAACAGTATTTGCTCCAATCACCTATAGGGACAGGGAGTTGCGGCATGGCTGGTTGCAATCCAGGTATGAGCTCAGAGCTACCAGTCCAAGATAAATAGTCTGAAGATGGATCTATAAATGGATTTGAGGAAAGAGCTTGGAAAACGGCCAGCAGCACCTACTCAAGGGTTCTCCCGTTCATGTATGTCAACAATGATATGAAAAATTGAAAGACACGCCAACAACTCCCATATGTTCATGTTTTGGGGAGAGGAAGAAGTAGAGCAGGAGGGAGAAAGATGTTCTTGAGAAACCAACACTTCTGCTTGGAATCTCCTTCCTCGCTGGCAGTTTTTAAAGCAAATATCTGGGCATCTTTTGATTGCATTTCTCAGTAGAAATTAATCTGAAACCTGCATGCAGATTGTAACATGTGATCCTCATCCCTGTTAACTGTATAATATAATTACAGGTTTTAAGGTGTAGTAGTAATATGTAATCTTACTGGTTTTCAAACAACAGACTAGTTCAACAAGGTAACACGTAACAACTATAATAACTTAATCCCCACAGAGTACACAGGAACAGATGGCGCAAACCAGTTCCAATCAAATAGGTTTCAACAACTCAACTAAAACTGATGTTGCCATTTTGGGGCAAGACGGCTCTAAATTCTTATTTTTCAAATGGTTGACTGACTGTGATTATCAGTCAAACATCTGGCTAGGCTAGTTCCGATAAAACCTTGAGCTAGGTTAAGAGCTCTGAGAACTTAAAAGAAGAAAAGCTACTTGATCCAGGGACAGTCTACATATATATATATTGGCCTGTTCTGACCTCTTTTTCTTAATGGTGACTGCTCCTGCTCAGGCTGGACAGAAAAAGCATTTTGGATTCAGAAATTCATTCCGATTGTGCAGATAAAATAGAACTGATAGAATTCTACAGGATAGAGTTTTAGTGTGTGAAAACAGTCCAGAACAAATGATCCCCAGATGTTGGAGATGTCAGGCGCCATGCTGGTACCCAAGCATCTTCACCTGGCCACAAGCGGTCAAAAGCCAGGTGGAAAATGTGCTTGGCAAATTTTGAACACTGCACAATAGCTAAAGGTAAAGGGACCCCTGACCATTAGGTTCAGTCGTGGCCGACTCTGGGGTTGCGGCGCTCATTTCACTTTATTGGCTGAGGGAGCAGGCGCATAGCTTCCGGGTCATGTGGCCAGCATGACTAAGCCGCTTCTGACGAACCAGAGCAGCGCATGGAAACGCCGTTTACCTTCCCACCGGAGCGGTACCTATTTAGCTATTTGTACTTTGACGTGCTTTCGAACTGCTAGGTTGGCAGGAGCAGGGACCGAGCAACGGGAGCTCACCCCGTCGCAGGGATTCGAACCGCCGACCTTCTGATTGGCAAGTCCTAGGCTCTGTGATTTAACCCACAATGCCACCTGCGTCCCACACAATAGCTACCCAAACCCTTATGGTGGGAAGCCCACAAGCAGTTCCTGAGCACGATAATACTCTCTTCACTTGCCTTGCAGTTCCCAAATGCTGGTATTCCAACGGTGGAGGTACAACACAGCCATCGTGGCTACCTACCATTGTGTGGAGTGATGTTTTGACCCATATTTTTCAGTTCCCATTCCTTTTCAAACCTGTATCCTTGCCTACTCCCACATAGCTATGACAGCAAAGGAGTTAAGGCCTCAGCTATGACTCTTGGGTCTCTAGAGCACCCTCAGGACCTGTTCACAGGAATACAGGAAGCTGGCTTCTACTGAGTCCGACAACCATCCATTGAGCTTTTGTTGTTGTTTAGTCATTTAGTCGTGTCCGACTCTTCGTGACCCCCTGGACCAGAGCACGCCAGGCACTCCTGTCTTCCACTGCCTCCCGCCATTTGGTCAAACTCATGCTGGTAGCTTCGAGAACACTGTCCAACCATCTCGTCCTCTGTCGTCCCCTTCTCCTTGTGCCCTCCATCTTTCCCAACATCAGGGTCTTTTCCAGGGAGTCTTCTCTTCTCATGAGGTGGCCAAAGTCTTGGAGCCTCAGCTTCAGCATCTGTCCTTCTAGTGAGCACCCAGGGCTGATTTCCTTATGGATCGATAGGTTTGATCTTCTTGCAGTCCACGGGACTCTCAAGAGTCTCCTCCAGCACCATAATTCAAAAGCATCAATTCTTCTGCGATCTCCATCGAGCTTAGTAGGCAGCATTTCTCCAGGATTTCAGCAGGGGATCTCTTACCTGGAGATGTTAGGGGTTCAACCTGCAAACTTCACCTCTTCTTGGTGAACCAGGAGGCGGCTCTACTAATCAATCACATGCCTCCTTTTCTACTGTCCTACAAACCCTGCTTGTGTCCTTCTCCAGAGGCTTCTTCTTGGTTATTGGGGAGCAGAAGTCTGCGTTAGTTGGACCTTTGGCACGATCCAGCAAGGATCCTCTCTGCACTCACATGCCCCGTCTCGCCCTCATCCCCAGCTAGCTTGTTTTAGCTCTGTTGTGTCCTGGAATCAAACCGGTATCTGCTCCTTTTCTTCCACCAAGGAGCCCGGGGATGCTTATTATGGAGTTATCTAATTTTATCCTCATAGCAACCCCGTGAAGAAAGTAAACAGAGACAGCCGATTGTTTTTAAGGCTCTACTATTCATAGTTGACCCTGTGAGGAACAGCATCTGGCTAATTCTTGTCACCTCCAACACAGTTGTGTATTTTTATGTTGTGAACTGCCCTGTGACCTTGTGGTGAAGGGCGGTATGCAAAATTAATCATCATCATAATCATCCTAAGCACACTGACTTGAATGAAAGCCCCACTGATCTCAACAGAACAGTTATGTATGTTTATGTGTCCAAGGCCTGGAGCACAATGTCCCAGCACTAGTCAATAAATGGTTTCAGGGTGTGGAAACTCCAAGTTGTGACAGTGGTTGAATGCATTTAATTATGACTGTTCCATGACAAGGCCTACAGATCCAGCAATGTCATGATGTTTAGCAATGTTAAGAAGTTTAGTACAGCAGTATGGTCTCTGAAGGGACGCGAGTGGCACTGTGGGTTAAACCACAGAGCCTAGGACTTGCCGATCAGAAGGTCGGCGGTTCGAATCCCCGTGACAGGGTGAGCTCCCGTTGCTCAGTCCCTGCTCCTGCCAACCTAGCAGTTCGAAAGCACATCATGTGCAAGTAGATAAATAGGGACCGCTCCGCCAGGAAGGTAAACGGTGTTTCCATGTGCTGCTCTAGTTCACCAGAAGTGGCTTAGTAATGCTGGCCACATGACCCAGAAGCTGTCTGCGGACAAATGCCAGCTCCCTCGGCCTATACAGCGAGATGAGCGCGCAACCCCAGAGTCGGTCACAACTGGACCTAATGGTCAGGGTTCCCTTTACCTATGGTCTCTGAACGATGCTCTTGAAGGCATATTTATGTATGCTGCAGCTGATGCAAGACAAAGGCACCCTATATCTTCAGTGAAAGATTCAGTGCAATGAAGTTGTTATGCTCATGAAATGCCACAACTTGCAATACTAACTTCACACAGCAGACCACAGCTGTGACTTCAAGGTCCCTTTCCAGATGACCTGTTTATTGTACAGTCATCACGATTTGCGGGGAGATTATATCAAGCAAGTTTCATCCCACACTTTCCCACCATGCCCTTACTGCAAAATGACCAGCCTTTTGGGGAAGCAGTGTTGTTGTCAAGAGAGCTCCAAATCAGCTTTAATTGCACAACCTGAATTGGCCAGTATGTGACTGAATCCCACCCAAAAGGAGCGACAGTCTGGAAGCATCCTTTGCGTTATTTACCAAGAACAAAACTGACTAGGGGCATAACCCTTTTGCATGATGAATTAGGACTTCATCGCAAGAGTATAAGCACGATTCTGGGTCTAAGGCAACTGAATGGCAGCTTTATACAGGGAGAGAAGGACAATAAAGTCCATTCTCTCTCCCAGCACTGTTAATTAAAACCTGCTTCGGATGAAGAAAAATATTGCAGGACAGTATTTTGCTATTCCACCACGAGTCAGTAAGTGGAGTCCAAAGGGCAACTCTTTATGTCCACCTCCAGCCTTAAATTGTTCTCCTTTTGCTTTAAGCACTTTTCCTTTAAGTTCCTGGTTTTGTTGCCCAACAAACAAGATTCATTAATAGCCAGATGCAAGTCCAAAATAAACCAAGATCCCATAACTCATCTTCCAACGATGAAAGGCAAGCAGGACGGTTTAAGAAGAGGACGCTGAGTTAGTCGTGCTCCTGAAGATCAGATTTCAGTCTCTGGAGAGCAATTGCATTCTACACATGGTGGCTGGATGTCAACAGGCCTTGGGAGCTGCTGACAATAGGCTGGGTGGCTCTGGCAAGCGACTGAATTTACCATCGCAACAACTATGCATTTTGTTAAGAGGAGACAAGGTTTTTCTTTACCTGCTCCATGAATAGGCTCACCATCAATCTTTTCTTCTATTGGCTTGACTCTGCCATTGTGTGTCAGCATATATATAAGTGTCCAAAGCATTTAATATATATATCATGAGAGCCAGCCTTAACCAACCTGGTGCCCTCCCTACGTTTTGGACTACAACTCCCATAAGCCCCAGCCAGCAGTGATGGGAGCTGTAGCCCAAACCATCAGGGAGGGAGGATAAGGATAAAACCAACCTCTAGATAAACAAGGAAACCAGAAATCACACAAAAATGAGGTAGAGGCACTAAATGGGAAGGATGCATCCCAGATGCTCTGCATGGGGGAGAACGGATGTCCTTCAGGCTTTTAAATAAGACCAGTAGGCCGTTTTCCCCCCATAAGAAGAAACTATCCGAGGCACTGCAGACATCTCTAGAGTGAAGCCAACATAATCTCACAACAAAGCAGAATCAATAAGCATAAAGCGTATTTTATGGGGGGCGGGGCGAGTTAAATGCACTAACCTGTCGGTGGAACAACACAGAGGAGACACCTCTCGAGCCTAAAGCCCTTTATTATCTTTGGGTGTGCGCGTATCTGCGTTCCCCGATTGGCTAACGCCGGGGATGCAACGCGAAAATGGATTTTTTGGGGAGAACTGAATGACAGGCACAGCGACGAATTGGAGGTCAGTCTCGCGTTCGCTCCTCCGCTGAATTGAATCTAGGATTTTTAGGGAGGGGGGGGGGGAATCCCTAAAGAGCTGCCATTGTTCGCGTCCAAGACCCTTTCCGGGCTTCCCAAAGGCCCATTTCATTGAAGTGCAAAATAAAAATAAAAAGCATCGCGGGTGCGAGGACGTCCACGCCCTCCTCCGCGTTGCAAACCGCTGAATCACGCAAAAAAGGTCAGCTGTTGTTTATGGCATGGGGGGGCGGAATGGGGGGGGAAGCGCAGCAAGGAGAAAGCAGGCGGCGAAGCGTTACCTTGGGGGGGGGGATCGGGAAAGAGGGAGGGAAGCTCTGCTGCTCATTTTGGAGAGGCAGCCCCGAGGGGGCGGCGCGCGTCGCCCTTTGCGCAGGCAGCGCAGAGCCGCGACTCACCTCCAAGGTCTTCACCAGGACTTTGAGGTACAGCTCCGAGATCCCCAAGGACACGCCGAAGATGGAGGGCAGCACGATGAGCAGGAAGACCGCGGAGAACCAGAAGCCGAAGAGGCGCAGCAGGAGATCCAGGAGGTCTTCCATCCCGAGGGCTGCGGGCGCCGCGCTGGCTTCCCCAGACGCCCTACTCGCCGCAGCGCCTGAGCCGGACGCCGGCTCGCCGCGCCCCGCCTCGGCAGGGGGAAGCCGTCCGTGCGGGCTCGCCGGGGGAAGGCTGGGCAAAGAGCAGCGCCGGAGAGGCCGCCTCTTTCTCCGCGCGGCTCCCCCGCGGCGCAGCTCCACCCACTTAACTCCTTTGCGCCCAAGGCGCAAGGCTGCTGTTGGCGAGGGTGCTGTCGCCGCCGGGCGAGCGCTTGGGCAGGAGGGAGACTACGTCCAGGAAGGCGTGTTCGGAGCTGGGACTCGGGTTGGTCAAGGAGGAGCGGAGCTCCTGCCGAGCCCCGCAAGAGACGAGCTTCCCCGATCTCGTGAGCGGCGTGGGTGTCTCCCTGCGAAGGCTCCTGGGGGCGCGCCATCGAGGCGCAACTCCGGCGCGCGGCGGGATCCCGCCCCTTCGATTGTTCGCTCACGGCCGCATTGTGATCTCAGCATAGGAGCCAACTCCCATAGAATAGTTGAGGCGGCCATCCCCAGCCCCCTCCCCCCATTTGATAGTCATTGCCATTTAAATAGTGTGGATTCGCCCTGTCCTGTGATCGATCTGGCTTACCTGTCGCACCCCCTCTATTCAAGTTGGCACCCATGGGGGCCGCGAGTAAGACCGGCGGCAGTGGGCGGAACTACTGTCAGGGCGCGCGCCCCCCCCCCAGCTGCAGGTGTATTCAGCAACATGTCCTGGAGAACAGAAGAAAAGCCGACTGTATGTCACCTAATCTGACATTCTGTTCTCACAGTGACCAACCAGACACGCATAGGATGCCCCCAAGCAGGGCCTAAGTGCAGTAGCAAGTCTCCCCCCACCTGCACTGGCAGAGGAAGCAGGGTGCTGAGGGTGTGGTCTGCACTGGGTGTCATTCCTGAGGGGGGATGACATCGCCATGCCGCCCCCCAGGACGTTCGACGCTCGCTCCATCCCCGGGTGCACAGCAGCTATTTCCGCCCCTGCCCACCTGGGATTCCCAACAAGTGGTCTTCACTTCACATATATTGCTGTGATTATGTATTTTGTGGTTTTTATATCTTGATTTTATTCTGTGAACCACTCTGAGACCTCCAGGTATAGGGCAGTACAGTGGACACTCGGTTTGTGAATGTGATCCGTGCAGGAGGCACGTTCGCAACCCACGACCCGCGCGTCTGTGCGCGCATGGGTCGCGATTCGGCGCTCATGTGCAAGCACAAGCGCTGAAACTTGGAAGTAACCCGTTCCAGTACTTCTGGGTTCGGTACAGTGCGCAACCCAAAGCGTCTGTAACCCGAGGTATGACTGTATATAAATTCAATAATGATAATAATTACAACGGTTGTAGCCATGGATCACCCGTGAATTTGTCTAATCCTGTTTTTTAAGAAAATGTATTGTCATCCAGGAACTTGACCTCACTGTGATTTTAGATTTGCCTCTGTCATAAAAACACAAAAATAACCGTTACTGGATCAGACCAAAGTCCCATCTGGTCCAGCATCCTATTCCCATTGTCACCTGCCAGATGCTTAATGAGCACAGCAGCACACTCTCCTGTTGTCTTCCCTCCTACACCTGGTATTCAGGTGCATATTGCCTTTCTCACTCCAGGTGTCAACAGAGGAACATGATTAGGCAACACAGAACAGCTGACTTAAAATGATCAGTGAAGTACTCTTGCAGGTATGAGAACATTTAAATGCCTTTATGTACTGCCGGACCTCTAACCTAGTTAGGTAATCCTGGATTCTTCTTAATTTGGTCATCCTAGAGCACTGAAGGAGGAAGCCATTTGTATCTTTATCAGTGACAAGCAGCGGGTTATAATCCATCACTTTGCTGAGCTGTGGCCTTTCTCCTTCCAAGGGTAT
Source organism: Podarcis liolepis (assembly GCF_965112155.1). Classification (NCBI taxonomy): domain Eukaryota; kingdom Metazoa; phylum Chordata; class Lepidosauria; order Squamata; family Lacertidae; genus Podarcis; species Podarcis liolepis. Next base: position 13,850,315 of record NC_139564.1, on the reverse strand, counting down.
AAAATTTTGCTCATGTGGCGGGAGGGAGAAAATGGCCAGGCCCTCTCTCATAATGCTAGAACCTGAGGACATTTGATGAAGCTGAATGTTAGGAGATTCAGGATGAGCAAAAGGTCCAGCGCCGAGGGCCTTCTGGTGGTTCCTTCACTGTGAGAAGCCAAGTTACAGGGAACCAGGCAGAGGGCCTTCCCGGTAGTGGCACCCGCCCTGTGGAACGCCCTCCCACCAGATGTCAAAGAGAACAACAACTATCTGACTTTTAGAAGACATCTGAAGGCAGCCCTGTTTAGGGAAGCTTTTAACGTTTAACAGACTATTGTATTTTAATATTTTGTTGGAAGCCGCCCAGAGTGGCTGGGGAAACCCAGCCAAATGGGTGGGATATAAATAATAAATTATCATCATCATCAACATCTCCGCTAGAGTGAACCGGCCCAGGTGAGGTAAACCTTGCCGACCCCTGACATAGTTAAACTATGGAACTTTGTGCCACAGCAGACAGTAGTAATCACTGACGTGGATGGCTTGAAAAGAGGACTGGACAAATTCATGGAGGATAATATCAATGGCTTACTAGCCATGATGGCTATGCTCTCTCTCCCAACGCTGTACGATTCCAAACGCTGGTTTGCTGGAAAACCATAGGAGGGGAATGTGCTCTTGTGCCCGGGTCCTGCTTAAAGGTTTCCTACGGGCATCTGGGTAGCAGCTGCAAAAACAGGGTGTTGGACTAGATCGGCCACTGGCCTGATTCAACAGGCTTTTCTTTCATTCTTCGGAACCGGAAAATTATATCACAGATATGGCCAATAGACGGGTTTTCGAAGCTTCAGTCCAGCAACTGCTTGGCTCAGCTGTGCTAATGTGACTTTCCTCATTCCTCTAGAAAACCCTGTTCCTACCAAGAGGCTTTGAGGCTGGGAAATCAAAATAAGTAGCTAAAACAGTCAGCTACCTCTCTGATAAATATGTAAGAGAGTTCAGAAGGTAACCATCCCCTTTGGAGAACTAGGCTAGGTGCCTACTTGTTGCAAAGTTCAATCTAAATAGAAACGATAGCAATTGGCAGGGTTTCACATCTCGCATTAACGCATTACATAAGTATGTGACAGATGAACGCGGGTAACTATTGCATCAGTCAGACTAAAGAAGTGGTTTTAAGTATCGAGGGTGTGGATAGTGCAAGATATGGGGCCAGCCTTGATTACAATCATTTTACCCACTGCGTTATAGTAAGTCCTTCTGTAGTTAAGCCCCAGCCGACAGGATTGCGACAAGAACTGCCCCACTGAGAAACATGTGAGAGGTAGTAGCATTTTCAGTGGAATTCAAAGATTTGCAAATCTACCCCCCCCAAAAAAAACCCAGCAACTAAGCAGACAACCCACACACACCCTCCCCCTGCAGCTCAAAAATAAAATAAAATTCTGGTGTGGCTTAAGCGTGCTCTGTAGTCGTGGAATATTAAGTGGCGAGAATTCTCTGCAAACATGATAGGTAAAGCAGTTAATAAACCATATGACGAATGCATGCACACCAAATAATCCTGAAACCATAGTTTGTTAAGGGTAAACTATAGATCTTCTTTGGGAAAGTCTCGTGCTTTAAATATATGGTATGTGTATGTATGCATCCGAACTTCAATGTCTAAAATACCTGGTATAGGACAAGGATCCTGAGATCACATTAAGGGTAGCCAAATTCTGTGTGATTGCCATAAAACCTAGGGAACAAGCTGTGCTATCATAATGATTAAGGCTTTAAATGATAATTTTAGACTATTTGTTAGTGACTAAGTTTTAATTTAAATATTTTTTTAAACTGTTGCTATATCTGTAGTGTCCCTGTTATACCTAATTGCAAATTCAAATGTATCCCTATTGTGTTTTATGATTTCCTTGATATTGTATGTGGGCTGGAACTGGTCTGTGACAGAAATAATAAATTATTCTTCTATGCGTATGTATCCAATATTTGTAATAGGGGCAGACTCCCCTGGACAATGGAGTGGCCATTTGCACTGCTCAGGGAGGGGAGAAAGGAGAAAATGTAACTTTATACCAGCTCCCTTTTCAAGGTCACAGAAACATGCTCTGATCCGCAGTGAGCCATCAGTTTTCCTATGTGTTCCTTGCTGTGCTTGTGTGCAGTGACACATTTCAAGGCACCCACATCTTTGTCAGGGGAAACCACCTTGCCTTGCAGATATTTATCTACGATGGCTCAGGTTTCACTTATTTAAACAGCTGTGCTGTTTGTCAAAGGCAGAGCTGCTGGGGAGAGTTTTCTATCAGTCAAGGGAAGGGAAGGGAAAGGTATTTTGAGGGACGTGAAATAATAGCAGGAAACGAAAGGAAATGACCTCAGTTGAAAGCAGGTTTTATTTCCGCATCGCAATATGAAGTTTTATGATCTGCAAGATCACAGATAGGTCCAGTGCTTTTTTTCCTAGGGGGACGCAGGGGTACACATACCCCTAAACATTTTGTGAATCTAGGTTTGGCCTCATTGGAGGCCAGTATTTCGATATGAGTAGGAAAATGAGAGTAACCCCATAACATTTTTTAAGGAGAAAAAAAGCACTGGGTAGGTCTAACTCAAAGCTGTCAACTTTTCCCTTTTCTTGCAAGGAATCCTGTTTGGAATAAGGGAATTTCCCTTTAAAAAAGAAAAACGTTGACAGCTATGGTCTAACTTGCACTTAAGGCATGCGCCACAACCAGATTCACATCTGCACAGTATATTTAAAGCAGTATCGTAACACTTTGAACAGTTATAGCTTCCCCCAAAGAATCCTGGAACCGAAGTTTAAGGATGCTGAGTTTGGTTAGTAGATTCCTATTCCCCTCATTGAGCTACAATTCCTAGGATGCATGGGCGTAGCCAGGATTTTTTTGGGGGGGGCCCTCTTTCGTTGGGGAGAAGAACCTCAGTTTGCTATTGATTTTTATTGATTTTTATTGATTTGGGGGGAGGCAACTGCCCCTCCCTGCCCCCCTTGGCTACGCCCATGCTAGAGTGTCTTGGGGAGAAAACTGTATTGCCGCCAGAGGTTCACACCATTGTCCCTCAAGACAAGGCAGGTGCCAACAATAAGAACTGGAGCTATACAAGGGGAATGAATGGAGATCTCTCGGCACCCTTAGCAAACTACAGTTCCCAGGATTCTTTGAGGCAAAGCCATGATTCTTAAAAGTGGTATGGTACTACTTTAAAGGGGACGCGGGTGGCGCTGTGGGTAAAACCTCAGCGCCTAGGGCTTGCCGATCGCATGGTCAGCGGTTCGAATCCCTGCGGCGAGGTGAGCTCCTGTCTTTCAGTCCCAGCTCCTGCCCACCTAGCAGTTCGAAAGCACCCCTAAGTGCAAGTAGATAAATAGGTACCGCTTTATAGCGGGAAGGTAAACGGCGTTTCCATGCGCTGCGCTGGTGCCGGCTCGCCAGAGCAGCTTCGTCACGCTGGCCACGTGACCCGGAAGTGTCTCCGGACAGCACTGGCCCCCGGTCTCTTAAGTGAGATGGGCGCACAACCCTAGAGTCAGACACGACTGGCCCGTACGGGCAGGGGTACCTTTACCTTTACCTTACTACTTTAAATGTATAGTGCAGATGGGGCCCAGGAGAAGTGTTTTGGCAGCATGTGTCAATTATGTTGGGTCGTAAACAACCAAACGTACAAAGAACCATAGCCAATCAGAGCACACACTAACTCAGCAAAGAACATGCCACTCTGCTTGGTTGCTAAACAACACAACACCCACCCACCCCTTGATTAACTGACTTAACCCTTCAATCACCCACAGAATGATCTCTGCTGTTGTACTTCTGACAACATCAGGAGAGTCACATGTTTTCCATTCCTGCACTATAGCATGCTTAGAATAAACTATCAGGCGTAGTATTTTAACATGCACAGCCTGATCCTATACGGAGTTAGCTGCACCTGAGCCCATTAAAAATCAATGAATTTAAGCATACCTAACTCTGCAGAGGATAGAGGCCTAGCCGATTATGTTATGTACTGAAGTTCTCACCGTGGGCCAGCAGGGGGATACTGTAGACAGTTATGCAAATGAAGGATCAAAAGTGACGTTCAGTGATTGGATAGTTTGTATGCAAATGAAGGATCGAAAGTGATATTCAGTGATTGGATAGTTTTAGAAAGTTGCTACAGTAACTGTTGTACTGGAGCTCTATATAAGCAGGCTGACTGAGCCCTTCAGTTCAGTTCTGTTCTGCCTCTGAGTAAACAAGAGCTGTTTGAAGAATCGCTGTGTCGTCTGATATGTTCACCCACAACTTAACAGGTTACAATTACTTTTACTGTACATCTTAAATTATTGCTAGCGTCGTCTGCTGCTGCTGTTTGTTCATTTAAAACATCTTTGTCTTTCTTAAGCTGACCTCACAGTGATTATAATCATTACTTATTTCAATTGGATTTTTATGCTCAAGTTGCAAACCTAACACGCACTACTTGGGAGTAAGGTCCATTGAACACAGCTGAATTTACATCTAAGTAACATGCAGAGGTTTGTGTGCTAAACTGCTTCAGAAAACTTGTATAAGGTGTAAAGGCAGTGTGGAATTTTAAAAATTGTTCTAACCTTGTTTGTAATTATCATTCAGCTATAAAAAAATGTGCCTAATCGTGATCTTCTTTTAATGACACAACTATTGGCAAACTCTGCCATAAAAGATGCTAAAGGTCATTGTCCACGCACTGTCTGCATTCTCATCGTATAATAACTGGTTGTTAAATTAGGTGAGAGGGAAATGCTGACTCCAAAGAACTGCTATTTTTGAACCTTGGACTGGTTTGTTTTTTAAAAAAAAAAGTTCCTACAGGTTTTCTTACAGTGCCTCAGAGTCCACCACCTGTTCAATGAACCCATTGCAGAGTAAAACTGAAATAAATCATACCAGCAGCCTTGTACCCAGCAATGTTTTGGAATTCTAAGAAGTCAAGAAATAAATAAATGCAGTTTTAAGATCAGGGGGTAAAATCAGTGCCGTTTTGAAAGATTCATTCCGCCATCTTGATTCAAAATGGCACCCCAAATGTAGATGAAAACCTGCTCCTCATCTCCAGAACACCATGCAAAATTTGATTACGGTGTCTTAAGAGGTTCCCAGATGCACAGAGAATGAACAGGTTTCCAAAATATATAGCAGATTAGCACTGACATGAAGTTGACAGCACCTTTCCCATGCACATGGTTATAATAAACATATTAGCAGTGTTCACTTTCAAATTTTATGCTTCTAAAATCCCATCCACACTAGTAGGCAGTGCTTGAGGGTATATACTGTATTTGTGCCATACGTTGTCCCCTCCCCAACCATTATAAGTGAGAAAAACCTAAGGTGTGTGTTGTTATAGTAGTATTATTATTATTATTGAAATGCAGGTTGTCAACCTGCTATAGTTGCACAACATAGTAGTCAAAAATAATTTGTAACTCTTGAATGCTCCTCCTTAACCGCAAACCCAAAGTGCAATGGTTAATTCAATAACTGGTTAAAGTTCCTATTAGGTTTTTGGCTTTTAACTATTTGGGAGTGCGCATACCTCCCCCACATCTGTATACACTGAATTATCTACTACTTTTGAGGCAGGCAAGAAGGATGCTTAAAAACTGGAAAGGAAAACCTTATTCACACTGCTATATAAATTAAATTATATAAATTAAAATTGTGCCTAGATACCTTTATTTGTTTTCAGACAACAGCTCCTATCATCACTCACTGTGCTGACCACGATGGGGGGGAAGGGAACCAAAATAAATAGATAACAAAATAAAGGTGTGCGATATACATATATTCCTTAGGTTGGTTTGTTAATAAAAACCGAACAAAAACGCACGTGTGTGTGTGTGTTTCCTTATGTTTATTGTTCGTGTGTTAATAAAAGCCAAAGAAAGACACCTGCAATGATTCCTTGTTTCTTGCGTGTATCTTAATAAAAACCATATAAAGGCTGTAAAGGCTGTGCGTGTGTATACTGATTCCTTATGTACACACACACGTGTCTTTATTTGGTTTCGATCAACGGAGACAAGTATAGATCCCTTTAGATCCCTTTCTCTGTGTGCCAGTGGGCGGCCTCTTTCTCTCTAGGCGCCCGATGTCTCCGCCTCCTCCCTCGTCGGGTCTCCAGGGCCGGGCGCGGCCATTGCTCCTCTCGCAGCCGGCCTCGCTTCCTTCCCCACCGGCCTCGCCCGCCTTCCGCCGCGCGGCTGAACAGGCCCGTTGGGCGCGGATCTGGCCATGGCAGCCGCCGAGAGCACGACGGCCCTCCTCTCGGGCGCCTTCGTGGGCGCGCTGGCTTTCCACCATGTCAACAGCGGCTCCGACACTGTGCGTAAAAAGGTGCCCTTCGCCCCGTGTTGGCGAACATCCCCATCGCCATTACGCATGAAGTAGACGGGGGTGCTTTCGGGTTACCCCGAGGAAGTGCTTTCGCCCCGGCACCTCTTGTCCTTGTTTAATGGGAGCTCGGGTGCTTTATGCGTAAAAGGGAGCCAGGGCGTGTTGTTGTTGTTGTGTAGTATGTGTTTGTGCAGAGGCCAAGTGAGGGCGCATCTCCTGCCGTGGCTGCCCCTTCCCGCACCAAGTTTCACTCCTGCTTATATGTTTGTATGCATGCGTGTATATATGCACGTGTGCATTTCCCACTTTAAGACAGCGACGGAGCTGCAACGCGCGCAGACCCCCCTCTCCACCACTTACTTTGGGAAGAGTTGCCTCGCGTCTCGTGTGACTCCCAAACCCGAGTGCTTTGTGCGCGCAGCCAGCCCGGTGCCCTGCGTGGGTCTGTAACAACAGAGGGACCGTAACCCTCTCTGCGACCCCTCTTAAAAGCACGGCTTAAATTGAGCTTCCCCTCCTCCCCAGGAAGATTTCACGTCTCCATAAAATGCTGCTGTGTGTCTCCGCTTTGTCTTGGGCGTGCCTGAGATATATGTATTTCAAATTTCCCTCCTCGCAGATCTCCCGGGTCCTAGTCGTAGTCTGACACTCCATAGCCACTACTCGCTTGACACAACGTCGCCTAACCTTGCAAAACAGCTATAATGGTTGCTTCATGGTCAGGTCACCTGGAAGCATCCATAGTTAGTTTAATGTTAGAATAAGCTTCCAAATTTGCTAAAGTTTGGGACTAGTCAGTGGCAAAGGGTGTGATTTTATCTGCTTTTTGAAGGGAGACGACTCAAATACTTCCGTCCAGGCCCAGCCCTTAAATTATGCTGTTTTAAATGAGCGTTTTATATTTGACTTCTTTTAGTAATGTTTTCTTTTGAAAAATTTGTTTTGTTTTGCTAACTTTGCTGCTTTAAATATGCATTCTGTAGTTGGCCTCCTTTGTAACATTTTGTTTTGAAATCTAATATTTTAGATTCCATATAATGTATACATCCAAAGTAACAAAAATTTTACTTTCTTCAGTAATGTTTTATTCAGGATTGTTTTATTTGATGTTTTAATGTAGGTTGCAAACCGCTTTGAGATTTTTTTATTCAAAATGTAAAGTGGTTTAAAAACAACAACAACAACAATAATAATACTGATTATACAGCTCCTGTTAGTGATGCGTAACTTTGGTGTTTCTTCAATTGCAAAGGAAGGATTCCTTCTTGGGGAAGTGAAATCTGAAGCCAAGGACATCATTACTGACTCTCAGATGGATGGTGCTGAAGTTGTGTATACAATTGGTAAGTCAGCTACCAACCGATTCATTGCCTTTGGGGCGGAATGAACATTATGTGGCGCTTGTAAAATATTATTAGTGCATAAGTGTACCAGTATACAGTGGTGCCCCGCAAGACGAATGCCTCGCAAGACGGAAAACTCGCTAGACGAAAGAGTTTTCCGTTTTGGAGGTGCTTCGCAAGACGAATTTCCTATGGGCTTGCTTCGCAAGACGACAATGTCTTGCGAGTTCCTGCTGGTTTTTTTTCCCTCCCCCCCTTTTTCTAAGCCGCTAAGCCGCTTATCAGCTGATCCGATCAGCAGATAAGCCGCTAATAGCGCTAATCCGCTAATCCGTCAATGGGCTTGCTTCGCAAGACGAAAAAACCACTAGACGAAGAGAATCACAGAACGGATTCTTTTCGTCTTGCGAGGCACCACTGTATTTGAATGCGGTGATGGTACTGCTTCTGAGCTGCTGTGAAGTCATTCTGTGGGATCCCATGATGTCTAGCAGCAGGATCTATTTTATACCGCAACTGGTCCTTTCCCTCCCCTACCAGGAATAGTATTATCTCCATGTTTGTCCGGTGGCTGTGTAGTTCTTTTATTTCTATACAGCTTTTCATAATGGTCCCTCGACACTCCTATCTCTTCAGAGCAGCAGAAAGAGAACAAATGTGATCAAAGGCCTCCCCAATTTGTTTTGCATTTGTTTTTAAGGAAGAAAAATTATATAGATCTTCAAATTTACTGTAGTAGTTTGTGTGTCAGTATACGCATGAGAGAAAATACCTATGATGTGTGATTTTTGTGGATATACCCAGCTGTATACTTCTTTTTCAAGGCTCTTTAGTCACATGGACTTCTGCTTATCCACTGTTTGAAGTATATAAACGGAATGTGGGCGAGCATTTTACAAATTTTATATTGTACATTGTTCTTAATTTTTCTGACTTTTAGTTGATTTTAGCAGTACTTCATCTTAAGTTGCTTTAAGACTTTTTTTGTACAAAGCGACTAGCAGATGTAATAAATATTAAAATTATTTGAGCATCTTATAAGGTTGTGACTGAACACAGAATTCAGTTATTACTGTCAGCAGACCACATTGTGCAGTGATATGCCTACACAATCATTCAGGGGAAAGTAAGATGTCGTTTCATTTTCAGATATACAAAGTCACATTCCATGCTACCAACCCTTCAGGTAAGTGCTGTACCCTATTTCAGAAAGAAACTTGAATTCTGTTTCATACAAGGGGATAGTAAAACCCTCTCCCTTGCACGGAGCACTTCATGCGTTGGATTCAGTCAGAGCCTTGGATCATGGTAACAGAATATGCATGCCTAAGGAAACTTATTTCGGTGGGGCTTGCTCACAGATAAATGTTTTCTGTTTAAGTAAGCAAGGGAAGCATGTTTAGAGAGTTCAGGTTACAGATGCTTCAGGTTACAGACTCCGCTAACCCAGAAATATTACCTCGGGTTAAGAACTTTGCTTCAAGATGAGAACAGAAATCATGCTCCGGCTGCACAGTGGCAGCAGGAGGCCCCATTAGCTAAAGTGGTGCTTCAGGTTAAGAACAGTTTCAGGTTAAGAACGGACCTCCGGAACAAATTAAGTACTTAACCCGAGGTACCACTGTATTTTTATTTATTTATTCAGGGTATTTATTAGTTGCATGTCCTCCATAGTTCAGGGCAATGTACAACCAACAAAAATTTAAAAACAAGGATAAAAAAAAATGCAAACACCAATTTTAGCAACCAATCATTGATGTTAGGGTTGTCATGCAGCAAAAGCCAGGGTAAATAAATATGCCTTCAATTGATGTTGAACAATACATATGGAAAGTCAGTAAAGCAAACAAAGTGATTATTATTTCAGGGTAGAAGATGTTACATGATTTTCTCCATGACTTCCTTCTCTTCCAAAGGTCTAAAGGATTTGATTTCTGTATTTTTATTGAAATTATCATTATACCCTGTGTTCATTTGCTGTATGAGCAAATATGTGAGGCTTAGTAATAAAAACCAATGCCACTCTAGAAATGTCTTTGATTCAACATCTCTGTTGCCCTTGGGATTCCTCTTATCTTTTCCAGCTTTTACAACTCGGCAGGAGAATTGAACGAGCCACTGCTGAATAATATATTGTCGAGTTGCAAAAAGGTATTTTGCATTTAGAACTCACCTCTTCACAAAACAGAAATGTGTTCATAGAAATGTATGGATACCAAAGATTACTACTATATTCTTGTTTAAATGCATGCATAATATCCTACAGACTGGTTCTTATTAGACATGTACAGGCAGGTTTTACTTTTAGGTAAGTCCCAGTGAGTTCAGTGGGCTTACTCCAAGTAAGTATAAGTGTGTCTAGGATTGCAGCTTTTGACTGCTATCTCCACACACTTATTGGCAAAGAAGCTCAAATGAATACAGTGGACCATACTTTAGAGCGAACATGCAAACAGTTGATCTGCCAGTGACATGGTTTTTCAACTTTTCACATTATGGGCACATGGTTGTTGTTACAACCTGCAATCACCTTTTAGCACCAGCAATAGGGTGACTCTCAGTCATTATGCAAGAGGTATGAGAACCAGTGAAGGCAGTGAAGGTCCTGTGTGAGTGTCTGGAGGCAGTTGGAGGATGGATGGCGGCTAACAGATTGAGGTTGAAGACAGAAGTAGTTTTTGGGGGGACAGGAGATGGGTGGGTATGGAGGACTCCCAGGTCCTGATTGGGGTAACTGTGCCCCTGAAGGACCAGGGGCGCAGCCTGGGAGTCATTCTGGACTCACAGCTGTCCATGGAGGTGCAGGTCAATTGTGTGTCCAGGGCAGCTGTTTATCAACTCCATCTGGTACGCAGGCTGAGACCCTACCTGCCCGCAGACTGTCTTGCCAGAGTGGTGCATGCTCTAGTTATCTCTCGCTTGGACTACTGCAATGTGCTCTATGTGGGACTACCTTTGAAGGTGACCTGGAAACTACAACTAATCCAGAATGCGGCAGCTAGACTGGTGAGTGGGAGCGGCCGCCGAGACCATATAACACCAGTCTTGAAAGGCCTACACTGGCTCCCAGCACGTTTCCGAGCATAATTCAAAGTGTTGGTGCTGACCTTTAAAGCCCTAAACGGCCTTGGTCCAGTATACCTGAAGGAGCATCTCCACCCCCATTGTTCTGCCTGGACACTGAGGTCCAGTGCCAAGGGCCTTCTGGCGGTTCCCTCTCTGCGAGAAGTGAGGTTACAGGGAACCAGACAGAGGGCCTTCTCGGTAGTGGCGCCCACCCTGTGGAACGCCCTCCCACCAGATGTCAAAGAGAAAAATAACTACCAAACTTTTAGAAGACATCTGAAGGCAGCCCTGTTTAGGGAAGCTTTTAATGTTTAATAGGTTATTATATTTTAGTGTTTTGTTGGAAGCCGCCCAGAGTGGCTGGGGGAACCCCAGCCAGATGGGCAGGGTATAAATAAGTTGTTGTTGTTGTTGTTGTTGTTTAAAGAAGCTATATCTAATTTTCAGATTGCCATTTCTCTTCCAGACTGTGGTGGGCTGGTACAAACTCAGGCGTAATACTGACCAGACAATGACGTTCAGAGAGCGACTCCTTCATAAGCATTTACAGTCACACTTGTCAAATCAGGGCCTTGTTTTTCTGTTACTGACTTTCAGCCCAACGTCTTCAAATTTATCCACTTACAAACTTGAATATGCCTTACATAAACCACAAGAAGGGTAAGTATATTCATTACCCTTTAGTGCACTTCTGTAACTCAGTGAAATATAGCTAATCACTTTCTTGGGTTAATCCCTTTTCCTTTGAAATTTGGAGGAAATCTTGCAATGGAAATGCTTTCTTTCTGTTGAAATTTCACTTTCTTACTCTTAATATCATTGGCTGCAACCTTACACGTAGTCAGACTTGTGATAGCTCTACAGAAATGTGCAGGGGAGACCCAACATCACATTAGCGCAAAAAGCTTGAGAGCTGATGTGGTGCAAGTGATAGCAAACTGTAACGAAGCATAGTACCGTATTTACTTGAATCTAATGCACACCTTTTTTGGCCAAATCACATTGCGAAAATTAAGGTGTGAATTAGATTCAATGGCGCATAGCGTCTAGTTAATACGGTAATAGCAGTTGCACTAGGCATTGCACTAGGCAATCTTTGTAAGTTCCAAGACAACCACGGGATTAGTTTGTGTCTGAGCAGTGTTCAATCTTAAAATATTAAAAGCATATTTCTGAGCAAGTTTACTCAGAAGTAAGTTCCTCTGAGCTCAGTAGTCTTAACTCGCAGGTAAAAATGTATAAGATTTTTTTGTAAAGCTGCAAACCTGGGAGTAAACCCCATTGAACTTAGTGGCATGCACAAAGCAATCCTATACAACTCTTCCCAAAAGTAAGTTGTCTTAAGAATTAATAATGGAATGGCACTATTTTGTGCACTCAGTAAACCTTCCCATTGTAGTTACATTACATTATTCTATTTATCCTTTTCTAAAGTCCTTTTCAGAAAGTTCCTCTTGTTATTGCCAATTTGAGAATGGCAGAAGAGCACGGATACCATACCGCGTCTGGTTCTTGTATTTCTTCCGGCTATTGTAGAGCAGTTGCAAAACACAGGTATGAAAAGGACATTTTGATTTTTTGCATTGCGTTTTTGGTGACTCCAAATGATTGCCAGCTAGCAGCATAGATGTGTGTATATAAATATATTTGTGTGTATATATATATTTGTGTGTGTGTGTATATATATATGCACACATACATACACACACAAATACTTCTTCTTCTTCTTTGGCGATCACTCGTAGCTGAGTAGGATTGTCTTCCATAAACATGGTTTTAACAATGAGTCCGTGACTGTGGAGGCCAGTTCTGGATCCACACCTCCTTCCACAGTGGGGACATTGGTTTCCGGGCAGGAGTTGATCACTGTGTGGATTTGCCAAGCATGCCTTCCTCTTGGCACGTTTCTCCACTGTACCCTGAGTTTGAATGTCTTCAAAGCCCATGACACCTTTGGTAAAGGCTGTTCTCCAATTGGAGTGCTCACAGGCCAGTGTTTCCCAGTTGTCAGTGTTTATACTACATTTTTTTAGATTTGCCTTGAGACAGTCTTTAAACCTCTTTTGTTGACCACCAGCATTACCCTTTCCATTTTTAAGTTCCTACAAGTGGGGAAATGCTAGTGTGTCTGCATCTCCCCTAATAGGAGTGCTCCCGTTCCAGCTATGGCCTCTTCCTGGATATTGCAAATTGGCCCAGTATGCATGTAAAATCAAGCTAAACCATAGCTAAGCCTGAGTGCACAGGTAATCAAAGCAGAAATAGTGGCCACTTTGCTCCTTCAGTCCTCATGGTGCTGTGCTACCTGCAGCAAAGCCATTGTTTGGCATAGTGTTGTATTTAAACCTCAGCCTTGTGTTCTGTCTCCCTCCGACAAACACTGGACAGTAAGCCAAGAACAAACCTTGGCTATCGCTTGCAGCTTGTCAAGTGAGACAAACCACAAACCCAGATTCAGGCAGGAGCAAAGTGCTTGCAATTTCTGCTGCAAGTACTTGTGAGCTTGTGCATTTATGCTTAGTGCCATATGTGGACCAGACCACAATGAGGGCCAAGCAATTAACCTTCCTCCTTCAGCTTTCCATTTTTCTCTTTCACCTGACACTCAGTATTCTGGGCCTGCTTGTATCTTACGAGCATGCTCAGGCCTCATTGGACTTTTGTTTTAAGTGCTGCTCCTCTTTCAGCGGTGTTAAAAAGTTTTGTTTTGTTTTAATTCTGCAAACCTCAGGATTCTCCCCTCTTGTTTCTCAGTGGCTCAATTTCACTGTTGGGATAAGTAATTTTTAAAAAGAGGGGTGGATGGTAGGCTTCAGCCTAGAAAGCTGGACTGTCTGATGTTTACTAAGGAAAAACATGTACTTGCATTATTTTAAGAACTCCACTCACTACATTGGAGCTTGACTTTTAACTTGCTATAAACAAACTTGTCTTATTTTAACCAGCAATTCCATCAGCGAGCATTGTCTCCTAAATGCCCTAGTGCTTGAGATTTCCTTATTCCTATAGGTTTTCATGTCAGCTAAGGGACGCGGGTAGTGCTGTGGTCTAAACCACTGAGCCTCTTGGGCTTGCCGATCTGAAGGTCGGTGGTTCAAATCCCTGCGACAGGGTGAGCTCCCGTTGCTCTGTCCCAGCTCCTGCCAACCTAGCAGTTCAAAAGCACACCAGTGCAAGTAGATAAATAGGTTCCTCTGTGGCAGGAAGGTAAACGGCGTTTCCGTGCGCTGCTCTGATTTTGCCAGATGCGGCTTAGTCATGCTGGTCACATGACCCAGAAAAACTGTCTGCGGACAAACGCCGGCTCCCTTGGCCTGTAAAGTGAGATGAGCGCCGCAACCTCAGAGTCGTCTGCGACTGGACTTAACTGTCAGGGGTCCTTTACCTTTTTTTGAAGGTTGTGTTCAGTTGTCGATGCCAAAATTTAGAGATTTCAAAATCCACTTTGCATAAAATGGCAGATGGAAATAGTACATTCTAGATTTTCTTTTTTGTATCAAAAGGTCAGAATTTTTTAATGAAGATGGGTCTCTAAAAGAGGTTCTGAAGACTGCTGAAATGTCTGCCACCTTGCAGGAGGAAATGGAGGTAAGTTACATGCTTTTGGAAAACTTCTCACGCACCTTTTAACCAGTAACACAAAGTTTGAAATAAGTGTTTGGCAACACAATCTATATGAAGAAATGTTGACGCAAAATGTCCTGAAGCTGGAAATTAGGGAAAAGTAAACCCCATTAACTTGTGCACCAGGCAGATATAATATTATTGTGTATCCTAGAAATAACCATAGGTAGGGAAATGAGTGACATGTGCAGAATTACACTTATTTAAGCTGTATTCCAGAAAAACCTGTTGTTCTGGGGTCACCTGAAAGCTTAATCACACAACTTTTATTCAGGAAGTTAAGTGTTCGGTGACAGCATTATCTAGTCTCCAACAGCACACATAGAGAGTGCCTCAGTTTTATAAGAATAGCTCTGCTGCATCAGGCCAGTGGCCCATTTAGTCCAGTATCCTGTTCTCACAGTGGCCAACCAGTCGCCTGTGGGAAACCAGTAAGCAGAACATGAGTGCAAGAGCAACTCTCTCCCTTTCTGTGATTTCCAGCAGCTGGTATTCAGAAGCCTTGCTACTTCCAACTGTGGAGGTAGAGGATAGCCATCATCAGTTAGCTGTTAAACGTTTTGATTAAGCTATTTTATGAATTATTTGTATACGGATAAGATGACAATTCATTCCACAAGGTGTCCCATATTTTCCCTCTCTCCTAGAATATAGGCAGTAAAGTAGCAGATAGTGAAAGATCAGTAGAGAATCTGCTAGCAGAGGTAGATCAACTGAGACAAGAAGTACGAAGGAAAAAAGAACAGATGCAAACTGCAGGTAACGTAAAACACCTAACTTTCTGTTCCATCTCATTAAACTGACAGGGTACGCAATCTTCCAGAGCTGAAATAGGAACCCTCATTCCCCTTTAAGTGAAAGCTCCATAGAAATGTAGGAGACAGAAGAGTAAGAGTTACAGGTTCCTACTTCAATACCTGTCCTAGGATCTTAAATTCAATCTCCTGGTTCCAATTCGAAAGCAGGGGTGCGTTTATGAATTGTCACTGGATTCCCTTTACATTTGGCATCTTCAGTTTACTTGTCAGCCTTTGCTCCTGTGAAAAGAGCTTACACACTTAATCAAGTGGTAAACCAGGCACTGCTCAGAATTCTACAATAGGAATCAAGAGCATAGATCAGGAATAGGCTACGCAGTGCCCTACTGCTGTTATTGGACTTCAGCTTTCACCACCCTGACCCCTGGCCATGCTGACAGGGGTCGGTAATGGTTAGGAATACAACAGCCAATTGGATGACACCAGGCTGGCTACCTCTGATATAGATATATAGATATATAAACGGCCTCGGCCCAGTATACCTGAAGGAGCATCTCCACCCCAATCATTCTGCCCAGACGCTGAGGTCCAGCGCCGAGGGCCTTCTGGCGGTTCCCTCATTGCGAGAAGCAAAGCTATAGGGAACCAGGCAGAGGCCCTTCTCGGTAGTGGCGCCCTCCCATCAGATGTCAAAGAGAACAACAACTACCTGACATTTAGAATATATCTGAAGGCAGCCCTGTTCAGGGAAGTTTTTAATGTATTTTTAATTGTTGTTGGAAGCTGTCCAGAGTGGCTGGGGAAACCTAGCTAGATGGGTGTGGTACAAATAATAAATTATTATTATTATTGATACTTACTTGTCTAGAAATGACCCTGATGTTGCAAAAGGCATGTTAAGCAAATAGTTCAGATATTTAGAATGTATGAGCTGCTGTTTCACATATGCTATGGTTGGATGTTTTATTAAGCTGTAGTTTCGCACAATATGAAAAGGCTTCAGCAAGTCTCAGGCCCCATGCTTTTGCCTTTCCTTAACCATAGTTTGTCACATCATCCAAATCAAGGGACTTGAGGCTTGCCAAAGTCTTAGGACTGCTCATTAAATAGTTACCAGTCAAGCAGCTGCTGTTCTATGCACTTGGAGGTCTTGTAGGCTGCTGTAGCTGTTATATCAAAAGAAAATACCTTCTGTCTGTTTCAGAAGTTACCCAAACGAAGAAAAGTCACCCAGATGAATCGAAAGAAAATATCTTCCTCTGTCAGGCTTTGCAAAACTTTTTCCCAAATTCTGGACTGCAGTCAAGCAGTGTTACTTTAAAAGGAAGACAGATTTCTAAGCATTGCTGCAACATTGACCACAACACAAAAATAATGGACTGGCTGACCTTAATGTTCAAAGAAAATAGTTTCCCTGAAGCTGAGACAAGGCAGGTAATTAAGCGAAAGGCTACTGTAACTACAAGTGGACCAAAGCCATTCAAAAGGCTACGATCTTTCAAACTTCGTCGAAATCTATTTCGGGAGGACGAAAAGAACAGTGACCAAGAAACAAACATTCCAACCAGTGACACTGAACCTGATGAGGATGTTACAAAAGAGCCTGAAGAACGCAGAGTATCTCCAAGTTTTTAATCCCTTTCAGTACAGATAAAGGATTTCTTTCCCCCCAGAAATTGTTGCCTATGTAACTGTCCATTTGTTCATGGTCTCTGAGAGGGGAAGTCTTGTTTATGAAAACTCACCCATCAAAAATTAAACCAGCATTAATCCCCACAATTTGGGGGGAAACAAAATAGTCTAGTTTCTTCCTCAGTAGATTTTGTATTCCTTATTTTCCACAGGGATTATCCCTGGTGGAAGACTTCAGCATAAAATGTACTGTACTGATAGTACCATGTTTGGACTAAGAATGCAACAATATTTCTTGGCTTTTATCCTGTTGTTCCTCTTTGATCCAGTGGAGGCTTCTCTTGAGGGAAAAGAGAGGTGATTTTCACTAGTTCCTCCCCTCTTCAAGTTCTCATGCTGCCTCCCATGTACCATATTTTTCGCTCTATAAGACGCACCAGACCACAAGACGCACCTAGTTTTTGGAGGAGGAAAACAAGAAAAAAAAATCTGAATCCCAGAAGCCAGAACAGCAAGAGGGATCGCTGCGCAGTGAAAGCAGCAATCCCTCTTGCTGTTCTGGCTTCTGGGACAGCTGCGCAGCCTGCATTCGCTCCATAAAACGCACACACATTTCCCCTTACTTTTTAGGAGGGAAAAAGTGAGTCTTACAGAGCAAAAAATACGGTAATTCCAAAGGGTCCACCAACCCTCTGGAGCAGAAGGGGGTGGTGCACAGGTCTGCAGAGGAAAGCAGGGGGAAATCACCACCACCACTGGATCAGAGTCTTCTGTCAGCAGTAGGATACAAAATGGTTATAACCGATTAAGTAACATGCTGTGCTTGAAAGCGAAGCGGCTGAATTGAAGGCTAAACATGGTTTCGTGTCAGCCTAGAGAGAAATGGGCAAGACCTTAATACAAATATTTCATTCATGATACTGCCTTTGATTGTGTTCCACTAATCCATTTTCCACACGGAGCAATATAGTACATAGTAATATAGCACACAGATGCGCCAAGCCTACACCTACCTAGGGATAAGCCCCATTAGACATAGACACTTGCTTCCAAGTAGGTATCTTTATTGTTAGGCATGACAGCATGTGTTTCCTTCTTTATAAAGTTTTTACTTCATTTTATGACAGCATGTTTTCCATCTTGCATACAAAATGACAGCCATTTGAAGAATGACATGATTATTAGCACAGAGGAGAAGCATTCTGCCATTCACATGGCAATCCTGTGTACTCTGTATACAGCAGAATTAACAGGATCGTATCTGACGTGCTAGTGGTTTGCTTATTAAGGATGTACCAGGAATGACTACAAATCAGTTACAAAATCAGTTTTATTAAGTACAGTTAACATAATTCATTCTGGATATTTGATACTACATACTTTAGGGTCGCTGAGGAATGTTGGGTCCTTATATGTAACCGACATAAATCCTGCAACATAATAAATTCAGAAGCTTTAGAAACAAAGCAATTTGCAAAACATCTAAGTACCTCCATATTTTAAAAAGATGCTCACCCAGTTGTCGGGCTCTTTTAATATTTTTTGCAACCTCTTGCTGCTTCTTCATACATAAGCCTGTAAAATCAAAAAATCCTAAAAAGCCACTTCATTTGAAAACATCAAAAGATCAATTCCTTTATCAATGCAGATTAAACCTATTAAGGGGCCTTTAAAAATATAAGCACTCAAGACTGGTCTCGATTTAAGTTTTAGAAACCAAATTCAATATAATTCAGAATGATGCACAGGTCAAAGGTGGCTGGCTATTTAAATAGCCTTAAAATTAATTAGTGAAGCATTTACCTTAAATCTAATACTGCTAAATCTTTCACATACCTGTTATATGCCTTCCAAAAATGTGACCAGAGTATGGCGAAATAAACTGTGATAAAAGCTGTTGAAGGAGGAAAAAAATTAACAAATATTAAGCAACATTTTGATTTCTTCTTTTTTTTTTTTAACATATTGGTAGCAAATCTCCACAGTTCATTTAAACATACTAATCATGCAGTATTTAAAGAAAATTAAGTACTGAAATTTCACAAGCAGAAAACAATTTAAAATGTAGTTTCTGTTTTGTATGGCCAGTCAGTCTGCAAAGTGGAAATCCAAAGGAAGACCAGAGGATTGGTAGGATAAACCAAAGTAGAGGCCCCTTGCACTTCAGACTGGGTGAGGCTTAACACTGTACCACAGGTATAGAAACTATTTTGTATGCAAGAGAAGAAGCACATGAGCCCACAAGATAATCCTGAAATAGCCGTGGTTAAGAGATCCAGCAATGTTATATACTTTATTCCAAATGCAATCCTGTTTCTATGCTTGCTTTACTTGGCTTTACACCTCCTACTCTTGGTTATTAGGTGTAGAATTATTGTACTTGCAAGGTGACACCCTATCAACCACATGTGCTGCGCAAGCACAGTATTCTGCATTCCTGCAATTATCCTGCCTCCGCACCTTTAAGTCATAATAACCATGGGGATTTGGCATATGTCCAAGGCATACTTTGGATTTCCAACATGCAACTGATCTTGTTATATTTTCTTTGCACGTATTCCTGAGTGTATTCTAAAAGAGTGAATTTTAATTTTACATATTTAGTGCCAGCGGCATTCACTCCTAGGTGAACGGAGCCGCATGAAAGGAACAGAAATGTTGCAAAAGTACCGCCCTGAAGCAGTGTTCTTGTAACACGTAGGAGTGTAGACAAGTGAACTAGCATGATCTCCGATAAGCATAGGCCGGATTTTGCTTAGCTTTCTTTAGTACACCTTGACAACAAACACAAATACAGAGGAATTTACCTGTACATTTTTGTAGTCAACAGCTACCCCACACAAGACACACTTTTTAGGGGGTTCCTTATAGGGATTGTCCATTGGCACAGGCTGAAACAGAAATAGTTTTAGCAGAAGTGTCTTTCTACTTTCTTTTAGTACTGACTGCTTAAGTCAGCCTTTCTCAGCCTGTGGGTCCCCAGATGTTGAACTACAACTCCCATCACCACTAGCTAGAAAGGACAGAGCTCAGGGATGATGGGAGTTGTAGTCCAACAACATCTGGGGACCCACAGGTTGAGAACTGCTGGCTTAAGTGCTGAAGCAGACATGATACTATCATACAGGACAAGTGTCTTGCAACATGTTACACAAAAATCAGCCCTAGGTCAGACTCTAGCATAGATATATGGTACATGTCTATTTGGTTGACCCACCAAATGGGGCTTCTAGTTAGAACTGTTTTATAGAATAGACTAAAAAAAGCAAAAGGCTGCTTCTGGGCGGTTTTTTAACTTATCTTAAAATTGCCACATAGTTCTTATATTAAACTTTAAATGTAAGAACAGAATCCATCATTGATCAATCTTCTTGATTGTCTCCCCTCGTATATATGTACTCAGCCCATCTCAATCCCTTGTGTACCATCCTCGTACAGGAAAGGCGGGGTAGGAATTTTAACCATATTTCTGGCGCTTTGGTTTACAAGCATTGGCTAGTGTAATTTATACCAGGCTGTGGTCAAACATTTAATATCAGGCAGGCACCTTCACAGTATTCTTTTTTGGCACCTACTGAAAACATTTGGACAAGCCTACCCAGATGTTTAGAAAGTTTGTGTGAGTTTTGATTTGTTTTAGTCTATTATATTGTGGTTTTAACCTGTATGTTTTTAATTATGGTTGTAGTTTTTTTATTGTTTCTTCCTTTTTGTAAAACACTTTGAGGTTTTTTTCTACAATTAAGCAGCATATAATATTTTATGAAATAAATGAATAAATAAAATAGGCTGAGAGGCAGTGATTGGCCTAAGATCACCTGGGGAGATTCATAAGAAGGACCTTGTGGATCAGACCAAGAGACCACCTAGGCCAGCAGCCTGTTGTTAACCTGATGCCTAAGCCACTTGCAGAACCTGAGCGAGACAGCAGTCTCCCCACCTGTCAATCCCAGAGACAAGCATTCAGAGGCATACTGCCACCAACAGGGGAGGCAGAACATAGCTGTTGTGGCTAGCTACCACTGACAGCCTTGGCCATTCTTCCTTGGTAATTTTGGCACCATTTTCCAACTTGACACAAAGTTTCTTTTAATTATTTGCCAAACAAGTTCTGTATTTCATGCGTCACAGTTTTCAGAGTAAATAAATTAAGATTGTTGTAAACACTGTAATTTTGAAACACTCATTTTTACTTCAGCTACCTTCGAACAAGGTGTCTTCTATGTTTATAGTTTACAGTTGATAATGAGCCTTAAATAAAGTAGAAATACCTGATTACGCTCTTATATATTTTATACTGACTCCTGTGCAGTTTCACAGCAAAAAGTGCAGTTGCAATACAATTATTTTCTTTAATAATAATACCTTTATTGTCATTGTACAACCTGTGTAAACCACTATCACCCTATGTTTTGAGTTTGAAAACTTTCACAAATATGTAGGCTGATTAGAATGTTAATTGTAACACACATTTCTTACCATATCTGCATTACTGGACAACTGTTCACTATATGAACTACACTCCCGTCTCCATGATGCAACTGGAAAAGACATATGTAACAAAGCACACTCACAACATGTTTTTAAGTATTCACAAGAAATTTAAAGCTAGCAAAGAATTAATGTTAAAGCACCCAAAACCCATCTCCCCTTTTTAATACTTTTGTGGAGATTTATCATAACCCAATAGATATGCATTGATATACCAGCAATGGTTCCCCACCCCCCAGCAAAAATGCTGATGTTAGCACAGGTTTTGTGTTTATATTTAAAATACCTAGCGACCATACATGAGAAAGAGTCCCATGCAGGCAGCTGTATGGAAATCCATGCAGAGGAATGAGCAGGCTGGCAGAGGAGGGACAGATCATTCTCTCTCCTCTTTCAGCCCCCTTAGTTTCATGCTAGCCTCAAGAGGAAGCAAATTCCCTTCCTCCACAGCAAGCACAGAAGCCAAGTGGGCTGAAGGAGGTGCAAAGTAGTGTTCCTACTGAATTCAGTGAGCCCAGGTAGATGACATTAGAGTTGCAGCCTAAGAAGCTGCATTTCCATGTTTGCTGCAGAGAAGAGGCTTCCTGTCCTCTGCGCCAGCAAACGTGAAAACAACAATAATGCAAACTAGTAGTTTTTGTTGGCTTATTTACAAGTCTGCATTAGAAGGAACCACACAAAGAATACATAGCCTGTAAAAACAATTATACACCTGGTACAGTGGTACCTCTAGATGCAAACGGGATCTGTTCCGGAGCCCCATTCGCATCTAGAAGCAAACGTAACCAGCAACGGCATGTCTGCGCGTACATGCACACGTCGCTTTTCGCCGCTTCTGCGCATGACGTCATTTTTAAGCGTCTGCGCATACGCAAGCAGTGAAACCCGGAAGTAACACGCTCCGTCACTTCCAGGTTACCATGGAGCACAACTCGAACGCGCTCATCCCGAAGCACATTCAACCAGAGGTATGACTGTACATGATCTCCAATATCATTCAGCAAGCAGTACTATACTATTGATTTTAACTAACTTTAGAAAGAGAGTGCACACAAGCTAAGGAAAGCTCCCAATTACCAGCTTTGGCATTCCACGAGACACAGTTGGATGCAAAGGTGATCAAACGGGGGAAATCCCTCAGCGTAGATTTTCTACGTAACTGCATTCACTGCTAAAATGGGTGTGTAACAATGCACACCAAGTAAATAAAAAGATGGAAAGAGCCCAGCATGCAGTGCATAGGCCACAGCCTGTGCGGATGGTATCTACTAGGGATCAGCACAAGTCAATGTCATCAACCCATTATTGTGACAAAGGCTCTCTCTAAAGGCTTTTGTAAGGTCCAACACAGTGGTGCCTCGCAAGACGAAAATAATTCGTTCCGCGAGACTTTTCGTCTGGTGATGTTTTTTGTCTTGCGAAGCACGGTCCGTTGCAACTGCGCCTCTTCAAGCGGCTTTTTAAAAAAAGCGCAAGACGTTTTCGTCTTGCAAAGCAAGCCCATAGGGAAATTCATCTAGCGAAGCAACACAAAACCGAAAAACCTTTTCGTTTAGTGAGTTTTTCGTCTTGCGAGGCATTCGTCTTGCGGGGCACCACTGTATTCCAGACCAAGCCAAATCCAAAGTGCAGATTCTAGTGAAATCAGCCTCAGTTCCACTAGGTTCAGAACTCTGAAATACAACACTGATGAGCATTATGAAAAAGCTGAGCCACTTCAGCCCTTGAGCCAATGCATGCATATATAAGTCTGGACATCTGGCTTCACAATGGGGTTATGTAGACCCTTGGACATCTACAAATAGTGCCGTAATGAACAGAATTACAGAGTTAATATATAATGTGGTTCAGGGTTTGCTTGAGGAGCTGCTCTTCCTAAATATATCTTTAAATCATAAGGGATTTAAGCCTAGCTCAAGCTACTTACACCCATGCTATTCTGAAGACAGATGAAGCAGTTATTGTAACACTTCAAAACTGTGCCAACTTATTGACGACAATCAGGACTTACTCCCTAGCAATAAACATACATAGGTTTTGTGCTGCACGCTACTACGTTGCAATGCATAGAAAAACGGCGCCCATATGTTTTGTTTATTCAAGCTTAAAGCTCTAAGGTGTTCCTATTATCCACCCCCCAGCCTGCACAAGGCAGGCCAGTGCCGAATGGCTAAACAAGGTACAGCTTAGGGCCCCACTCTCTTGGGGGCCCGCAAAAATTTTAAAGGAAAAAGAACCAGATGTACATTTCCAAAATATAAGTTAAAAAACAAATAAAATAAAACCTACATACAGCAACAGTGTTTTATGTTATGTAGGCTCCAATGATGTAATTAATGGGCCCTGCCTGCTAGCCTGCTCCCTAAAATATCACTGGTTTGCTCACTTATATATAGGGTGCCTACATTCTGCATAGGGATGCAGGTGGCGCTGTGGGTTAAACCACAGAGCCTAGGACTTGCCGATCAGAAGATCGGTGGTTTGAATCCCTGCGACGGGGTAAGCTCCCGTTGCTCGGTCCCTGCTCCTGCCAACCTAGCAGTTCGAAAGCATGTCAAAGTGCAAGTAGATAAATAGGTACCACTCCGACGGGAAGGTAAACAGCGTTTCTGTGCGCTGCTCTGGTTCGCCAGAAGCAGCTTAGTCATGCTGGCCACATGACCCGGAAGCTGTACACCGGCTCCCTCGGCCAATAAAGCGAGATGAGCGCCACAACCCCAGAGTCGGTCACAACCGGACCTAATGGTCAGGGGTCCCTTTACCTTTACCTTGCATTCTGCATGGACTGGTTGCAAAGCAACATGTGTAAATGGTTTTAGATACCTATTAGGTCCATAAATTACCGTATAGCATATATTCAACACAAAAAACAGTGACAAATTGTTGTTGACAAAGGACAGCTGAACATATAAAGGGCCCCATTACCTTCAGTAGCTTAGGGCCTCATCAAACCTAAATCCACGCCTTAGCGAAAGAAGCAAGCTCCCTCCCTGGTTGGGGCAGGACCTTCCATCTCTTACCTGCACCAGAGGAAACAGCGCCCTTCCTTACGCCAGCGAAGAGGCAGAAAACTCGCCCTGAGTCCTTGGCTGCCATCGCCAAGGCAGCCATGTTTTCCGCCTCCCAAGCTTCCGCTGTGGAAAACACAGAGAGCAGCACCTAAATCCTTCCCTCTCGGTACATTTCCTGTCCCCTGACACGTTTTAGGGCTCGCGCACGCGCCGCGCCGGGAAGAAGCCGCAAGGGCGCCCAGTTCGAACTGTCAACAAAACACGGAGTCCAATCGCCGCACGGCGTTCGCCCCTTGCCCCGCCCCTCTCTCAACGGTCATTGGTCGAGTTTTCTTATACCCACATTTCGGTTTCCTAAGCTTCTCCTCAAAGGGCTCATGAACGGGAAGTGACGTAACACCCCGCATGCACCTTCAATCACACACAAATAGCCCTCGCAGCCTTTGCCTGTAGGGAATTTCAAACTGCAACTGCCCTGATTTAAATTGCAACTGCCCTTTGCTGGGGCTGATGGGAGTTGTAGTCCAAGAGGACACCGGCGCTGCGGAAGGACTCCTTAATGCCATGTCCTATAGCAATAGCCGTTGAGGGGGGGGAGCGGACCTCTTCGAGTCAACTATGTCTCTTCCTTTCCCCCTATTTCTATAGCAGTTGGTATCGCCCTCCTAGGGGCAAGAACGCGGTTGTGCGGAGAGCTGGGCGGTTCCATTTGTGTCGAGGGGTGTGAAGGCAAACGGGAGGCGATGAAGCCGCGGCTTCCCCTCGCGAGAAACGGCTGTGTCCTCCTCCTCCTCCGCCCGCCCGCCCGGTGCCGGCTTGGCGGGGGAGCCCTCTGCTAGGCTATGCCGCTGCCCGATGGAGGGCGACGGGGTCGCTGTGAGGAGGGTGCGGGAGCGGCGGCAGAAAAGGCAGCGGCCGGGAGCCGAGCCTGGCGAAGGCAAGGGGAGCTGCGGCCGGACTTCCTCCCGCTCCCCGCCGGCTCCCAAGAAGCTGAGCACCGGGGAAGCGGAGGGAGAACCGGAGGATGAGGTACCCACGTTGACTCTGGGCCCCATCCTCCTCTCAGAATACAGATCCATCGAGCTCAGTATTGCCTACACGGGCTGGCAGCTTATCTCCAGGGTTGCAAGCCAATAATAATAATAATAATAATAATAATAATAATTTATTATTTATACCCCGCCCATCTGGCTGAGTTTCCCCAGCCACTCTGGGCGGCTCCCAATCAAGTGTTAAAAACAGTACGGCAGTAAATATTAAAAACTTCCCTGAACAGGGCTGCCTTCAGATGTCTTTTAAAGATAAGATAGCTGCTTACAGTATTTCCTTCTGTCTTGTCAGGCTTCAACCTCAATATGTTAGCTGCCATCCATCCTCCAACCGCCTCCAGACACTCACACAGGATCTTCACCGCCTTCACTGGTTCCGATTTGAAAGAGAGGTAGAGCTGGGTATCATCCGCATACTGATGAACACCCAGCCCAAACTCCCTGATGATCTCTCCCAGTGGCTGCATGTAGATGTTGAAAAGCATGGGGGAGAGGACAGAACTCTGAGGCACCCCACAAGTGAGAGCCCCACGAAGCTTCAGCCCTTCCCCTGTGGGCTTAGGAGCAGAGGGATTTATCTGCCTGTCTGTTATGCTCAATATTACCTTCACCCACCAGTACTGGCTTTCCAAGGTTTCCAAGCCCTCCCTGGGATTTGAACCTGAGACCACCTGCATGCAAAAGGAGATGCTCCCTGCTGCCTTTCACAGAGTATACTCAAGACTTCAGGGATAATTCCCACCCAGCGCAATGCACCTGTTAGGCGCAGCGGCACTGTGGTTGGAAGTATGAATTCTTGTGCTGTCAGTGCATGTGGCCCTTCGCAGAAGTGCAGCAGGAAGGGGTGGCCCTCGTGGGATTTGGCAAGGGGGAGCCCAGCCGAGGAGGTGGATCTGCTGTGTTGTCTTCCTGTTTGCTTTTCTGCAACGTTTCCCCAAAGGGCAAGGGCCATTGCTCAGTGGTACAACATCTGGTTTGCATGCAGACTTCAATCTTTTGACATCTCCAGGTGGGGCTGGGAAGGGCTTCTTTCTGAACTCTTGGATAGCCACTGCCTGTCGGTTGTAATGCTGAGTTAGGTGAAGCAAAGGAACTGCGATTCAGTATGAGCCAGCTTCCAATATAGAAAGGAATCCAGAGTAATGTTTTCCAAGCCCTTCCAGCTCTGTCTGTGAGACTTGTAAAGAAATTTTGACAACAGTGATTGTAGAGGCTAATTGGCTTTTTGGCAGATGAAACAAACCTGTGCTATGCATTTTACCATTGGAATCCATCTAATTTAAACATTAATTTGAAGAAACTAGTGTATATAGGTGAAGTTTGTCAGTGTTTGAACCAGATTCACGTTTCATTGTCCTGTAAGTCTTAGTAGAACTGCCATCATTTTTTATGCTCTTCTAAAAATAACCTAGAGGAAGCTTTTAAAGCACGAGACAGGGAAAGTTTTGCTGTTTAATTTCCTACTTTTGAATGCTGTTAATGACACAGAGCCAATAACAATAACTTGCCTCATGCAAGATCTCATTAGATGGTCCTTGATAAATTATGTCTTAGTTCACCTTCTGAACAGTGAGAATAATATTACTCTTCTATCCTAATAGATTGCCATAAGGGTTATTGAGATAATGTGTCTGAAGTGCATTAAACTCTCCAAGGTGCTTATGTAAATGCTAAATATTATAAAAACTCATTCAGATTTTTATTTCTTGCAGTATCTTGACAGTGAAGTTGAATTGTTTGGGGACTATGACAGTTTTTCTGGCAACAACTCTTTGTTAGCTGAAGTACATGATCTAGAGCAAAGATGCATGAAGTCCACTGATGGTGTCCTGGATATTAAAAACCTAGATTGCAGTACTTATGTGGAGCCTGTATGTGGAGATGTTCAGCTACAAAATGCTAAGAATATAGAACAGATATTGCCAATTCCAGAATCAACTACTGACTCCAGAAGCAGAAGAAAGTATGATTTTTTAAGCACTATGGAAGAGCAGAAGGATAGCAGTCTAAATCCTCATGGTGATAGTCTAGAAAACCTGCCATCATCACAGCTTTTATTTCTTAAACAATCAGAGGAATGCTTGATTCATCCTCACAAAGTGGCAAATGTAAAAGAAAGAGCCTATCACCGGAATCAAAGTCCTGATAAGATCTCAGACGTACCTCTTTGTCATGATACAGAAAATGTTAAAAAAGGTAGTGAACCATCTACAAGTTCTTTGTCTGAAGCAAGGAGGAGGAGTCTCAAAGATCATCTCAAAAGTGCAATGACTGAAAATGCTAGAGCTCCTGCGTCACTGGTGTCTAAAAGCAAACAACTCAAAGAGGCTGTTGTATCTGAAGAGATTGGGGTTGCTGAGAGAACTCACAGTGCTTCCTTTGTTGACATTGGTCCATTTTATGGATTGCCAACCAAGGTCAAGGAGCTGCTAACAGAGTTCAGAGGAATTGACAAACTTTATGGTAATACCACTGTACTGCTTATTGGAGTATTAAATTCTGTGCTAATCATAGAGTTGGAAGGTACCCTGAGGATAATAACCCCCTGCAATGCAGAAATACGCAGTTGTCCCATATGGGGACTGAACCTGTAACCTTGGAATTATCAGCACCATCCTCTAACAAATTGACCAATAATGATCCTGTTTAGTGAACAATTTGCAGAATTCCAAAAGACTCTTATTTTGATCTTTAATCACTGAATAAAAGGGTAACACCTGTCTTCTTATTTTTACAGACTGGCAGCATGCTTGTTTAATGTTAGAATCCCTGCAGCAGAGAAAGAATTTAATATACTCCTTGCCAACCAGCGGTGGAAAAACACTTGTAGCTGAAATTTTAATTCTTCAAGAATTACTCTGCAAACAAATGGATGTTTTAATGATCCTACCATACGTGGCTATAGTCCAGGAGAAGGTGTGGAAATAATAGGCTTTTTATCCTTATGCATCCTTGTAGTATACTTCAACTTTTTTGCATAAATTTCTGAAAGTGATGGGCTGCAACCCTGTGCACACTTAATTGGGAGTTCCAAAATCCATTTTAGGATGATCAGGTCAATAAAAATGCCCCCAAATAGTGTGCAAGCTTTCTCCAGTACTCTTAATCAGGCTAGTGATAAACAAAACAAGTGGGAGAGGGGGAAATACTGTATTTTTCACTCTATAGAACCTGACCATAAGACACACCTAGTTTTTAGAGGAGGAAAACAAGAATAAAAAATATTCTGAATCAAATGTTGAAGTGGCTTTGTGCAGCTCTCCCTCTTGCTGTTCAGGCTTCAGCGATAGCTTTGCAGCCTGCATTCGCTCCATAA
Organism: Podarcis liolepis; assembly: GCF_965112155.1. Taxonomy (NCBI): domain Eukaryota; kingdom Metazoa; phylum Chordata; class Lepidosauria; order Squamata; family Lacertidae; genus Podarcis; species Podarcis liolepis. The sequence goes on along the minus strand of NC_139564.1, from coordinate 13,821,654 downwards.
GACGCACACACATTTCCCCTTACTTTTAGGAGGGGAAAAGTGTGTCTTATAGAGCGAAAAATATGGTAACTGGCTGGTGGTTAAATGGCGGGGGTCTGCATGTGATCAGTCTAAAGATGAAGTGTGGGAGCCCTAGGGAGCAGATAATCAAAGGAAGCTGTTTTAAAGCTCTTTTATGCAGGTAGGTCTCCTTAACTGGAATTACTGAATTCTGTGGGATTCACTTCTGAGGAAATGAGCACAGCACTGGATAGGCATTCTTCATTTGACAGTTGATATTTTACTTATTAATTTTGAGCTGTAGTGCCACTGAACACTTATAGCTGTGAAATAAAGCTTGCATGCAGCAGCTGGTCTCTATTATAAGCTACTTGCAAACATGTTACTGGTATAAAATTTTGATAATAATTGTAAAAAAGGAATTCTCAGTTGTGTTTTTATTGTTTATTTATTGCATATGGTAGGTGGCTGGTTTGTCGGGTTTTGGAATGGAACTAGGTTTTCTGGTCGAAGAATATGCAGGAAGTAGAGGAAGGATCCCTCCAATCAAAAGAAGGCTTAAGAAATCTCTGTACATTGCTACTATTGAAAGAGGGCACACCCTAGTGAATTCCTTGATTGAAACTGGGCGAATTGGTGACCTGGGTCTAGTTGTGGTTGACGAGGTTTGTTATAAAACTCCTGAAACTATTTTAAAATGCTTTTAATTTATTTATGAATTCAAACTTGTTACACTGTGCTACTTATTTATATTAATGGGCACTTGGCTTTTTAAATAATCCCTAATTGGCTGAAATATACAGTAGTGCCTCGCAAGACGAAAATAATCCGTTCCGCGAGTCTCTTCATCTAGCGGTTTTTTTGTCTTGCGAAGCAACCCTATTAGCGGATTAGCGCCATTAGCGGTTTAGCGGCTATTAAAGGCTTAGCGGCTAAAAGGCTATTAGCGGCTTAGAAAAGGGGGGGGAGCGAAAAAAATCGCAAGACTTGCAAGACATTTTCGTCTTGCGAAGCAAGCCCATAGGGAAATTCATCTTGCGAAGCGCATCGAAAAACGGAAAACCCTTTCGTCTAGCGGGTTTTTCGTCTTGCGAGGCATTCGTCTTGTGGGGCACCACTGTATTCAAGACTCTGTATTGGTAACTAGTAATATTACACATGCTTACATTCAATTGTAACCAACACAAAACATAAAAATGTGTTTTAAGACTGACATTAATTGGTCTCCCTACACTATGCCAGAGAACCAAGCCTATAGCTTTAAAGAGGGAGGTCAAAATGCAACACATACGCAAAAGAAATCTGATCTCCATTTTAACGTTCATAAAGTTCTTGGGTTCTGATTCTTTCCTGCTCTCATAATCTCCTTACACCTTTCTTTAATTCAAGTTGCACATGCTTGGAGAAGGAAGTCGTGGGGCTGTTCTAGAAATGACTCTTGCAAAGATTCTTTATACAAGCAGTAAGTAATTTCTGCACGTCTTGGACTCAAATAATAGCTGCATCGATTGTGCTGTTTCTAAAAATGTATGTAATTTGTCTGTTTAATAGCATATTTCAACATACAACAAGTGTTTTAAATGCTTATTTTTCATCTCAAGCCCCCAGACCCCAGGAAGCATAAAATATATCCCACTTGTATTGTTTTGTGTTTTGTATTTTGTATTTGTATTTTATTCTTAATTTTTGTGAGCCACTCAGAGAGCATGTTGGTTGGCAGCTGTTAGCTACACAGAATAAAACATCAAACAACACTGGCAACATGAAGTTTAAAATTATTTCAAGATGGTAAAGAGAAATACAAAGTAAATGAATCAAGTAACCTATTTGTATATACTGAGGTTTGTTTTGTTCACCTTTTCTTTTTCTTTCTTTTTCCAAAAACTTTATTGATTTTCCAAATGTTTTTTAAATAAATAAACAAACATAAATCTCTACCGTATTTAAACCAAACTTAGTAACATTGTTAAGTGACTTCCTTGTATCCCCCTGGTTGAATTTCAGTGTATATCATTTTAACGGTTTTCCAAAACCACTATTCTTATAAAATTAACTTAATCACTTAATATCTTTTTGTTTTCCTTTCCAATTCAGTATTAAACATACTAATTCATCCCATTACCTGATTAAATCCTAAGCCTATCTGTTATTTGCAACCTTCTCCAATTAATTTAACTTAACATATTTAACTAAATAGTCTTTAAATTTTGTCCATTCTTCTTGGTAATCCTCCTCCTTCTGGTCACAAACTCTTCCAGTCAGGTCAGCTAGCTCCAAAAAGTCCATCATCTTCATCTGCCAATCTTCAACTGTTGGTACCTCTTGTGTTTTCCACTTCTTAGCTAATAAAATTTGAGCAGCAGTTGTGGCATACAAAAATAATTTAACATCTTTCTTGGGCAATTCCAAACCTGTTATTCCAAGAAGAAAGGCCTCTGGTTTCTTAGTAAATGTATATTTCAACATTTTTTTCAATTCATTATAAATCTTCTCCCAGAAGTCTTTCACCTTGGGGCAGGTCCACCACATGTGATAAAAAGTACCCTCTTTATCTTTTGTTTTGTTCACCTTTTCAAGCTACACCCTAGGATGGAGGGAGCATGGGAGGCAACAGGCTATGTAGCAAGGAGAGCTCTTTCCTTCAACAGAAAGGTACAGCCATGGGTCTTAGGAAGAACAGCCACTGCTGCCTGAGGCAGCTGCCTCACTCTGCCTCATGATAGGGATAGCTCTGTTATGTCTGCTTATTTTGGCAGCAAGTCCCACTGATTTCCACTGAAATTATTCCCCAGTTAATCTGAATACCGTATTTTTCGCTCTATAACACGCACCAGACTATAACACGCACGTAGTTTTTAGAGGAGGAAAACAAGAAAAAAAATATTCTAAACGAAATAGTGGATATATGATTTTTGTGGTTCATGCTGTGGCCACAGACATGTGATCTGACAGTGAGTTTGGAGTAGCCCAATGCAAAAATCCTGAGGATCCATGTGGAGCTATGCTTTGTAACCACGGAGGAGGGAAGGAAGGGGAACCATGGATCCTCTGCTCACGACTGCAGCAGATCCCCCCCGCCACCCGCAGGCATTCATTCCATAACACGCACAGACATTTCCCCTTACTTTCTAGGAGGAAAAAAGTGAGTGTTATGGTGCAAAGAATACGGTACCATTGCAGCCTCAGATATACAAATACTTTATTATGTAACTGTAGACTTAGGAAGTTTTGCCACCTCAGCTTAGAGTTATCCAGGGCTGCATTTTGTGGGCCAGTCTTAACAATATCCGGTGCAGTTAGTCAAAAAGGGTGATTATGAGGCTGATGCTGCTCTTGCTATTTATCTAATGAGGAACGTGATTGTCTTGTTCTATTTGAAATATGAGATACTATGACTTTCCTTTACTATTCTTCTATGATACATTGAGGGTAATATTTCAAAGTATGTTGCTATATTTTGTATAGAAACCACTCAGATCATTGGAATGAGTGCAACTTTAAATAACGTTGGAGATCTGCAGCAATTCCTGAAAGCGGAATATTACACCAGTAATTTCAGACCAGTATGTATTTGACTAGAGAACTTGTTGACTTTCTTAGAGGTAAATGTTGCATCTTGACCATTTTGAACTAACTGAAGGGATGAGAAGGCATTTTTCCTTTCTGAGCTTTTTTGGCAATTAATTTGCAGAAAAGTGGTATTTGTTGTTTTTTCCAGGCATTTAATTTGACAATGAACATAGCATTCATTATTAGCCTTTCAAATGTTTAGCTTTGCATGGTCAAATTTCTTTAAAATACCTTACCTTCTAATCACTATTCTGGCAAAGATGAGTTTACAGATTCCTCTTCGTAAAACAAGTCATAAGGAAAATACCTTACAAAACGTAAAAGCCACAGACACCATAATTCAAGAAAGTGTTTCAATTTATTTGGGATTTTTAGGAAAGGCAAAAAGAATAATGCATTTTTTTTAAAAAAAAATCTACTCTTCTCTTTTCAAATGCCTTCCACATTACATCTGCAGTATGGCTTTTTGTCAATAGATTCGTAATCTGATTATTCTATGTACATTTGAAAAAATTTAGGTAGAACTGAAAGAATATGTAAAAATACGAGACACAGTCTATGAAGTTGATAACAAAGCGGAAGATGGCTTTAGATTTTCACGTCTTCTTAATTTCAAGGTAATGTCAATAAGCATAAAAAGTTTTTCTTTAACATTTATCCATAGCCAGTTAAAGTAATATGCTTCAACATATTCTTCCTTGTGTCTAACAAAAACAATTGGCTCTAAAAATGCAAATCAGTCTAGATAGTAGTAGTAGTAGTAGTAATAGAATTGCTTACTTTGTTTACAGATATGTGCGTATTTTACCAGCAGAGAATGTATGGTCCTGATTCTAGTATCCTTAGGTGGGGGATACTAAAATGACAAAAGAAATGGGTGCTGTTTTTGTATTTATTTTTTCATTTAAAGCAACGGATGCTTCAGTCATGTTTGTAACGTCAAATACATTGAAGTTTTGTATGAATATTTTGATTAACTGAGACACAACAAAGTTATCCAGAACAGAAACAAAACTGTGTTATCTTTTAGTATTCTACTGGTCTGCAGAAGACTGACCCTGATCACCTTATTGCACTGGTGACGGAAGTTATTCCAAAGTACTCCTGCCTTGTCTTCTGTCCCACTAAAAAGAACTGTGAAAACGTAGCAGAAATGATTTGCAAGCACTTGAACAGGTATGCTTCCTGGATGCTGTATACCTACTTCATTGGCATGTTTACAATTAACCTCAGAATTTACTCATGTTGACGCAGAGGCCTGTTCCTTCACTTTGCAAGCAGAGTGATCAGAATGGTATGCATTGATCAAACAGGATCATGTATAACCCTGTAGGATTATATCTGCAGCTTGAGCAAACTGTTGAGTACTGCAGGGTGTGATGGTACAATTGTGTCCAGAATAACAACCTTTGAAGTACCATATAATTATGTGTTGTGGCAGAGATGTTGATGGAGAAAGGGAGAGACTAGGAATAATTTAGCACTGTGTGAAACATAATAAATAAATAAATAGATTTTTATTTATACTCCGCCCTTCCCGGTTCAGAAAACCGGGCTCAGGGCGGCTAACAACAAATTTAAAACACTTAATTGATGCAACAGAAAACAGCATAAAATACAGTATAAAACGTGAATAACAATAAATTCAGAATTCAAAAATCAATTTGGGGGGAAATCCATCCAGTAAACATTAGATGATCACCAGGGCTAGCTGGCTAAATTAGTCCTATTTGGGCCAGCGAGGAGACCAGGGGAGAATTAGCTGTGGGATCCCAGAGCGGGTAATCTTCATAAAAGGGGGAGGGGGAGGGAAGGAAGGGGAATAAAAGATCAGGCTAAGTTCAAATTGAAAGTCAGGTGGAATAGCCAAGATGGTTGGTATGCAAACATAATCTAAGTGTACTTTTCTTTCCTAGAGACTATAAAAAGTTGAAGGAGAAAGAAAAACACGATCTTCTTACAGATTTGAGAAATATCTGCAATGGAAGACTTTGCCCAGTACTGAAGCAAACAATTCCATATGGAATCTCCTATCACCATAGTGGCCTTACCAGTGAGGAAAGGAAACGAATAGAAGAAGCTTACTCTTCAGGAATCCTCTGTCTCCTTACCTGCACCTCTACCCTTGCTGCTGGGGTTAACTTGCCAGCTCGAAGGTTAATCTTTAAGAAATGTTGCGTCTTTGTGTTTTTATCATGTGGAGCATAGAACAGATTTTAACATTTCTTTCACTCAGGAGCATGAAGCCAGAGGCAGGGGTCCAGCAGGGCATCGGAAGCTGACTAGAAAAGAAGAGCGCAGGCACCTTGTTCTGACATGCTAGCATTCTGTATGCAGGGAAATGTTTTTACATAGAAGAACATTTTGTCCTCTGAGCCCCCTTCCCTCCTCCCATGCACAAAAGAAATGCAGGAGTCTGAAGTGATAATTTGCAGAAACAGATTTACCACCTTATTTGTTGTTGGTACGTGGGTGGCGCTGTGGGTTAAACCACAGAGCCTAGGACTTGCCGATCAGAAGGTTGGCGGTTCGAATCCCCACGGCGGAGTGAGCTCCCATTGCTCGGTCCAAGCTCCTGCCAACCTGGCAGTTCGAAAGCATGTCAAAGTGCAAGTGGATAAATGGGTACCGCTCCAGTGGGAAGGTAAACAGCGTTTCCGTGTGCTGCTCTGGTTCGCCAGAAGCGGCTTAGTCATGCTGGCCACATGACCCGGAAGCTGTACGCCAGCTCCCTCGGCCAATAAAGCAAGATGAGCGCCGCAACCCCAGAGTCGGTCACGGCTGGACCTAATAGTCAGGGGTCCTTACTAGCCCTGCGTTCAGGGACTGGTGTGAAGATGCTCTCGAGTTCCTATTGCATGGGGTCACATATGACCAGTACAGTACTAGAGATAGCTAGTAACTTCCCTTTCCAGTCTCATTTCACTCTTCAGTGATTCCTCCTTGAAGCACTTCTGGCAATGATGAAGAAGAAACGGAATTTGCAGGATTAGTCTTGAGGATTTTAGTATCCCTTAAGGAATTGTTCAGGTGTTTCCTTTGCTGCTCAGCTGCTGCCTACTCATTAATTCCGAGGATAGCTTAGTCGGTAGAGCATGAGACTTAATCTCCAAATTGTGGGTTTGAGCCCCACGTTGGGCAAATCCTGCACTGCAAGGGGTTGGATGAGATGACCCTTTTGGTCCCCTCCAACTACAAAATTCTATGATTAAATCTAAATCAAGTTACAGTGGTACCTCGGGTTACAGACGCTTCAGGTTACAGACTCCGCTAACCCAGAAATAGTATCTTGGGTTAAGAACTTTGCTTCAGGATGAGAACAGTTTCAGGTTAAGAACAGACCTCCAGAACGAATTAAGTTCTTAAACCAAGGTACCACTGTACTTGGATGTAGTATACTTGTCTTTTGGTCTAACTATTCTTTATTCTCTCAGTAGCGCCAGGCATAGAACATAGCGGAATTCTAGAGTTTGGCTATTAAGGATACTGTTGCTGTGTCCCCTGTTGCATGCAATGCTCTACAGATTCCTACGTGCCTTTAGAGCATATTTCAGAAATAAAAGGTGCTCCAAAGTCAAAAGTTGCTATGGTATAAAAATTTGTATAACTGTATGCACTGTAACAATTCTGAGGAATGTTGGGGTTCCAACAATTTGATGCATTTTGTTTCTTCATTTCAGTAATTACTTTTTAAAAAATCAAATGCTTTGAACTTTATATGCGGTAATTAAAACACATTCTCAATGTTTCCACAGGGTCATTTTAAGAGCTCCATACGTTGCAACAGAATTCATGAAGAAAAACCAGTATAAACAGATGATAGGCAGAGCTGGCCGTGCCGGTATTGACAAAGCTGGTGAAAGCATTCTTATCGTGCAAGAGAAAGACCGAAATCTGGTAACTTAAGCAAAAAAAAAAAAAGATTTTCACACTTATCAGTATAAGTCAATTGCGTATTATGGGGTGATGGTCAAATTTTTAAATGTAAGCGTGCTCTGAAATAATTTGATCATCCTTTTAGGAAGTATATTTAAAGGCCCTTTTTCTTTTATTATAAGTTAAGCAAGGCCAGTACCTCATCTTGAAAACCAATGATATCTCATCATAAAATAGCATCACCACCCAGTAACATAACGTACTGACTTTAGAAAATGTTTTATAAAATAAACTGCCTGCCTGCATGGAATTGGGTAGATAGCATTCTGTAACAAAAATGTGATATATGAAAAAATAAAATACTGATTATAAATCCACATATTTAAAATATGAAACATATGCATTGTTAAGGTATGTACAGCTGAAATAATTGCTTTCTTATCTGTTAAACAAATGCCAAATTGTCACCACTGAGAAAGGCTCAGTGTCATATTCAGCTAAGTCCTACATTGAGTAAACTCACTGAAATTACTGAACACAAGTTACTCATGTCCATTAACTTCAATGGATCTACTCGGAGTAGGACTTGCATTGAAAACTCTCCCCAGTAAATTTGAAGAGGAATAGATCTGTAGATCTGGGAAGCATCCTCTGAGAATAGCTCTGTTCTGTATCCTTTTTGTTTGTTTTTATTTAAAACTTCTATAACTTTCCAAAATAGCTCGAGACAGATTACAACCAGCATTTAAAGCTGTAGTCAAGCAGAGCAAACCCACAATTTTTAAAATGCAACAGCAGAAAACAGGGCAAACTATCATACATCATAAAAACTCAAAAGGAGTTGTAAAGAGCCAAGAGCTGTTACTGCCCAAAGGTTTCATTAATAGATGGACATTATATAGCCACTGGTACACAGCCACTCCCCGAGAAAGAGGTCATTCCATAAACCTGAAGTTTTGGAGAAGTTGCTACTCCTAGCTGCAAATGACTTGATTTGTAAGGCATTACAGAACATGGCAGTTGATTCACAAATGCAGTGGTTAAAGGAGTGCAGATCTTGTTAGGACATAATGGAGAAGATAATCTTTTAGGAACATTAGGTACAAATATGCCATATTTTATAACTTGCATTCACATAGCTGTTGCTCTTTTTTTTAAGGTTCAAAAGTTAGTATACAGCCCTCTGGAAAGCTGTTACAGCAATCTCCTGCTTGAGTTCAACAAGGGCATCCGGAGTTTAATCTTATCATTGGTTGGATTAAAGGTAATTCTGAAACCTTAAAACTGGTTGATTGTATTAAGAAGACTGATTGGGGGAGGGAAAGTTTCAGATGGAATAACGAAACACCAAACTTTTTTTAAAAAGTGGTATTTAGCTTGTCTTAGTATACTCTCGTTTGTCCTGTTGTGTTCCACTACAGATAGCAACCAGTCCTGAAGAGGTTTTCCAGTTCATGCATCTAACCTTGTTTAGTGTCCAGCCACAGCTTCTGCCTGAAGGAAAGAGCCTACAGGATGTAACTACGGAAGTATTGCAAGGGCTGAAACAAAATGGACTCCTAAAAGATAGTACAAGCTGTGATGATGGACAAATTCTAGTTGTCACTAGGTTGGGTCAAGCCACTTACAAAGGTATAAAACCTCCCTCTGGGATCTATTAAAATACAGCCACGCAAGGCCAGTCTTACCAGCAGGCAGAATGAAGTGGCTACCCTCATGAATCTCCGTAATTTTAATTTATAGCCACAGTTAGCGACCATTTTGTGTGCATCTGCTGATGCACGGGACCCGGATGAGGGCAGAATGGGACAGGGTGGGTGCATGCAGGGACAAAAAATGGACCCTCCATGCAAAATGGTTGCTGCCTGTATCTTTTTCTGAAATGAAAAGGGATTTGATTTGATTCGATTTTTCACCTCGCTCATCAAAATGTCTTAGCCTGGCCAAGATGGATCTCAGTTCCCAGCTCAACTGATTTTGTATGGACGTATAAAAATAAATCCAGTATCTCTTTAGCTTCTCATTTCTGCCCCCCAAATATTGTCCTCCTTTTGTAGTTTAATCACATCCAGACCTTGTCCGACTGTCAGATTGGGGTGGAAGGAAACATTAATAGGTAAAACATGTTCCTGGTGTGTTTTGCAAGGGAACTGCAATTTCCCAGTACTCCACAAATTCAATCTGCATGTAAGCTACATAAAAACCTGCTGGATCAGACTGAAAAGCCTATCTCATCCAGCATTCTGTTCAGCAATCTTTTCAAGCAGAGCAGCCAACTAGATACGTATGGGAAAGACACAGCAACACTCTATGTATTCTACAATGCTTGCAAGCATGTCCATGATAGTGATGAGTTAGTGTGGAATGTCATAGACATAAGGAAAAGCTTCCCCACAGAACTGATGCCCCCTTGAATCAAGGAGAGCTCTGCTGGGCCTGGTTTGTGGGGATCAAATATGGAGTTTGAGGTGACAGCGCTTCCTGCTAAGAAGAGCAAGTGGTTTGCCACCCTGAAAGGGTTGTGAGCATTTAAGAGTCTTCCAACATGTTGACATGCTGAAATATCTCATCAAATTCTGAAGATCAGATCTGTACAATGTGGGCCATTGTATGATGTCTACCTTTTTATTACACCTTAGGTTCTATCGATTTGGCGTACTGTGACACGCTCTATGCAGACTTGAAGAAAGGCCTTGAGGGGCTAATCCTTGAAAGTTGCCTACATTTAATCTACCTGACAACACCGTACAGTATGGTTTTGCAGTGCAGCCCAAATTGGATGATCTATTTTAGACAGGTAACCTTTTTAAAAAAGAAAAAGAAAAAAGAAGATTTTTATATATTTACATAGTGTCCCTGGGAGCCTTCCTCTCTTTTTCTGAGCTTAGCAAGCACAAGGCTCTCTTGTCAGCTTCAGTGGAACAGCTAAAGTTGTTCCTTGTGCACATGGGGTCTTAAATATCCTATGGAATAAATTATGCTCAGATACATGCAGGATCTAGACCTTTTAAAATTAAACTCCTGGGTTTTTCTTTTTCTTTTTGCATTTTCTTACAAGGCAGATATTGAAACTTATGTGCAGCTAGTGAATTTTTTGCAGTATACCTCAAGAGTGTTTTATCTGTTATACGTCTGAAGTTTTTCATTTCGCGTGCAGCAACTGCATTTAGAAATCAACGTCACGGGACTCTTCTTCCCATAGCCCAGCACGTGCATGATTTGAGTAACTTGCACCCAGGCAAGACAAGAGAACTCGGAGGGTTCGTGGAGGGATCTCTCATTCCCAGAGATTGCCTGCGGTGTTGCAGTGTGCACATATCTCTGCTCTCATGCCAAGTTTGGGTGGTGGGAGGAGAACACTGTACTGTTGAGTCCAGTGCCGCTCTCCTATGTCTCTCACAAGGGGCAGAGCATGCCCTGTGTTTTCTGCAGAAGGTAACTTTCCTTTAGATCTGAGATTAATTCTGCTTTTTAGTACAGTCAGCTAAGTCCAGCAGAACAACAAGTGGCAGAGATTGTTGGTGTGCCGGAGAGCTTTATTACCAAAAAGGCTTCTGGACAAGCTGTCAGAATGGTAAGAGGAAGATTTCTTATTTCAGGTGTCTAAAGATAACTGTGGGAATGGATTATCCATCAAAATTGTGAATTCAGGGGAGCTTCTGTGATTCATTTCTTGGAGTTGGTCATAAATGATTGGATTAAAATTTTGAGTACCTTAACATTAAGTAGATCAGAAATTAGTTGCACATGAATGGCGGAAAAGCATCATATTAGAGTCATACTAAAGCTTATTTGTTGTCATATTTGGGACTACTTGTTTCTGAAATTCCTAGCTGGAAATTGTCTTGTGTGGCCTCTTATGTTGCATTTCATGGTTTAGATAGCCTCAGAAATGGATGAATTTAAAATTGTAAGAGTGTTCCACTATTTCAGATAACTTGAAAGATTGAAACAATTTTTCCATTGGATTGTGTCTTCAATTTCTAATTATACTCCATATTCCTTTAGGATGTGGACATTGGCACAGCCAGTAGACTCTACTTGTCCTTGGTTCTTCATGCTTTGTTAAAAGTGAACAACGTATGGGAGGTGGCAGAAAAATTCAACATATCACGAGGATTCATTCAAACCCTTCTTAATTCAGCTGCTTCGTTCTCCTCCTCAGTTCTACATTTCTGTGAGGTAATGTATAGTAGCTGAATACTTCATTGATGGAACACAGAAATGTTGCTCAGAAACTTCTTTTACTTCAGATTTTCCAAATTGTTCACGCAGCTTCCCTTTCAAATTCCAGAACTGATTAAAGTTGCATTTCTTAAAAAATAGTCCACATTCAGCACATTCTGTTTTACTTAACTTGCATGTGGAGAAGCTGAGAATAAATAACCAGTTCGTTGTGCTTTTATGACAGTATTTTCATACATGTTTCAATTAAAAAATCAATTTAAAAAGGACCACATTGAAATTAGTCAACTAGAAGCAAAGGATTTCTTGCTGTTAGCTCCTTCTATTGCTATTGAATCATTGCATTTTAAGATGGTACCCAAGGAATCTGTTCCAGTGACCTTCCACTGTTTCCTCTTCTAGAAATTTGGCAGGATTTTGGTAGACAATTTTTTGACAAAAATGGACAGACAAAAGTTTTTTATTATTATTATTATTATTATTATTATTATTATTATTATTATTATTATTATACCCCGCCCATCCGGCAGGGTTTCCACAGCCACTCTGGGCGGCTTCCAACTGAATATTAAAAATACAATACAGCATCAAACATTAAAAACTTCCCTAAACAGGGCCGCCTTCAGATGTCTTTTAAAAGTAAGATAGTTGCTTATTGCCTTGACATCTGCTGGGAGGGTGTTCCACAGGGCAGGCGCCACTACCGAGAAGGCCCTCTGCCTGGTTCCCTGTAACCTCACTTCTCACCCTCCGAGCTAGACCTCAGTGTCCAGACTGAACGATGAGGGTTTCCTAACATTTTAAATTATGTTTTATTTTTACAGGAGCTGAATGAATTTTGGGTTTATAAAGCTCTCTTGACAGAACTTACCAAGAGACTAACGTACTGTGTTAAGGCAGAGCTTATCCCTCTTATGGAGGTGGCAGGAGTTTTAGAGGTCAGTATATGCATAACAAACCAGAATAACTACCTTAATACCTCCGCAAACATCCACCTTGTCTAGCGTCCATTCCGGCAAACGTTTGTGGCAAACCTGGAAATACCGTAACCGGTTACTTCTAGGTTTGCCGCTAGCACATGCGCAGAAGCGCAAACCGCTCTGCACACATGCACAGATAGGCGCTTTGCCCTGCATCCTTTTTGGCTAGCGGCCGAGGCTCCGGAACGGATCCCAGTCACAAACAAGATACGACTGTATTCTTTCACCAAACAAATCCAAGCAGAATTTAAAGATGGTTTGTAGAAAATCCTTCAAAGTAACTGTTACTACCTGAGATTGGTACAGCTTTCCCTTTTCCAGAGAAGCAGGGTTTTAATACCCAGCAAAAGAGCAGCACATTTGCAAGCTCTGAAAAAAACGTAATTCCTGCAGCAGAAGTTTCCTGTTTTGCATTCCTATGCTTCTGAACCCATTGCTCCAGCAAGTCTCATTTTGCCATGTTAGCTTTTGAGATGATGTTCCTTTGGGAGGGGTCAGTACAGGAACAGATCTTTGCTGCTGTTTGATATGTCATAGTGAATGATTGCGGTTTTTTGCTGTAGGCTGCACTGAGGAAGTTATTCGAACTCCGTGTTCTTTCGGTTATTTTATGCACCATTAACTGTGGCTGCACAGCTGTCAACACCACCCTGGGATACATATTTAAAAGGATATATATAAATGCATTAAGGGGTGTCTTGGAATTGTAAATTGTGTACCATTGCAGTATGATTGTGGAGTATGTGTTGCAAAGCACCCTGAGCAGCAAACACATCTTCAGTACAAGACGGAGGACAAAATAAACTTGGCCAATGGAGCCAAAGTTCTCTGGTGTCATTTTTTATGAAAGTATTTTTATGGAAATTGACTAGACAGATTGGAGATGGCCCTGAACTGAGCTTTCTAAAGTTGAAAGCTTTCCTCAGTAAGTTTTGCTGTTAAATAGAGCTACTGCATCATCTAATGGTCAGGGGTCCCTTTACCTTTTTACATGTGTATGTGCTCAAAATACAAACCATAAAGCATTCGTACACAGGAATAACAGAATAAATATTTCCAAAAGCCCTGAATTTTAAACAAGCACATTTGTTTCCGTGTTTATCATAGGGCCCAATAAATCTTACTGAGGCTAGTGTGCATTATGGGGGTGAAAGATCTCGACCAATAGTATACGAACAGGGCTGTTTTGATGAAAGATTCAGTGGTCAGAAACGGTAGCTAGAAATATGACAGGTTGGTAGAGACTAGAGGTGTGGTGGTGATGATGAATAGATTTGTTGCCACCTCTCTTTGTAATTAGCCTTTTGTCCACTTTCTCAGGCTCGAGCCAAGCAACTCTACAACTCAGGGTATAAAACTTTAGCACACTTGGCTAATGCAAATCCCGACGTGCTGGTGAAGACTATTGAGCATTTGTCCAGAAGCCAAGCTAGGCAAATAGTTTCATCTGCAAAGGCAAGTAAAATTTGTGAAAAGCATCGACAGGAATGGGGATGAAAATTGTGAATCTTAATGGGGAACGGTCTAATCTGCACATTTTCAAACCAATATACCAACCAAGACACAATTATCCTTCCAAATTTGCACTTCTCTCAATTTTGCAGTTCTCTAACCAGAAATTGGGGGAAGGTGCATAAAAATGAACGTCTGCTTTTTGCATAGGACTGAATGCTCTTGTGCTCGGATCCAACTTGCTGGTTTCTCCACAGGCATCTGTTTGGCCACTGTGAGAACAGGATGCTGGACTAGATAGGCCACTGGCTTGATCCAGCAGGCTCTTCTTAAGTCATTATGAACAGTAAGAGTTCACTAAAATGGGAGGAACTAAAGATATATAGTTGGAGATGCCATAAGAGTGAGGATCAAGTCTAACCCTTGCTCCTGGAGACCATAGCCACTGAGAATCAAGCCCTGCCCTTTCATCTGCATAACTCCTTCCTTGGTTCTGTTTTTGTTTTGTTTTGTTTTACCAATAGGTGCCAGCATGTTGGAAACTGGCATGTGTGAGTGTGTGATAGAGCCTTTGTAGGGATCACACTAGTCTTGTCTTTGTGAGTCTCTTTCTGCTACAGGAGAATGAAATATACATCATCCTGAGAACTGTCAACTCTCCCCCCACCACCAATGCATTCAGAAATGTTTCTTATACTGTATCAGGTTAATTTGACTTTACATGGTTGTTTTTGGATGCAGATGCTCCTGACTGAAAAGGCCGAGGCATTACAAGAAGAAGTGGAAGAGTTACTGAGAATACCTGAAGACATTACTTGAGGCTTCCTAATCACTCTAGCTTGTGAATCAAGAATCAAACAATTATTTTTCTACTCTAATTATTTGCTATACATGTACCTGAGCTTATTTCACTATTAATAAAAGCTCCAAAAATTTCTCTATACTTTCTGTTCAGTATATTATGAAACTCTGATGTTCTTTGGCAAAGCTGAAATTGATTTATCATCTTTCAGTCCTCTTATTTATCATTCGTGGCATCATCATTTGCTATGGATATCTGCTTATTTCTGTTATAAAGTGCTTCTTTTCTTTTTGAAAATCATTTTTGCTTCGTCTCTGTAAACAATGCCTTTCATAAGGCCACGTTAGGAAATTAGAAAGGGGTTGTGGTTCTGAAGCAAAGATCAATTTCTTGGGCTACTCAGAACATAAAAATTGTATAGACCTAATCATGATTTGCCAGCACTGAAGAAACTATCAAATAAACATGCCTCTTTAATACCTGGATTACAAAATCATTATGAATTATGATTTATTGATTTTGGATTAATAAAAGTTACTATTTTAAAATATACTTTGGTATATTAGACTGCAATCTTATGCACATAGTGAGAGTTCTTCTGCGTAAACATGTATAGAGCTGTACGTACATGTCCCTACGGCATGTTCTAGGGGCTGGGATTTCTGCATTGCAGGGAGTTGGACTAGATGACCCTTGGCATCTTCACTATCTTTCAGTGAGTGCTGAGGATGCCCCTCTTTAACCTGGCCTGTGATATCTCAGATGTGTGTTTTCAGAATCCACCCTATTCCAGCTCTACAGTTTTGTAATTTTGTGGCTTTGTGTCCCACCATGGCACATTGACAAGATGCCAAAACAGACATCAAAAAAATCTCATAGGTTAGTGAATGTATATTTCACTCTCTTTTAATGTGTCTGTAGTGTAGTAACAAATGGAACTCTTGTGTCTATACTACAGCCTTCGCACAGCTGCTTCCACTTACTGGGGAACAAACCCTACGGATCATTTGTAACCAGTTCCACGAGACAAACTGCTTTGGTCAAGGGACCAGAGAGGAGGGGACAGGAAAGCTGCTTCAAGTGTTCCATCATTTCTTGGGGTACAGGGATGTTGCTTATCTGCCACTTTCATTGCCTCTTCCTTTCTCTGGTCCTGTTGCCGAGTCCACGAGGGAACTAGGTGGGGTGGGATATTTTCGAACAGGAGGAGGCCATAGTGGAAGCAGCTGGGTGAGTGTAGTTAGTGTTATAGACAACCAAACCCAGTTACCGTGTACTGATAGCAATACTGCAAGTTCTAACCGGGTGTGTGCAGACACTTAAGGCACATAGGTTCAGAAACCAAAGCGAGTCGGATGGTCAAACGTCAACATAAGTAACAAGATCTACAGTAGAGAGCTGCAAATTGTAATCTGCCATTTTGGGGGCAATGCCACGCTAAAAAATCTAGGTGATTGTCCTTTACATATAAACCTAAGAGGAGCCAGCTGCATCAGACTGGAAGACCTATCTAGTCCAGCAATCCGTTTTCCCTAGACCTGGAGAACCTGCCACCTTGCAGTGAGATTTTACTTTCTTGGGCTCTATGATCACTGCAGATGGTGACAGCAGTCACAAAATTAAAAGAAGCCTGCTTCTTGGGAGAAAAGCGATGACAAATCCTAGTCAGCATCTTAAAATGCAGAGACATCACCTTGCCGACAAAGATCTGTATATTTAAAGCTATGGTTTTTGCAGTAGCGATGTATGGAAGTGAGAGCTGGACCGTAAAGAAGGCTGATCGCCAAAGAATTGGTGCTTTTGAATTATGGTGCTGGAGGAGACTCTTGAGAGTCCCATGGACTGCAAGAAGATCAAACCTCTCCATTCTGAAGGAAATCAGCCCTGAGTGCTCACTGGAAGGACAGATCGTGAAGCTGAGGCTCCAATACTTTGGCCACCTCATGAGAAGAGAAGACTCCCTGGAAAAGACCCTGATGTTGGGAAAGATGGAGGGCACAAGGAGAAGGGGACGACAGGGGACGAGATGGTTGGATAGTGTTCTCGAAGCTAACATGAGTTTGACCAAACTGCAGGAGGCAGAGGAAGACAGGAGTGCCTGGTGTGCTCTGGTCCATGGGGTCACGAAGAGTCGCACACAACTAAACAACAACAAGCCTAATTTCATGTGTGTTGTGCATTGGAATTATTGAGCAAGCCTCGGTCCGAAGATTCATGAGAACTCTGTTGAAATATTTGCCTTTGGGTTATTTTCATGCATCATAATAGCAAAGGGAGGAGGAGGTCTTCCTGTGAGCCTGGAAAAGAAGTATTATTGGTTTGAGGTGTGGGGAAAGATAGAAGAGTAATAATAATTATAATAATTATAATAATTTATTATTTATACCCCGCCCATCTGGCTGGGCTTCCCCAGCCACTCTGGGCTGCTTCCAAAAAAAATATTAAAATACTGTAATACATCAAACATTAAAATATTAGCAGAAGGTATGTTTCAATAGCCTGTGTCATTTCGATTTACTTGGTCACTTTGGCCCCACTTGGCTCTGTGATTGATTAAAGTAGAAAAACCTGTTGCTGGGTGGAGATTGCCTGGGAACAGCTGACTCATTGGCAGGTTACTCCTTGTTTATGTGCCACCGCCTTTAAACTGTGACTTCCTGTATTTATGATGACAAGTCTTGGGAGGCACGAAAGCTAATTTGAAAATACACCTTTCTTCGGAACAGATGTGCTGGTGTTATCAACGTGCCTAAAGCAGAAATTGCAATTTTTGAATTGAAAACACGTGCGAACACAGGTGGCTTTTTCAAATTCCTATTGCCACATTTCCAGAACTCCAAAGTAGGGGTCAAATTGGACCTGGCAGCAAAAATAGTAATAGATGCCTTAGATCAGGGATGGCTAAACTCCAGCTGTTGCTGCACTCCACTTCTGCCTGCCCCAGCCAGGACAGCTAATGGTCAGGGATGATGATTGTTTAATTTATTATTCACCCTTCACCAGCAGAACCCAGGGCAGCTTACAAGAATAGGATAGATTCTGAAAACACACACCTGAGATATCACAGGTTAGGTTAAAGAGGTGCATCCTCAGCACTCGCTGAAAGGTAGTGAAGATGCCAAACACTCTTCTTTTTTTAAGTTTTTATTTATACTTTTCAAATTTACACATTTCATTAGTTTTACAATCATTTTAACATTTCAGAGTTTGACTTCCTTTTCCCTCTTTTTGCGGTTCCTTAAATTAATTTTTCAAATATCGGCATATCCAAATTCATTTAATTTGCTCATTTAATTATCTACTTTAAATATATACTCTTATGAAACTGCAGGTTATTACAATAATCCTGCCAATGTTTTTATCTGTTTGTAATTTATCTGTAAATATTCAATAAACCATTTCCATTCTTTTATAAAAAGTTTGTTACCTTGATTTCTTATTCTTTCAGAAAGTTTTGCCATTTCTTACCGTTTTTGTATCCATTCTTCCTTTGCTGGGACTTCTGCTTCTTTCCATTTTGAGGTGAGTAGCATTCTTGCTGCTGTAGTCGCATACATAAATAAATTTCTACACAGTTTAGGTAGTTCTGTCCCTATAATTCCCAAAAGAAAAGCTTCTGGTTTGTTTGTTTTTACAAAGGTTATTTTAAACATCCTTTTCAATTCATTGTATATCATTTCCCAGTAAGCTTTAACCTTACTACAAGACCACCACATATGATAAAAATAACTTTCTCTACATTTCCAACACTTGTTTGATTTAGATTTAAACATGTCCAAAACTGGTTTGAAGTCTATATCGTGATATCAGTTTCGTAATTTTTGACTTGACAATACATCACAAATCACGATGTGTTTGCGTGCAAAACTCGCCTTATGGTAAAAACCATGAAGCCAGCCAACGTTTCTCTCAATTTCTGCAGTCTGTGTTAACTCTGCCAGCTCAGTTCTCCCCTGCCTCGTGCCGGGGGCAGTGAATCACAAGAGCAGGTCCCAGCAAAAATCACAATGCAGAAAAAAACATAAAACCACCCAATGCCTCTATATAGCTCCATCCTTATTTCAGACACTGTGACATATTGGCGTATCGCAGTGTTTAGCTGGCGATACATCACCATGTTCAAAAACAGATATCGCCCAGCCCTAGCCCTAGGGCAGGTCACAGCAACCAAAACCATTAAAAACAACTTAGGGTCACAAAAATAAGTTGTGCCAAAAACATACATCACAAGCATCAAAAGCCAGTGTAAATAGGTATCATGTATAATGAAGGTGTTCGATGCACCTCTGCGGAGAGGAACAACTTACAAAACACCCTCTGCTTAAATATGTCTCTCAAGGTGATTTGCAGACACGAACAGCTAAAAGACTGTACAAAAAGCAACTGAGAATAAGCTTTAAAACAATGCTAAATGAAAACCAAAGGCAGAGACCTTTCATCCAGTAGGGAAAACTTGTCAAAACAAAAAGTGTTGTTTTTGGAAAGCATAGGGTGTAGGCACCAACAACAGGAATGCTATTCCACAAAACAAGGCGGCCACACTGACAGCCCTGCTCTGACTTGCTGTGCAGCCAGCTTCTGATATTTTGGGGACTGAAAGGACAAATTCCTGCAGAACACACAGAACACAATGACCTACTGGTCACGTAAGGGGTGTGGTGGTCTCAAGTCACCTGGTCCAAACTGTATAGGCATTAAGTACCAAAAGCTGAAACGTGGCCTTGTAGCAGGGTGGCAGCCCTGATGATGCTGGTGATAGTTTGCTCTTCCCACCCACAATAAACCTAGCTGCCATGTGCCAAACTACCTGCGTCCTCCAGGCATACCTCAAGGGTAGCCTCACGTAGAGCACATTGCAGTAATCCAGCCTTAGCTTAACAGTACATGGACAACTGTGGTCAAGCTCTCCTGATCCAGGAACAGCTGTAGCCAGTAAAAGGCGCTGCTAGCCATCAAAGACACTCCTGCCTCCCGTGGCAGGGCAGGATTCAGGGGCACTTCCAAATTATGCACTTGTTTAGAGAGAGTGGGGACATGGGTGGCGCTGTGGTCTAAACCACTGAGCCTAGGGCTTGCCGATCAGAAGGTTGGCAGTTCGAATCCCCGCAATAGGGTGAGCTCCCGTTGTTCGGTCCCAGCTCCTGCCCACCTAGCAGTTTGAAAGCACATCAAAGTGCAAGTAGATAAACAGGTACCACTCCGGCGGGAAGGTAAATGGCGTTTCCGTGCGCTGCTCTTGTTCGCCAGAAGCGGCTTAGTCATGCTGGCCGCATGACCCGGAAGCTGTCTGCTGACAAACACCGGCTCCCTTGGCCTAGAGCGCGAGATGAGCGCCCCAACCCCAGAGTCACCTTTGACTGGACTTAACCATCCAAAGGTCCTTTACCTTTACCTTTTACATATGGTAGTGTGGAACTGCAGAGCAGCGCTACCAACACTGGGCAGGGCTGACCGTGAGCGACGTCAAGGTCAACAGTGGTGCCGGGTTAGTATCAGTGCTGCTGGTGCCCTGCTTCACATCTGCTGTTGCCCCAGCCCAGCTCCGTTTCTGTAGGCAGCAGCAACATGAATCCAAAGGGTCTGCCTCTGCCACAAACAGCTGAATGTTGGGAGATTCATAGAGTTGCAGAGTTGGAAAGGACCCTGAGAATCATGTGGTCCAACCCCCTGCTATGCAGAACTCTCAACTAGACCATACGTGACAGATGGCCACCCAACCTCTGCTTAAAAATCTCTAAGGAAGAAGACTCCACAACCTCCCCATGGAGACCTTTCCACTGTCAGACAGTTGTTCCTGTCCTAGCCTCCAGAGCAGGAGAAAACAAGAGTGACAGCCCTTGAGATGTTTGAAGATGGCTATCCTATCTCCTAGGGACGCAGGTGGTGCTGTGGGTTAAACCACAGAGCCTAGGACTTGCCAATCAGAAGGTCGGCGGTTCGAATCCCCGTGAGCTCCCGTTGCTCGGTCCCTGCTCCTGCCCACCTAGCAGTTTGAAAGCACATCAAAGCGCAAGTAGATAAACAGGTACCGCTCCGACGGGAAGGTAAACGGCATTTCCGTGCGCTGCTCTGGTTCGCCAGAAGCAGCTTAGTCATGCTGGCCACATGAGCCGGAAGCTGTATGCCAGCTCCCTTGGCCAATAGAGCGAGATGAGTGCCACAACCCCAGAGTCGGCCATGACTGGACCTAAAGGTCAGGGGTCCCTTTACCTATCCTATCTCTTCCCGGGCTCCTCTTTTCCAGGCTAAACATACCCAGCTCCCTCAACCATTCCTCATAAGGCTTGATCCAGACATTATTCAGGAAGTACATCTTAACACGGTGCATGGTTAAAACTATGGACTTTGCTACCCAGATAGATGTCGTGATGGCCGACAACCTGGGTAGCTTTAAAAGACGATAGGGCAAATTTATGAGTGGAGGAAGCTATTGATGGCTACTAACTGCAATGGCTATGTTCTGCCTCAATTATCACAAGTAAGATATGCCTCTGAGTGCCAGCTGCTGGGGACAGCAATAGGGGAGGGTGCTGTTGTGTTTAGCTCCTGCTTTCAGGCTTCCCAGAGGCACAAGGACATAAGAAGAAGAGTTTGGATTTGATATCCCACTACCCGAAGGAGTCTCAAAGTGGCTAACATTCTCCTTTCCCTTCCTCCCCCACAACAAACACTCTGTGAGGTGAGTGGGGCTGAGAGACTTCAGAGAAGTGTGACTAGCCCAAGGTTACCCAGCAGCTGCATGTGGAGGAGCAGAGACACGAAGATTAGGAGTCTACCGCTCTTAACCACTACACCACACTGACAGGTGACAGTACTCTGTTCTCTCAGTGGCCAAAGAGATGCTCATTGGAAGCCCACAAAGAGCGCCTGAGCACAACAGCACTCTCCCCAACCTGTGATTGTCAGTAATTGGCATTTTCAGAGGCATTCTGCCTCTGGCACAGGCTCAAACACTGAAATCAGGATGCTAAACTAGAAGGAGGAGTCTGTTTCATGCTCTGAAATATGTAAATTGCTCTGATTTGCAAGGTGTATCCCAGTCAACAGGATGTGGATTTCCTGGAGATACATACAAAAGTTTTACTTGAATGCATGCGAGCAAAAGTACGGGTTCCTGTTTTCTTGAAAAGGTCACTAGAATTTGCAGCAAAAAAAGGGGAACCGTTTTCCCTCGCTCACTGTTGTTGTTAGTAGAATGGACTAAGATGGGGTGACCCCAGTCCTTCTTCAGCCAGAGAGTTCAGACAGTGTCCATGGGCAAGTGACTCCTTCAGCACCAGACCTGCCTTCCAGGGTTGTCGTGATGATGAAGTGGGAAGGAGGGAAAGCCTTGTATATATACCATCTCCTTGGAGGAAGTGCGTAGGGAAAATATGATGCACACATACTTTGTGGTTGTCACTCTCCCAGGCTTTTTCTCTGTAGTCTTATCATTCAGATCTGATGCTCGCTCTGCTAATAACTACCGTAGGTGGCTTGTGGGAAGCAGCAAATGACAAAACGTAGGGGAGGAGAGAATGGACATGGGGAAAAGTCAATTGCAAATATAAATAGGATTGTTTCAAAGGCTACTAATTCTATCTCCAACGTCATTTGAACCCTATCCATGAAGAATGGAGCTGCACAACTTGTGAGCCAGCAAGTCCGGCGTTCATATCACGGCCCACCAAGACAGTTTTTGTTATGTTGTATGTTTATCTTCCTATAGTCATAAAAATGTAAGGCTGTCATCACACAGCCCCCATTGGAAGGTTTGCGGTGCCTTGTCACAATCTTGGGGTGAGGCATTGATGGAGGGCATAGGGAGGACTGGCGAGCAACATGAGCAGAAGCAGCAAATCTCTCTCTCTCTCTGTGTGTGTGTGTGTGTCTGTGTGTCTGTGTGTGTCTAATTTCGCCTGCCTCCCAAATTGCTCAGAGTATTATTCATGGTGGTCTTCTTTTATCCTCACAACCCTGAGACTGCCCTCAGGCCCCAAATCTGATCCTTCCCAAAGGCAGCAATCCTAAACCTGTTTTCCTGAGAGTATGCCTTACCAAACATTGAATGCCCAACAACTTGGGGGTGGGGGCTTAAACGCTCCCCTCAAGTATTTTATGGGGGAGGCTGAAGGGACCTCGGCCCCCAGAGGTTGGCTCCTATGGGGCAGATGCTGCAGGTGTGTGTGTGGAGGGGTGTATGTGGGTACCCACCACCACCACGTGAAGCTAGACCTCGGCCAGTCTGCTACTGAAGGCTGCACTTTGTACAGGCCCAGAGGCACTCTGTTCTGGGTGGCCATGGCACCTATATCCTCAAGCTCAGTCCCCTGGGGTGGCAAGCCATTTAAGGCCTCGCTGTAGAGTGTGTGCGCGCGCGGGGGGGGGGGGGCTGATGCCGGATCCCCCTGAACGTGGGAACTCTTCCCCAAACACCTCCAAGACTGCCTCTCCCGCCTCATCTGGGTCGTCCCCTCTGCGCGTCTTTGCGCGTCTTTGCGCGTCGGGTGACTGAATCGGAGGGCGGATCGTTTCTTGCCTTTCCCAAAACGCCGCAACAGGAGGCAGGACAGCGCTTGGGACGCAGAAATGCGCGCTCCCTCCTCCTCCTCCTCCTCTTCCTCCAGCTCCCAGAGGCAGTCAGGCACTGGCAGTAGTAGAAATAGCAGGAGGAGGAGCAAACGCCGGCGAGGATCTCCTTTCTTCCGATCTCTCCAAGCGCGCGCTGGGACGCAGGATGCTGCCGCTGCTGGGACTGATCCTGGCGCTTCTCTGCCGGGCTCCGCTGACCGGGGGCTCCTGGGCGGATCCCGGCCAAAGCGAGGCGGCCGTGCTGAGCTTTCAGCTGCCCGAGCAGCCGGCCAGGGAGGTCAGCCCGTTTTTCCTGTCTCTCACCATCGATGCCAACCTAGCCACGGATCCCAGATTCATCACCTTCCTGGGGTAGGTCACGCCGTTTTCTGGTTTCGCACCCCTTTTTGGGTGTGTGCGGGATCTTGCCCGCTGCGCTTTACGAGAAGGCTGTTTACCATGGGGGGGGGGGGGAGCTGCACCTGACGAGCTGCTGCCTGCTTTGCAGTGGATGAAGATGCCGGAGCTCGGTGCAGGGTCCGTGAGTGAAAATGGAAGTCCCAAGCTGGGTTTCCCCTGAAGTTTTGCGTGAGAGAGAGAGAGAGAGTGAAAACTTGTCTCAAAGCTGAAAAATCTCTTGCTTGGCTTTTGCCTGCAGCTGAAACTTCCCTTTTTGAAATGCTTTGTCCAAATTTCTTCTAACTAAAGGGCTATAGAAGTCTGAACATGCTAGCAGGAGCTAATACTTTCTGCGCTAGGTTTTGCCCGTAATTCCTAGTTAGGAAGAGGGGGCTGTTTTTCTCAGAGTTAAAAGGCACTCTGCATATAATCAGAGGCACAGAAGGTCTCTAACCCCACTGTCAAATTTAGAACATAAGCTCCTCGCAGACAGAGACCTAAACTTGCCTTTTCACTTAGGAAACTCTGTAAAATTCCATATAAACTGATGGCAATGTAGAAGCAATTCATCATCTTAAATACGACGTCTCTGGTCCTTCAGTTGAAGCATAGAGATGTAGACATTGCCAAGATCTCAAGTGCTGTTGAAGTGGGAGTTTTTCCAGGGTCCCCTCCTGCCTACAAACTGTGCCTCCAATGGGCTATATCAGGGGTCAGCAACCTTTTTCAGCCATGGGCCAGTCCACCATCCCTCAGACCTTGTGGGGGGGCCGGACTATATTGGGGGGGGGGATGAACGAATTCCTATGCCCCACAAATAACCCAGAGATGCATTTTAAATAAAAGGACACATTCTACTCATGTAAAAACACACTGATTCCCGGACCGTCCGCGGGCCAGATTGAGAAGGCGATTGGGCCGGATCCGGCCCATGGGCCTTAGGTTGCCTACCCCTGGGCTATATGCTTGCCTCTTTCTCAATTTCTCGCTGTGGCAGCAAAGGATTTCTTAGAAAGGTCCCAGTAATGACTGTATAAACCTGGAGGTCTATCTCCAGGCCTTGTGCCAGCAGTCAGCCAGGTCGGGTACTTGATGTGACCCCAGGGATTCAAAAGGCCCCCTCCTTGGCCTGACCCAACCTTGAGTTGGCAGGGATGTATATTTATTCTGTAGCCTGGGGACCTTGATCCTAAAGGTTCAGAGTTTAGGATTGTAAATTGTAACCTTAGAGCGCATTAGATCTCACTTAGATAAATAGGGTTAATTAATGTGGAATCCTACACTTGCCATCACAGCAGTTGCTAAAACCCATTTAAAAATAATTGCATCAAAATACATCATACCTACATCACAGAAAAGGCGGTCTACAGCAGAAATCTGAGCGCGTTGTTTATCTCGTCTGACAGGTTGCCTGTTTAATGATCACTTGATTGGATTGCCTGGGAAGCCTGGCCAGTCTTTTGTAATGATAAAGACTTAGTTCCTGAGCCAGATCACAGGTTCACACCCTATTCATATCTTAAATGTGCCCTTAAGACAGGATTTGTGAAGGAAAAGACAATGGGGAGGCTTTTCCATTTTCCTTTGACCTTGCAGAGAAAACATTTGGTCAGTTTGGGAATCAAAAATGGTTTCAGGTTGGTCTTCCTGTGCTGATCTATGTACGTGCTTGGTTGGTACACTTATGAACATTTAACATATATCTAAGACCTCAAAATTCCTATCAAACTGCATTGCAGGGGTTTGGACTAGATGACCCTCAGGATCTCTTCCAACTCTAGGATTCTACCATGCCCATGTGATCCCTGCCTTCCATGGCCTTTTTATAGGCACATTTTTTTCTTTATAAGACTCACCCTGTGACACTTTCCCCCTTTCCTGGTTGCCACTTTACTGCCTGGCTGTAGGGTGGCAAGGATAAATGAGTTGGCATCCTTGGGATTAAGGAGTGCAAATGCACTCTTAATTATCTGACCATTTTCGCTTTGACATTTCCTGTGGTTCGCTCCGGGTGCTTTGGCTGGTGAGATATGCCGGGAGAATCCGGTTTCCCCTTGCTGCTGAGATAGCTGACATCTCTTTCTGCTACACGTAGCTGCATTCCAGCAGTTTTAAAATGCATCGAGACATGTGTTGTTCTTTTGTTAAGTGCAGCATATATAAGGTAAAGGTAAAGGGACCCCTGACCATTAGGTCCAGTCGTGGCTGACTCTGGGGTTGTGGCACTCATCTCGCTTTATTGGCCAAGGGAGCCGGCGTACAGCTTCCAGGTCATGTGGCCAGCATGACTAAGCCGCTTCTGGCGAACCAGAGCAGCGCACGGTAACACCGTTTACCTTCCCGCCGGAGTGGTACCTATTTATCTACTTGCACTTTGACGTGCTTTTGAACTGCTAGGTTGGCAGAAGCAGGGACCGAGCAAGGGGAGCTCACCCTGTTGTGGGGATTCAAACAGCCAACCTTCTGATTGGCAAGTCCTAGGCTCTGTAGTTTAATCCACAGCGCCACCTGCGTACCTTCCTCTAATTAGCCTTGGAGCAGCTAAAATCACTGTGTAGATTTTGGAGCTGCCTGGCCACTTGCTCAACCGCCTCTGATTTGTGTTGGCAATGTCACCATTGGCTTGCAGAGTGCCAAATTGTCGGAGGCTCAAAAGGAAGATCACATGCTCTTTTTTCTCTCGAAAGGAAGAGTCCTCAGTTGACTTGCAATACTTTTTGCACGTTAATTCATATAGTGCAATTTGGGTCTTGTAAAGGGGTGGTTGGAGCAGAGTATTCTAGGGTTGCCATATTCCAAAAAGTGAAAATATTTTTTCACTTAAAAAAAAAAATCACCAAATTTTACACTTAAGACATGGGTTGCCATGCACCCAGATTTCCCCGGACATTAAAGCGATTTCTGCCTGGACACTGTTTCCGATGGCCAAATCCTGGCTATGTCCGGGAAATTTAGGTATGGCAACCCTACTGTATTTCCCAGAGCAGAGTTTCAAGCCATGAGCAGTTCAGGATAGGAGGTTTTCATACATGCAAAGCCAAATAAGCCATGGTTTTTATTTTTAAAGAAACATTCCTGGTAACCACCAGAGAAATTTCCTGGCCGCAGGATTCACAAGAGCCAGAGGTAGCACAGATATTTATTTACTCTGTTTTATTTTTTTATCCTGGCTTTTCTTCATGGAACTCAGGTTATAGTGTACATGGTTTTCCTCTCAAGAACCCTGTGGGGTAGGTTAGACTGAGAGATACCGGCTGGCCCAGGGTCTCCCACTGAGCTTTGTTGCTGAATGGGGATTTCATCCTATGTCTCAAATGTCAGACATTTTAACCACTGTGCCACGCTGGACAGATCACTGCTGTGCTAGCTGAACACAGATAAGACATGGCGTTTCCAAGCCAATTGATTCTCCAACAGGAACCCAGGTATTGTTCTCCAAAAACATTCCAATTTTAACATTTCAAGCACATTTAGAAGAAGGTTGTGGCATCTGTCTGGGTGCCTCCAGACAGTTACTCTTTTGCAGGAGGGATTCAAGAACACATGCTGCGAATTTAGGTTTGCACAACTGAAGTAGATTCAAGCACTCTGTCACTCTAGCACAAAAAAATGCACTTAGAAACATTATAACTGGATTTTTGCAGTTGATGATGTGATGGGGAAATGGCAGTGGCACCCGCCTTGTGGAACGCCCTCCCATCAGATGTCAAGGAAATAAACAACTATCTGAGTTTTAGATGACATTTGAAGGCAGCCCTGTTTAGGGAAGTTTTTAATGTTTGATCTTTTATTGTGTTTTTAATGTTCTGTTGGGAGCCGCCCAGAGTGGCTGAGGAAACCCAGCCAGATGGGCGGGGTATAAATAATAATAATAATAATAATAATAATAATAATAATAATAATAATTAGTTTTTGCTGCAAGAGATTTAACACAGCTCCCCTTCTGGAAAGTAAATAAAGGTAGGTTTTTTCCCATTCAAAAGGAAGGAGTTAAAACGATTAGCTTCTGAGCATGTGCTAACAGTGGCTACTGGCTTTGGAAGCATAGCCTGATGAAAGCCAACCACACAGGAACAAAACTGGCATATATGCTAACATGTCTCCAGTTTAATTACAGAGTACAAATTTCGGGATCTCAGCTCAGAATACAGCTCAATACTGTGAGAATTCATATGCCAAGTTCTGTTATTTCCACTTTGGCAGAATCACTAATATCCGTGTATTGTGTTCTACCCAACTGAGTCAATACCCAGAGTATACCCATTGCAATCAATGGACTTGGCTAACTTGAACTCCTTGATTTTATTGGGTCTACTCTGAGTATTGACTCTGGGGATCACCCCTTTCTGTAACATCGGCTACAGATTATTATGCTCCCATTTACTATCCTGAGGTCTAGAAACATGCCAAAGATGTCAAACTGTATTTCATATTATGTAATGAATCTGCACACTCCTTATATCTTTGTTCCTCAATTTTACACAGCCTCCTAGCATTTCTTCGTGTACAATGGAAATAATTTTCATTTCCATGTTCTTTCGCTGGGTGCCCTTTGAACCTTGGCTCTCAAAAGCAGAAGAAAAGTGGAGTAAGAAACAAACTTGTTATCGCTTGTATCAAGCGAGTCCTTTATTTAACTCTGGTATTTTATCAGCTCCAACCAGGAAGTTGTTGGTGGCTGCTGAGCTGCTGCATATTTGCCATTTAGCTGATGAGAGGCGCATATCTGATGCCTTGTGCTTGATCCCACAAAAGAAAGAAAATACATATTTTTCATTTATAACGTTACAAGCAGCGTTTGAAACTCCCACTGTTCTGGGCGCATTTTGTGACAGGGAATTTCATTAGTGAGAGCAGTTTCTGAGCTCTGGGCGCAGTACTACGCTGAAAATTTCAGATCAAAACTGCAGAGTGGAAGGAAAAGAGGCCCTTTTTCTGCCTCCCCACTTCCAGCTGCTCTCTGAAGACTGGAAAAGAGACCCTCTTAAGAATATTAGTGGGGTGGGCAGGGGAAGGACTAGACCATGTGAAAAACGAACATAATATTTTAGCTGCATTTCATTCATTTTCAGCATAATATTCAAACATCCAAATAACAGGGAAAACTAGAAAAAGGGTTCTTGCAAAACTTTGTCCTTGATATGCTATTTTTTCTGTGTGTAGGTGTCATAAACAAAATCTGCCCTTTTTCCTTTATGGGGTATCCAAGAGCCCATATAGAGTCCTTTATGTAGGTTCCCTATTCGTAGGAGAAATTAACAGAGGCCAACCAGAGAATATTGAGAAGCAAAGCAGCTAGTAAGCCTCATCTTTATTGATCTGTTGCAACAGGGTCCTCACTCACCACACGCAGGAGGGAGGAGGAACCCAGAACAATGGCGCGCAATGCCTTATATAGACATTTTAAATTCCCTGCCCTGGAGCTCAAGACCACCCCTCCAAACATCATACATACATCACAGAAGGGGTTGTAGCTCAAGACCACCCCCACCCCAGATATATCATACCTACATCACAGAAAAGGCGGTCTACAGCAGAAATCTGAGTGACTTGTTTATCTCATCTGACAGGTTACCTGTTTAATGGTCACTTGATTGGATTGCCTGGGGAGCCTGGCCAGTCTTTTGTAATGATAAAGACTTAGTTCCTGAGTCCAGGTCACAGCCTCACACCCTGTTCATATCTTAAGACAGGATTTGTGAAGGAAAAGACAGTGGGGAGGCTTTTCCATTTTCCTTTGACCTTGCAGTGAAAACATTTGGTCAGTTTGGGAATCAAAAATGGTTTCAGGTTGGTCTTCCTGTGCTGGTCTATGTACATGCTTGGTTGGTACACTTATGAACATTTAACATATATCTAAGACCTCAAAATTCCTATCACGTAGGGATCAGGAGAGATCTCACCTGATGCCATAGCTGTCAACGTTTTCCTTTTTTTTAAGGGAAATTCCCTTATTCCGAATAAGATTCCCCACAAGAAAAGGGAAAAGTTGACAGCTGTGCTCCACCACCACCACTAATCTACTCCAGTCCAGTAACAGTTTTACCATATGACAAAGTATTAGAGAATCTCTAATATAGTTCAAATAAATGGCCTAGCTCCATGGTTCTTAATCCCGAGTGAGTAGACCAGGCTGCAGTTACCTGGCAGCGAATGGAAATGCACTCCACACATGCCCAGAGGCATTGCTTCTTGTTATTATTTCAGATACTCTGGACGCTGGTGATAGAAACAGATTCTGGAGCTGAATTCTGCTGAATCCTGATCCAGATTAAGCCCTGGGGAGAGGAAATATCTTTAGCAGGGATGCTTAAAAGACATCAAACCCATAGTGGTATATTGTCAGTAAATATAGCAGGCAGGAGAGCTTGAAACTTTGTCTGCATTTTGCTGCTCTTCCTTTCTTAAACAGACACAAGAAGTTTGCTTTGAAGAGAGCCTTTCATGTGATGCTCAAATTGCTGGCGCAAGCTTTGAAACTCTTAAGATTTCTGTATGCCGTCTT
Organism: Podarcis liolepis; assembly: GCF_965112155.1. Lineage (NCBI taxonomy): Eukaryota > Metazoa > Chordata > Lepidosauria > Squamata > Lacertidae > Podarcis > Podarcis liolepis. The sequence continues at coordinate 13,791,335 of NC_139564.1, read as the reverse complement.
TATATTTAGAGTTACAAATATTGCATGTAGGCAAAAGAGAAAGAAAGTTGAACACATGATGAGTCACAGGCCACTGCTGTGTCAGGCTTGGCAAAGGAAATCCTCCTAGTGGTTCTCTTCGCTTTCTGTTCCAACAGCCGTGTTCAATTAAACACTTCAGACCGGAGGAGATTGCTCATCACCAAACCACACACAATGTGGGAGATCTAAGACTGGATCTCCAGGCGTATCTTCCCTCCCAGCTCTCTAACACACAGAGGAAACTGGTCCCATAGGCGACTGATAGGGCAGAAGGTGGGGAGGCCACCAGCAGATGGCGCCAGAGCTAATGGCAAACAGCTCATTCCAGTTTTGTCCCCATCTTACTCCCAGCTGAATTCTACACATGCAGCACCAAGACTGTGGAGCGGTAGGCTGATACTTGGGTACCACACATAGTTTCTGGAACTACTGAGCAGAGAATAAGGGCACCTCTGGTTGGCCTGTTTATTGAGCATTTATTCTGATTTGTTTCTGGGGAGGTTAGATGATGTTGTGTCAAACTTGGTGTTATCCTACACTTTCCAGCTTGCTTTTCCATTGCTTTCCTTATCACAAAAACTCTAATTGTTTGGGGAAGCAGGTTCATTTCACGAAAGCTCCAAATCAGCTTGAATTGCACTGCCTTAATTTACCAAGTTGTGATTGAACCCCACCCAAAATTGCCACAGTCTAGAAGCGCCTGATATGAACTGAATGAGCTGAATGGATGATGACAAATCAAAGCCAACAGAATGAAAAGGTGTTTCCTTTTAATTTCTCCGCATTCTCACTTTTCCAGCTCTACGAAACTGCGCACATTGGCGCGAGGTTTGTCTCCTGGCTTCGTGAGATTTGGCGGCACCAAGACAGACTTCTTGATCTTTGATCCTGAAGAGAAACCAACGGCAGAGGAAGAGGTTTGTCAGAATTTGCTGGCTAAACAAGGTAGGTTGGAGCCAAAAGGTTGCAAGCTGCAGCACACTTACACATGAGCAAGTCTCACCAAACACAGAGTCAGAGTAGATGGGCATTGGGTGGCAAAAGCAATTATGAATGCCTTTGATTTTCAGAGATGAAAGAGTGATAGATTATGAAGAATATTCAGCATAAAAACTAGTTGACACCATCCTCTATGCAAAAAGCAGATTCATTTTTCAAGTGTGGATCATTATGCAGTCTCAATGGTATTGCCTCTACACAAGAGGAAGGTATCAAAATGTAGATACCTGTAGGTATCAAAATGTATGTATAGGTTGCGGGGTTGGGACATGGGTGGCGCTGTGGGTTAAACCACAGAGCCTAGGACTTGCTGATCAGAAGGTCAGCGGTTCGAATCCCTGCGACGGGGTGAGCTCCCGTTGCTCGGCCCCTGCTCCTGCCAACCTAGCAGTTTGAAAGCACGTCAAAGTGCAAGTAGATAAATAGGTACCGCTCCGGCGGGAAGGTAAATGGCGTTTCCGTGCAGTGCTCTGGTTCGCCAGAAGCGGCTTAGTCATGCTGGCCACATGACCCGGAAGCTGTATGCCGGCTCCCTCGGCCAATAAAGCGAGATGAGCGCCGCAACCCCAGAGTCGACCACGACTGGACCTGGATTTATCTACTTGCACTTTGAGGTGCTTTCGAACTGCTAGGTTGGCAGGAGCTGGGACCCAGCAACGGGAGCTCACCCCATTGCGGGGATTTGAACCGTCAACCTTCTGGGTTCTCTTTTGTTCGGGGCTTCCATCTTCTTTCACCTGGCGGCAGGTGGGAGTCCTGTTGCGACAGTCTTCAATAAAGACCAAGCCTACTGGCTGCTGTTTTGCTCTGGTATTCCTGGCTGGTGTCCTTGTTTTTTGTCCAAGGGAGTCCTCAGATTTCTCCGTTAACAGTACCTAAAACCCTGGAGAGCTGTTGCCAGTCAGAGTCGACAACACTGAACTAGAGAGACCATTTGTCTGACTCAGATATAGGCTCCTCAGGCCTGCCTTGGCTTTCAGGTTACCCTGACACCCGGCACCTTTCGCTTTAGGAAATTAGGGAGGCAGCTTTTCCGCAAGGAAAACTGAGCACAGGAAAACCTGCTCTCTCCTGAGTTGGCTGAAACAACAAAAGCCAGGATCCCTCTGTTAGTGGCATTAATGGTTGCTATCAATCTGTGAGGCCAAGTGGGGGAAAAAATATTATCTGTTCTAGAACTTCTGCACAGGCTTTTCATAGACGGGTGTCAGCAGTCCTATTATACTAACTGTAAATGTCAATTTCATCCAGTTTCAGGCACTGGGAGCTGCTGACAAGGCTGTATTCTTACACAGGGCTTCTTGGCGTCTTTTGCAAGGGCCTCCCCCAGGCACTCTGCACATGAGATAAAGCAAAATTAACACAATCCTTGACTGCGCTGCTGGTTTTTTCCAAGACTATCAGGCAACTGATACTCTTTGCTAGGGGATGGTCTTGCCCCGAAGAATTCGGGAAAATCCATATTGGATAGGACTGCGAACTGAAAGAAGTTTTGATGAGTTTAGAGTCAGATTTTAGTCGATGGATCTATCGATTTTTTTAAATTGCATTTTTTTTGACATTATTGCAGCGTTCCAATACTCGATTGCATTTCGTACAACTGTAAATAAATAATAAACACCCACAAGATATTAAAGAGAAAAACAACTACCAGACTTTTAGAAGACATCTGAAGGCAGCCCTGTTTAGGAAAGCTTTCAATGTTTATTTTTTTTAAAAAAATAGAATTTGCATTTTATTTATTTGCTAACATTCTTTTATTTCATTGGTAAATGTCATATTACATTACAGGACTTACTATAATATAATTTCCAACATGTATGCAAAAATTATATACAAATTTTATATACTTAGAAAGGAAATGAAACAAACAAAAGAAAGAACAAAGAGAAAAAACAAAAACAATCCCCCCCAAATCATATACATACCAACACACTAGACTTCCTGTCTATCCTGTTGTATATTCCTTTTTTACAAATGAACGTACTCTTATTATTATATATTTCTTTAGGGAAGCTTTTAATGTTTAATAGACTATTGTATTTTAATATTCTATTGGAAGCCGCCCAAAATGGCTGGGGAAACCCAGCCAGATGGGAGGGGTATAAATAATAATAAATGATAATAATAATAATTAGTATTATTTTGTTGTTGTTATTATTATTATTGTTATTATTAAAGTTGGGAGGGACCCTGAGGGTCATTATTCCAGCCTCCTGCAATACAGGAATATGCAAGTGGGCCATACAGGGATCGAACCTGTGACCTTGGTGTTTTCAACACCAAGCTCTGGGGTGTCTGGGAGGTTCCTCATAAGGGACTTCAAAAGGTTCCCTGTTCCTGCTGGTGAGATTATCGCCCTGAAACACCGATCACTGTTGTGTGTTCTCTTTTCTCTCTCTCTCCTTCTCTCTGCTGCCACAGATGCTGCAGATGTCTGTGGATTCAGATCCACGCCTATGGACGTCATAGAGCAACTGCAGTCTCAGTGGCCTTTCCAGGAAATGGTCATCCTCTGGGAAGAATCCAGGAAGAGGCCCCGAAACACAACCATTACGCGTAAGACGCCTGCAATCACCACGCGCTAATTGGAAGGTCTCTCTCTTCGCTGTTTGCTGAAAATGATGGGGTCTGGAAACTTAATGAGCTCTGCTAATTACCTTTACATTTAAAGGTAAAGGGACCCCTGACCGTTAGGTCCAGTCATGGATGACTCTGGAGTTGCGGCACTGATCTCGCTTTATTGGCCAAGGGAGTCGGAGTACAACTTCCGGGTCATGTGGCCAGCATGACTAAGCCGCTTCTGGCGATCCAGAGCAGCGCACGGAAACGCCATTTACTTTCCCGCCAGAGCGGTACCTATTTATCTACTTGCACTTTGACGTGCTTTTGAACTCCTAGGTTGGCAGGAGCAGGGACCGAGCAACGGGAGCTCACCCCATCGTGGGGATTTGAACCGCTGACCTTCTGATCGGCAAGCCCTAGGCTCAGTGGTTTAGACCAGTGTTTTTCAACCTTTTTTGGGCAAAGGCACACTTGTTTCATGAAAAAAATCACGGGGCACACCACCACTGTGTGCGGAGAGGGAGATGTCGGAGCCCCGCTGCTCTCTATGGGGAATCGGATGAGAGCAGACTGCCTGTCCGCTCTCATCCGATCCCATCCGATCTGATCCCCACCCAGGACGGATGGGAAATAGGGTGGACACAGTCCGGCGCCCGCCTAGTGGGCGAAAATTTGACTTTTTTTAAAAAAAACCTTAGGCTTATTTTTACTCATGACAATATTTGTTAAAAATATTACATCTGCCTTTGAGAAGAGAGAGTATCATATTTTTATAATGTGGAAAAATAAACTCTACAGACATCCCAAATTGGCACACAGGTGCTTTAAAATAACATCCTCTCACAGGATAATTCCAAAGGGGTGCCTTGCTCCCACCCTGTTTACCCAATTATTCTTTAAACACACTGGACTGCATGAATGGGTATAAGACGAGAATACCTAAAAACAGTAAAATGTTTATTTTCTTAGGAAAAAAAGAGGGATTCAAACTGATTGTGGTCACAACGTCCATCTGTTTAACCTTGAAGTCCCCCCCCCCCCCGGCGCGCTCTCCTTCCTCGGCGCCTCTCGCTCCCCGGAGAGGCCGCCCAGCGCGGGGCTCTCGCCGTCTGCCTGCCTGGCTGCCTGCGAGCTCGACGGGCAGCGCCTCCGTCCGCAGCGCCCGCCTCGCGGCTCTCGAGTGGCGCTCGCCCGGGAGGACACGCCGGAGCCCGGGAGCTTCTTCCTCCGCCCCCCGGAGCCGGAGCGCCGCTTGGAGCGCCGAGGAAGGAGAGCGCGCCGGGGGGGACTTCAAGGTTAAACAGATGAGAGCCGCGAGGCGGGCGCTGCGGATGGAGGCACTGCCTGCCGAGCTTGCAGGCAGCCAGGCAGGCAGACGGCGAGAGCCCCGCGCTGGGCGGCCTCTCCTCGCCGCGGCACACCAGGCAACATCTCGCGGCACACTAGTGTGCCGCGGAACAGTGGTTGAAAAACACTGGTTTAGACCACAGCACCACCCACCCCACCTTTACCTTTAGGGATAAGCAAACCAATAGGCAAGAGGAGTACATGTGACTCCTGGCATAACTGCTGCTCCAAAGGGCCTCCTTGTCTTTTTTTTTTTTTAAAATAATTTTTATTAACTGGCCAATCACATCAAATTAAATCATATCACATAAATTCCGAATTACAAAGCCGAATTTTAAATTTTGTTGGGGGGACCCATATTTCAAGATCCGAAGGGGGATTCTGATCATCTTCTTGCTGCTGTGTTAATGTCCCAATCAGTCCAAATCAGTCCAAACAAAGTTCATAGTTCTATCCCATCTTATCTTGCTGTTTCCACATCACATCTTGTTCATATATTTTCTCGTTTTTCTTTATGATCTCTTCTGATAGTCTCCTTAAGCCGATAAACACCAATAGTAATAATAGTCCTGTGTGAATTTTCCGTTCTTCCAATCCTCAAATCGAGATGGTTTCCATATATCGTCTCCTTCATAGATAACATCACTCTTTCCATCATAGTCTCGTAAAACTGTCGCTCTTAAGTCCCACTGAGGAGTTTAACCCACAATATATAAACAACTCTATTTCTCTCTTTCTCCTCCCAGACTCAAGACCTCCGACAGAACTTCCCAATATGGCGACGGCATTTTTAACTGCGTCATTCCAAAGCTCTTACACATTCCACGCTCTTCTTAAAACGTGCTTTGGTTCGAAAGTTTATCTCCACACAGCCTTAAATCGACAGCTTAAGTCCTTAAAACAACATTTCTGACTCATGAGAGGAGGGGATTCTTGTTTAATCACATAGGGAAAGAAGGAAGAGGTTTTTTCCCCCTCCCCCATCAGTCATTTGCCGTACCTTGTCTTGGCGTATCTTCTCATGTTTTATTCTTATCTTGTTTTGTCAGAGATCTCTTCTGTTAGCCGTCTTTACTCCCCCTTCTCTCTTGAAATATGTGCATTCCTTTCATCCAAATTGTTTCCTTTGAAGTTCTGCATCTAGTGGCGCGAATCAGGGACGGGTTCAGGAGTGCCGAAATCCCACAGGAGGGCTTTGTGCCTAGTGCCCCCACCCCCACAAATTCGGGGGTGGTATGGGGCACAGCAGGCAAGGGCCATCCCCCCCAGTCCTGGGGGGGTTAAGGAGGCTAATTACCCCCATCATAGCCTCCAAATTACCTCGTGTGGGTCGGAGAGATGTTATTGTCAGCCATCTTCCAATGCGCCCCCTAGTGGCCCCCCCAAAGGGCCTCCTTGTCATGTCCTCCCTTGCTGAATACCCTCCTGCAGCAATGGCGGGTACTCTGGTTCTTGCCCCTCTCCTAATGGAGAGGAAAAGAGGCACCATCTATGTATGCAAGTCGACGATGGTACTAAAACTGCAAGAACAGAGCTAAGACAATGAGTAGCTGTTGAGTGTAAGGAAAAAACTGGATCTGGAGGCTTCCAGAGAACCTGTTTATTGAGCACAAAATAGCTGCTCTTTGAAACCTTCTTGTGGCACTCTTCTTGTGGAGCTTTGTGTATAGCACCAGCTCATTTGGGGTAGGTGTCTCCTGAATCTTTCTTTTTAATTATTGTTTAACATCTTTATTGACAATTCAAAAAGTACATAAATATATGTGTACTAAACATGGTGAGACGTAAATAAGAGAGAGAGAAATAAAACGAGAAACAGAACCTGTGTAGAAGGGAAAATAAAGGGAGGGGTGTGGGAACCCAAAACTGTATATTTTACAAAGTTGTTATTGTGCTTCGCCAGATCTTAGCCTATTACAGTATTTGTAAGAACGGATTCCAAATATCATTGAATTTGTCCATGGCAAGTCTGCCTTTTGTACGCAAGTTGTTCATATGTTGTGAGTTTGTATGTCTTCAATCCAATCGTAGAAGGGAGCCGCATTTTTATTTTTCCAATTCATCAGTATCAGTCTTTTTGCTGTGATAAGGGCACGGAAAGGCCACTCACATTGTCCTTTTGTAAGGTTCCATGTGCTGGATATATACGTAATTCAAGAGGATATTTTGCTCTGTAAATGTAAGGGGTAGTTTTTAATTCTGAAAGTAGATCGCAGTCTCTTGATAGTTGGCCACCCTGCTCTTACAGGAATCAACACCTTTTGTCATGTTAACGCCTCAATTCCAGGAGAAGACCTGGGTTGAAAAGGAAGCTTAGCCTATGCTTTCCCATTGGCCTGCAATCTTCCCTTCAATACTCCACATAATCAGAAATCCTACCATTTATTAATTTAATTAATAACTGGGTCTCCCCCAATCTGCAACAAAAGATATTCTTTTTTAAGAGAAAAAAGAATAACAAGCAGAAAATTACAACTGCTTTTTTCTGGACTCTGGACTGCAATTAAACTTTACAACATGTAACCCTATGCATTAATCTTCTTTTCACAACTGTATATAACGAACTTCGCAGTTGCTGCTTCCACCCCAATATCCACACATTTGTTATATGCTGTTTCAGACTGTGCAAACTTGGGCCAAACTAGAGGATAAGAAAAATCTATAACTGTGGTTCGTGCAATTTTTTTATTTTTTTATTTTAAGCAGCCACTGTAGGTCCCTTCCAACTCTACATTTTTATGATTTTGTGATTCATCTTCGCTGGTGGACCTTCTCCAGTGAGATGATTTTTCTGACCTAGGATTCCGGTGGGGAGGAGTTTTTTCCTGGGATTTCCTCCTCGTAACATGACCCTTTGTCCTTATTTTCCCACCTGCTCACAGGAAGTACAGTGGATATTCTGTACGACTTTGCACGCTGCGCCAATCTGCACCTGATCTTTGGACTCAACGCTTTGCTGAGGAGAGGCAACCAGTGGGACAGCTCAAACGCCCAGCTGATTTTGAATTATACTGAATCCCAGAATTACAACATGGATTGGGAACTTGGGAATGGTAGGTTTCAGATTTGAGTGTGCTCTTGTGTTGGCAGTATGCAAATACATATTGGGAGAGCAAAGGGGGAGAGGGAAGAAAACCCATAAGCTCCTCCTCCCTAAATTCAGCCCTGCAAAATCACATGCCATGTCAAGGATTTATTTATTTATTATTTTTTTAACACAATGATTTGATTTTATGCACCCCTCACAGCTTTGTGAAGTGATGCCTTCAGGACAGAAGACAGCAGCAACAACAAAATAAATTGTTACATCGCTTTGAAATGTTTAATGCAGAGCTTTCCAAACATTTCATGTTGGTGATACACTTTTTAGACATGCATAATAATCATCATCATCTATTTATTTATACCCCACTCATCTGGCTGGGTTTCCCTAGCCACTCTGGGCAGCTCCCAGCAGAATATTAATTAAAAAAGCGATAAAACATCAAACATTAAAAACTTCCCTAAGCAGGGCTGCCTTCAGATGTCTTCTAAAAGTCAGATAGTTGTTTATTTCCTTGACATCTGATGGGAGGGTGTTCCACAGTGTGGGTGCCACTACCGAGAAAGCCCTCTGCCCGGTTCCCTATAGCTTCACTTCTCGTAGTGAGGGAACTGCCAGAAGGCCCTCGGAGCTGGACCTCAGTGTCCGGGCAGAACGATGGGGTGAAGACACTCCTTCAGGTATACTGGACCAAGGCCTTTTAGGGGTTTAAAGATCAGCACCAACACTTTGAATTGTGCTCGGAAATGTACTGGGAGCCAATGTAGGTCTTTCAGAACCACTATTATACGGTCTCAGCATCATTTTGCGACACTGTAATTCAGTTTTATTAGCAAACCGGAGGTTAAACTAACCCGTTTCTAGCCCTGGGAGGACACATTAATGTCTCTCCACACACAGTTTGGAAAGCTCTGGTTTAATGGAAAGCAATTCAGTGAAAGAAAGGGGGAAAATCCATCACAGTTTAGATGCTCAGGTAATCTGAGATACAGCCTTACCCCTTAGATAAAACTGAGTCCCACGTATCTTTAGTTCCAAGTGTTCCTTTGGAATAGTAAAGTTTGATATTTAACATTCTGTACTTCTGGTTGATTACTGCCGCTGTGCAAATTCTGAATGAGTCACGCAGCTTTGAGAGCCCTCTAAGGATGTTTACGCTTTCTACAGAGCCCAACAGCTTCAGGAAGAAGTCTGGCATTTATATCGATGGCTCCCAGCTAGGACAGGACTTCATACAACTACGTCAGCTGTTGGACAGCTACAGCAGCTACAGAAATGCCAAGCTCTATGGGCCTGATGTAGGTCAACCTCGGAAGCACACTCAGAAGTTGCTAAGGAGGTAAAAATTAAATCACCAGCATCATTTTGTTGGCTTTTTGCAGTATAGTAACGCTGCAGAGAGCTTGCTGGGGAGATCATGCATTAAAAAGAAAGGACTCAAAAATAACTTAAAGAAGGTTTTAATAAGAAAAACAAAAACTCCATTAACACTAAATATATTAACAAACAAACATGACCCAACCACCAACCCATCCCCCAGGGTAATGGGAGAGCTAGATGCTGCTCCTTATATACTCTACCCAAATGCTGACACACCTTAATCAAATACAACTCAGCAGCACCTGCTATGTTTCACAGCTGTAAAGCTGGGTCTCGTTAGTTTGCTCTGGCCCTTGCTCCGGCCCCTTAAAGACATACACATGGAGTGGAACAATGATGAACCTTTACATTTAAAGAAGCCATTCAACATTTCCCCTGCGGTTCATCATTGTGGAACAAAAACATAAAGCATACTTTGTACATGTTTTTCATGTGTAACCTTTGGAAGTGCTTTAGTAAAAATGTCCGCAATTTGGTTGTCACCTGGAACATATTTAAATACAACCATTTCATCAGCAATTAGTTTCTTTACAAATTCTAAACGTAATCTTAAGACTCTAGTGCGCTGCGTATTGGTCTCTGAACACAGGATAGCAAGTCCACTCTGGGAATCAAGGTAAACTTTTACTGGTAGTGTTACTTGCATCTGTAGATCTGCAAATACTTGCATATACCATTCTACATCACGAGTGGCCTGAACGCATGCACATAATTCACTCTCTGTTGTGGAGAGACAAATAATGGTTTGTGTCTGGGACTTCCATTCAAATGGACAACCGTTATAACAAAACACCATACCAGACACACCCCTGCAATTATTTTGTTCTACTGCATGAGATGCATCGCAGAAAATTTCAAAACCTTTGTCAATACTTGATGTAAACTGCAGCCTATAATGTTTGGTATGTTTAAGGTACATTACCACTCTCTTAAGAGCAGAGAAACATTGTGTAGTGGGCTTTTCCACAAATTTTGCCAGAAAGTGAAAAGCATAAGTTATATCTGGTCTTGAGATTCTTTGAATGAAATTTAGCTTGCCTATAGCAGAACGATACAAAGTTTTGTTAGGAAATGGCTTATCTTCATCTGTAAAGGTGAAACCACACACCATAGGTGTTTCCTTCCCATTTGCATTTTCTAAACGTAGCATTTCAACTAGATCATCAATTTTTGCAGTTTGATGAACCAGAAAAGATCCATTTTTGCCTTTCTCAATTTGCATGGATAAGTAATTTTTAGCTATGCCTAATTCCACCACATCAAATTTCTTCTGTAACTGTGAAACTACCTGTTCATATTCCTGTTTAGTTTTTGTAGAAATTAACACGTCATCTACATACACACATATTTTTGTTACAGAGTTTGCCCTTTCCTTTATAAACACGCAATTGTCTGCCTTTCCTTGTGAAAAACCAATATCTAGCAATTCTTTTGCTAAAGTTTGGTGCCAATTCCTTCCACTTTGGTGCAGACCATAAAGGGATTTATTTAATTTGCATACCAAACCTTCAGCAGCATCTATGCCTTCAGGGACACGCATAAAAATTTGTTCTTTTAAATCTGCAAACAAATATGCGGTTTTTATATCTAGGTGATAAACAGAATGTCCACGTTGTGATGCATCTTTTAACAAAAGCTTAACTGTTTCATATTTTACACTTGGTGAATAGCACAAATCATAATCTTCGCCTGGAATTTGTTGAAAACCCTTAGCAACTAGTCTTGCCTTGTACCTTACAACTTCATTTTTGTCATTCATTTTAACTCTATAAACCCATTTTGAATCAATAAGTCTCATATCTGGGGTTTGTGGTACAAGAGACCAAGTGTTATGCTCTTTTAAAGAAGCTATCTCAGAGTTCATAGCTTTATACCAATTTACAGCTTGGTGCAGAGGTAAATTCTGAACATCACTGTAGCTTTTTGGCTCAAAAACCACCTTATTGGCATACACAGTATTAAAATGTTCATCTGCAAAACGTTGTGGCTTCTGCCTCTTTCTATCTGAACATCTCAGTCCGGAAGGAGAGTCAGACTCCTCAGACTTAATGGGACTAAGTGAACTACTAGTTTCAGGTTGTAAATCATCATTGTCAGACTGAAGAGGTGCCTGTAGGCTAAGCTCATGGTCAGAAAACTCAAGAGAATCTAACCTCCCCTCGGGTGCCTGTGACTTTAAATCATCAAACAAATTATCAGATTCAACAGGCTTTTTGTCTTTTTCTATTAATTCAGAATCACCATTTTCTCCTGCTGCTGCTGCTTCTTCCTCTTCTTCCTCAGTATCATTTATACCATCAGTATCTTGGAAAACAGCAACCCCATTCCAATTTACAGTTTGTATCATGCTTCTGGTAATATGAAATTTGCCAGTTGCTGGTATGTAAATTCTGTACGCCCCCTGCTGGTAGCCCATTAATTTTCCCTGCACACTACGTTCACCCAATTTCTGCTTAGCAGGATAATGCATAATTACATCTGAACCCCAAATGCGTAGGTATTTCAGATTAGGGCGTTTTTTAAACAGCTTCTCATAGGGGGTGACATCTAAACCAGAATGATAACTGCGATTTCTAACATAACAAAAGGCATTGAGCGCTTCAGCCCAAAAGACTTTGGGCAGATTAGCATCATGCAGATAAGTTTTAACCCCTGCCTGCAAGTCACGCTGCACAACTTCAACAAGCCCATTTTGCCAGGGACTTCGGGGGCAAGATAACTCATGAGTAGTCCCCTGCGCTTCCAGGAATTTCTCAAAATCCTCAGAAACAAATTCCCCGCCCCAGTCAGAAAACAGATTCTTAATAGGTTTGTTAAAGTGCGTTTTTACCCAGTTGCAAAAAACCTTGTACTTCTCAAAAGCTTGGGACTTCTCAGCTATTGCATAAGTCCAACAATATCTACTATACTGGTCTATCAGAGTAAGCCAGTACTTCGAACCTCCTAATGAGGGTGGGAGTGGCCCAACTAAATCACAATGTACACGCTCAAATGGCTCAGTTACTTTCCTATCTGAGCACCTGCCCTTGCGTGCAACCTTAATCTTATTCTTGCAACAGGATAGACACTGCATATAGAATTTACATGGTTTTAAGTTGAGGCCATTGACAATATTCTCTGTCTTAATTACATCAGCAAAATTCAGGTGTCCCAGAATTCTGTGTGCCACGTGGATACACCCAGAATGTGGCCTTACATTCCTCAACCCCTGGCTTGACTGTGCTGCTCTGCAATTTATATGCGATTGGGAGTAGGTGCGAAAATACAGTCTATATAAACCATCAGATTCCCGGGCATACAATAGACGTTTGTTCCCCTCGAAAAACTCACAAATAGACTTTAAGAAACGCACAGTTATGCCTTGACGGGCAAAGCACCTTACTGACAATAAATTGTCCACTGACGGGCAGTAAATGCAGTTCGCTATTGTAATGTTTAAAGAGTCAAGTTTAACGGTACCCCTGCCAAGTGACTGCAAGACTTGTGAATTGGCTAAATGTACATTACCAATTTCCTCTTCGAAAGAAATAAACAAGCTTCGATCATTGCAGACGTGCTGCGATGCTCCTGAGTCGACAACAAAAGACTTCCACTTGGCACCTTTAATTCTTTTACGATCTTTAGACCGAGCGTGAAAAGCTCGCGGCTCGTTTCTGTCTCTACTATACGATGCCGGCTGCTGGGCTGACGACCGTGACTGACGAACAGAAACAGGCTTGGGAGTACTTTGCTTTCTTTTGGATCTGCAGTCCCTTGCAAAATGTCCTTGCTTATTGCAGAACCAACAACCCTTTGCAGCTTTAAATGCAGTTGTATCACCACAGGTTTGCATATGGCGTTCCTCATTCTTTCTGGAAACAGGAGTGCTTATGGCACAAGCCTCCCTTCTATCCAACTCGCCCATTAATCTTGCCGTTACCCCTTCCACAGTTAATTGTGCTGGTGGAACAGCAGATATCTGGCTAGCTACACCATCAAAGTCCTCATTAAGGGAACAAAGGATGATAAAAACATACTGAATATCAGGTATCTCCATGTCCCTTCGAATTAACTCGCCGCGTATTGCCTCCAGACGTCTCAAATGTGCTGCCAAATCTCCACCAGGCTGCAACTTCGTCTGGTACAACTGCTTGAAAAACGTCAATGCAGACGCTGACTCTTTTCTAACATGCACTGCTGCAAGACTGTCCCACATTTCTTTGGCAGTTTTCTTATTTCTTATATAGACTACTTGCTGGTCGCTGACTGCCAAATTAATTATCGCCCTGGCTTTCGCATCTCCTTTCGACCAAGCATTAGTTACAGGGTCAGGAGGGTCATCAGTTACATAGGTCCATACTTCTCTAGAGGTCAAAAGTGCCTCCATCCGAAAAGACCATAAACTATAGTTCTCATCTGTCAGCTGTGGGAAGACCAGAGCCTTCTCAGCTTCAGGAACCCGGTCAACCATTCTGGAACTCTTCCAGACCCACAAAAACTACGCTAACAGGAGAAGGAGTTTTTAAACCTTTCTCAGAGTCCAAAAATATGCAGTCATCCACTCAGCAGCTGGGCCCATAACCAAAGTTGTTGGCTTTTTGCAGTATAGTAACGCTGCAGAGAGCTTGCTGGGGAGATCATGCATTAAAAAGAAAGGACTCAAAAATAACTTAAAGAAGGTTTTAATAAGAAAAACAAAAACTCCATTAACACTAAATATATTAACAAACAAACATGACCCAACCACCAACCCATCCCCCAGGGTAATGGGAGAGCTAGATGCTGCTCCTTATATACTCTACCCAAATGCTGACACACCTTAATCAAATACAACTCAGCAGCACCTGCTATGTTTCACAGCTGTAAAGCTGGGTCTCGTTAGTTTGCTCTGGCCCTTGCTCCGGCCCCTTAAAGACATACACATGGAGTGGAACAATGATGAACCTTTACATTTAAAGAAGCCATTCAACACATTTGACTTGATAGATCAACAATGCAATATTCTGCCCCACTTCAGAACATAACAAATAACCATTGTTGGCTTTAGCCGTGATTTGTTGCCTTAATGCTGATTGAGATCGCTAGGCCTGGGAAGGGTGCAATTTTCTTTGCAGTTTAGATAAAATGTTGTTTCTGAGACAAAATGGACAAGGTTACAGTAGAGCAGAGCAGCAAAACCACAGACCCAATACTGAGCTGGATGTCTAAAAAGTATAATACGGAGTATAGCTAATCATTCTAAGGCAGCTTCCTAAATTTGTATGGTCCAACGTCTGTATTACTGGATTACAGTTCCCACAGTTTTGTAGATCCCTTAGAATTTGAGGAAAAGCAGAGGAGGTGGTAAATTTAACCCTTGTTGTTTTGCAGCTTCCTGAAATCAGGAGGAAAAGTAATTGATTCTGTCACATGGCATCAGTAAGTACTGAGTTCATATTCAGCAACTCGTTACCCAAGCATTACGGCAGCATATGTCAAAACATTTACCAGAAACTGCGGGAGGGAACAGTGCTGTTGTGCTCAGGTCTTTTTGGGGGAACTGTCCTGCCATTTTGAAAGCAAGATGCTGAACAAAATGGATGCTTTGCCTGATCCAGCAGGGCTTTTCTTAGCATACGCCTAGTTCAGAGAAATATTAAGTCGATGATAACTGCGGAGAAAATATAAAGAAAACCAGAAGGAAAACCATTTTGTTTTTGTTTGTTTCTAAAAGTATGTACTGTATTTTTCGCTCCATAGGGTGCACTGGACCATAGGGCGCACCTAGTTTTTTGGGTTTTTTGGGGGGGGGAATAAAGAAAAAAAATTATTCCCCCAACCCCAGCCCCCAGAACAGGCAGCTATCCGCAAGCCTTCCGAGTGCAGCAGGAACTCCTGCTGCGCTCAGAAGGCTTGCGGATAGCTGCCTGAAGCCTGGGGAGCGCAGCAGCAGTTGGCGCTGCGCTCCCCGGGCTGCAGGCTGCTATCCGCAAGCCTTCAGAGCCCCGCGGGAACTCCCGCCGGGCTCGAAAGACTTGCGGATAGCTGCCTGAAGCCTGGAGAGTGAGAGGGGTCAGTGCGCACCGACCCCTCTTGCTCTCTAGGCTTCAACGAAAGCCTGCATTTGCCCCATAGGACGCACACACATTTCCGCTTCATTTTTGGAGGGGAAAAATGCGTCCTATAGAGCGAAAAATACTGTATATGCTGCCCTCACAAAATATCAGGCTAGTGTATTAAAACATAAAAAACCATTAAAAGCACTACAGAACAATCATTGAAATGACTGGCTACTCAAGAATGTATCATAGAATAGACTCATAGAATTGTAAGGGATCCTGCGGGTCATCTATCGCAACCCCTCTGCAATGCAGGAATCTCAGCTAAAGCATCCATGACAGATGCTTGAAAGTCAGAAAGCAAGGGTGCCTGTCACTTCTCTGCTAGGAGAGTGTTGCACCGTGACATTAAATGCCTGACTTCTTGTTGAGGTCATTTGGGCTTCTGTAACAAAATGGACACCTAACAGCTCTCTTCTGGGTGATCTCTAATAGAACTTATGCACCCAAATTGTGCAGGACTTCTTGTATCAACACAAGAGCCTTTTCCAGCGCCGGTGTAAATTACGTCAAATGTCTCGATTTTGCAGCTATTATCTGAATGGCCGAACTGCTACCAGAGAGGATTTCCTGAGCCCTGATGTGCTGGACACTTTCATTACAGCCGTACAAGAAGAACTCCAGGTAATCGGGAGTCTGTGTGGGTGGCTGGACAGCTCATCTATTCCTCCTAATTTAAAGTTGCCAACCTCCCAGGCTCAAGTCTCTGAATTGACTCACCTTTATATGCTTTGATTTCACATTCTCTAGCTTGTTGACGACACTGTCCCAGGCAAGAAAGTTTGGCTGGGAGAAACTAGTTCAGCCTATGGAGGGGGGGCTCCTCAGCTGTCCAATACGTATCTCGCTGGCTTTATGTAAGTAAAATAATATACGTTCCTACGAGCTCTACTTCCTTCTGTGGAATACCAGGATCTTGTTGCGTGTCAAGACCCCATAGCCACCCCCTTGTAACACGCACAAGGACACGGATATTAGGTTTATGTTACTGGGCAAATTTGGCCACAACTTTATTGATTACAGAATGTGAGCTGTATTGGCTTAGGCATTGAATGGACACGACTATATCTGACTCCTGCCTGATGCGCAGGAAGTCCGGTAAGGGTAAACCACCGGAAGGGAGAGCCCTGTTGATGCAGACCAACTCAAGCTCCCCCTGGTGTTCCCGTTGGGATCGTGTCATGGCCCTAGCCCCCGACCCGGGCTTTGGACAAGATCAACACCCCCAGATTCCTTTAACGGAATACCCTTAAGCTTGGAGGGGCAGGTGATGGCCACACCTCCCCTCCCCCATCACAAGGTCAAACAATGCCTAACCGCAACCCTAACAAAGTTGTGACGATTGCCACGAGGTAGGCGAAAACCACATGGCCAGTGCCAATTTGCCACGTGGAAAAATTCCTACAAGGCCCCTCAATGGTGACCAACCAAGGTCCATAGCAAGGCCAGTGCCTAAACCTGCAAAATAGGGAGGGAAGGTGGGTGATTGAGGAAGTGAGCCAAAGAGGAAGCCCTCTAGCTCGCACCTCTGATTTAAACAGTCCCAGCCACACACCCCCGGCCAGCGGATTGGCTGGCCGGGCTCTGACATGACCGGGATCCCCCAGTGGGGAGTGGGTGGCCACGTGGTCCACCGCAACTCCTCCCCACTGGGAAGTGGAGCGGATTTCTCTACCAATGCCCTAGAAGCCCTTCCTTTGATCAAACAGGAGAAGCTGTTGTGATCATTGATGCCCATAAAGCTATCCATGTCTAGTAGCTATGGTGGCTATGTTCTGCAGTAATGTTTCTGAGTACCAGTTGCTGGAAACCACAGGAGGAAAGAGGTCTCTTGTGCCCAGGTTCTGCTTTTAGGCTTCCCAGAGGCATCCGGTTGGCCACTGCGAGAACACAATGCTAGACCAGATGAGCCAGTGGTCTAAGCCAGCAGACTCCTCTTATTTCCTGATCTGCTTGCACAACCCCTCAACACATCAGTGGGAAGCACATAAAACATTCTGCCCCTTCCCCGCTCCACCCTTTAGTGGTGTTTTAGGGTCTTTTCCAGGTCTGGTGCCATGCGCATGTGCACAATTATGCGCCAGTCGGTTGTTGACTGTACAACCACGAGCGTTCATCATGAATCCATCCAGATTTGTTTACATGGTTCTTCCCCTTGCCCACTCCGTTTCCGTGCATTTCCCAATCACTTCCATAACCACAAAAAGTCAGTTTCTTTTCACCCAAGTTTCCTAGCATTTGCTTGAATCTCTCCCATGAAACACTGACATTCTGGAGGTTTCCTAATGTTGGCATTGACCGGCAACATCTGGTGGTGTCTAGGAACTCACCATGCCATATGGCAAATCAGAAAGGAGATGAATTAGATACCAGGACTCGTTTTATTTAAGACCAAACCCAAATCCTCCCCCCCTATTGTGGAGCCCATTTATCCTCCTGTATGAGGAATCAAGCTTTGATGCTTTTGAATTATGGTGCTGGAGGAGACTCTTGAGAGTCCCATGGACTGCAAGAAGATCAAACCTATCCATTCTGAAGGAAATCAGCCCTGAGTGCTCACTGGAAGGACAGATCGTGAAGCTGAGGCTCCAATACTTTGGCCACCTCATGAGAAGAGAAGACTCCCTGGAAAAACCCTGATGTTGGGAAAGATTGAGGGCACAAGGAGAAGGGGATGACAGAGGACGAGATGGTTGGACAGTGTCCTCGAAGCTACAAACATGAGTCTGACCAAACTGCGGGAGGCAGCGGAAGACAGGAGTGCCTGGCGTGCTCTGGTTCATGGGGTCACGAAGAGTCGGACACAACTAAACAACAACAACCCAGTACCTGACAGGGATGCGGGTGGCGCTGTGGGTTAAACCACAGAGCCTAGGATTTGCTGATCAGAAGGTTGGTGGTTCAAATCCCCGCGACAGGGTGAGCTCCCGTTGCTCGGTCCCTGCTCCTGCCAACCTAGCAGTTCGAAAGCACCTCAAAGTGCAAGTAGATAAATAGGTACCAGTCTGGCGGGAAGGTAAACGGCGTTTCCGTGCGCTGCTCTGGTTCGCCAGAAGCGGCTTAGTCATGCTGACTACATGACCCGTAAGCTGTATGTCTGCTCCCTCAGCCAATAAAGCGAGATGAGCACCGCAACCCCAGAGTCGGTCACGACTAATGGTCTAATTAGTCTGGACTAATGGTCAGGGGTCCCTTTACCTTTACCCAGGACCTATGATGGCAGCATGTTGAACTGCTGTGCAACTGAGAAAGTTTCATAAGGTGACAGTAACAGAAGCTGGTCTGCTTAGATACTGTATCTCATCATCTGTTTTGTTTCTCTTATGGAAAAAAGCCACACTAAGGGAATTTGGGATCTGTGGGTCTGCATACTGCTGTGAAATTCTGTATTGAAGGACAGGCACTTCAATTTAAGGACCTCTCATGTCCCTGCCAAGAACTGAGAATGCTTTTCTACAGCGTTCCCTCTGCTCCTCTCAACTACTTATTAAAGGTCATGGTTACAATGCTGCCAGAAAGAACACCTGCCTTTTCTGACCTTATAACTATTGAATGTTTGTTTTTTTTAAAAGCACCATTTCTTATGTTTGCATCAGCTCTTGTTTCTGCCTTGCACGTAGAACAAAACATCACACCTCTTTAGTTGCCACTCCCAATTCTTTTCAGGTTGCTTGAATTGAAGTTTTCTTTATTTTTTGCTCTCCCCCCCCTACTTTTGTTACGCAGGTGGCTGGACAAACTTGGTCTGTCTGCCAAACTGGGCATTGACGTGGTGATGAGACAGGTTTTGTTTGGAGCAGGAAGCTATCATCTGGTGAACGCCAGCTTTGAACCTTTGCCAGTACGTATACCTCTAATAATAAATATAATAACAATAATTTATTATTTATTCCCCACCCATCTGGCTGGGTTTCCCCAGCCACTCTGGGCGGCTTCCAACAGAATATTAAAATACAATAACCTATTAAACATTAAAAGCTTCCCTAAACAGGGCTGCCTTCAGATGTCTTCTAAAAGTCAGATAGTTGTTTATTTCCTTGACATCTGATGGGAGGGTGTTCCACAGGGTGGGTGCCACTACTGAGAAGGCCCTCTGTCTGGTTCCCTGTAACCTCACTTCTCGCAATGAGGGAACCGCCAGGAGGCCCTCGGCGCTGGACCTCAGTGTCCAGGCAGAACGATTGGAGTGGAGACGCTCCTTCAGGTATACTGGACCGAGGCTATTTAGGGCTTTAAAGGTCATCACCAACAATGAACAATGAATAAAACAATGAAAAGGTTGAGGATACAATGACTCCTGCAATCGACACAAGATAATATCCCCAAGGCAAGTATCTGTAAACAAATGATATACATCCATAAAAATGGCAAAAGTAGCTTCTTTCCCAAATAGGTTTTATCTTAAACAATAGCAAACACAGTAAATACGTTTGTAACAGTGTGTAGACAGTATGTAAACGACTTAAAGCAGGGACATATCTGTCCCCATCTGCATTTTTCCATCGGGAGAAGCATCCGTCAAGGAGGTTTAGCAAACTGAAGGATATCGTCCTCTTTCTATGCTCCTCCCTCTTTCTGTGCTTTAAGTTGTTTACATATGGTCTTCACTTGTATATTATTTACTACAAAGCTCGATGACTAAGCTCTTCAGCAACGAAACGTCAGAGCACTGAATCACTGGTACAGTGGTACCTCGGGTTACATACGTTTCAGGTTACATACGCTGCAGACTCCGCTAACCCAGAAATAGTACCTCGGGTTAAGAACTTTGCTTCAGGATGAGAACAGAAATCATGCGATGGCGGCACAGTAGCAGCAGGAGGCCCCACTAGCTAAAGTGGTGCTTCAGGTTAAGAACAGTTTCAGGTTAAGAACGGACCTCCGGAACGAATTAAGTACTTAACCTGAGGTACCACTGTTTATCACAAGTAGACTCTTCATTACTGCATTTGCAGTTGTTCCAACGTAAAATCTATTTTGGAAAGAGAAGAAATGAGCACTGAGCCACTGATATATTTATTACAAATAAACTCTTTATTTACTGTGTTTGCTGTTGTTTAAGATAAAAACTATTTGGGAAAGAAACTACTGTATATTTCCGTGTATAACATGCCCTCATGTATAAGACGCCCCCTATTTTGGGGGACTCCAAAAGTAAGAAGAAGGGGGGAGATTGCCCAGAGTTGTTGAGCTTCTTTGGGGGGGGGGGTGGCCCAGAGTTGTTGACTCTGTCTGATACACGGAAAAGTACGGGACTTTTGCCATTTTTATGGTCGTTTATTGTTTGTTTAGGGACGCGGGTGGCGCTGTGGGTTAAACCACAGAGTCTAGGACTTGCCGATCAGAAGATCGGCGGTTCGAATCCCCATGACGGGGTGAGCTCCTGTTGCTCGGTCCCAGCTCCTGCCAACCTAGCAGTTCGAAAGCACATCAAAGTGCAAGTAGATAAATAGGTACCGCTCCGGCGGGAAGGTAAACGGCGTTTCCATGCGCTGCTCTGGTTCGCCAGAAGCGGCTTAGTCATGCTGGCCACATGACCCGGAAGCTGTACGCCGGCTCCCTCGGCCAATAAAGTGAGATGAGCGCCGCAACCCCAGAGTCGGTCATGACTGGACCTAATGCTCAGGGGTCCCTTTACCTTTTATTGTTTGTTTACAGATAGTTGCCTTGGTGATATTATCTTATGTTGATTGCAGTACGTATACCTTAGCAGAGGAAGCAGGAAAGGTGCAAGGAGGGGAGGGAGGGGGGGAGTGGATGGGTGGCAAGAAGCGACGGCGGGGTTGGGTGGGCATGGTTCATGCTGACACCTATTTTGCTTCAAAAAAAAATAAAATAAAAAATCCCACTGATTATTACCATTATTATTTTTTCAATTTCTTAACTGCCTTTCACCATAAGCTCTCGAGGCAGTCAGGTCACGGCAATTTAATTCAAATTTCAAAGCAGTTTAAAATAAATGATAGGAAGAGGAAAAGGATAAGGGTGAATTGCCTTCTGTGTTTTTGATTCCATCTCGCTCCTGCTTATCCACCAACTCTTTGCTGGTTATGTTTCTTTAACATGTTTTTGCTATGCACAAAAGCTGTCTTCTTTTCCCTTGTAAATAGGATTATTGGCTTTCTCTGGTATACAAGAAACTAGTGGGCGCCAAAGTCCTGCACGTCAGCCTGTCGGGTGAAGACCCAAGGAGGCTTCGAGTGTATCTTCACTGTACAAATGAGCACCAGTAAGCATTCAGCCAAATGCCTAGCAGTAGTAGTAGTAATAATAATAATAATAATAATAATAATTTTATACCCTGCCCTCCCCAGTCAAGACCGGGCTCAGGGCAGCTAACAACCAATAATAAAAACAAGTTGATTGAAATACAACTTAAAAAACAAGATTAAAATACAACATTAAAACAATTAAAACATTAAAATGCAGCCTCATCACAGGAGGAGAAAGGAAAAAAGAAAGGGGGGAGGGAATCAAATTGATTCTAAGCCAAAGGCCAGGAGGAACAACTCTGTCTTACAGGCCCTGCGGAAAGAAATCAGATCCCGCAGGGCCCTGGTCTCATGAGACAGATCGTTCCACCAGGCCGGGGCCAGTGCTGAGAAGGCCCTGGCTCTGGTTGAGGCTAATCTGACTTCCTTAGGGCCCGGGAACTCTAGGGTGTTGCTATTTATGGACCTTAAGGTCCTCCATGGGGCATATCGGGAGAGGCGGTCCCGTAGGTATGAGGGTCCAAGACTCTGAAGACCTTTTGGAGACTCTGAAGACCTTTTGGAGAAGTAACCCAATTTTGTACTTTCACCTAAGGGGAGACACAACTTGGGAAAGTTGCAAGGGCCCTGGTACACTAGCTCTGGTGCAGCAAATTGCACCAAATAATCTGAAACTTTGTACATGTCAAGCGTAGATGAAGAAAAATGGAGCAGAATGAAAAGATGGCAGCTAAGATACATAAACTCTCCCCCCAAATTCCAAAAGGAGTTAGGAATCCTCGCTTTGCAAATGCTTTTCTAGGCTAGGATCCTGGTAACTCGCAGGGGCAATTTTTAGCAGATGCTAGCAAAACGCCTGTCACTATGGCAGGAAACGTGTGTGCAGCACAGCCCCACACATTGCTCACCCAGAGTGTCCCCATGGATGGAGAATGGAGTTTGACCTGCCCTATGCATTTTGCTCCGAGTGTGGCACCTCCTAACCTAGGCCCTTGGCAGGGGCGGACTTTGTAATCTTTTGCAATACGGTTCCCTGTGCAAGCCAAAATTGGGCGCTGTTGCCATTATAAGAGAACAAGGGAGGTGTTTACAGTGAGTTCCGGCACCTCTTTTTCTAGAAAAATGGAACTGGCTGGTTGTATTTATTGATTTGGGGTTTTCTTTCCCCTTCAGACTTCTCTAAATGCAAAACATAAATGCAGAGATTTCTGTGCTTAAAATACTGCAGTTGTGCATTTCCTCTGATAACATTTGAGACCTGCAGGTTATAGGACGGTACACAAATTAAACAAACAAACAAACAACAACTTTTGCACTTCACCAGGAGGAAACGCTCATGTCAAACAGAATGCCCTTATTTTCATCTGAGGAATGTTGGAGTGTCTACTATATATTATCTGGTATATCCTTTTAACAGGTTGCTTCATGTTTTCCTTCCAGCCCGAAGTACAGAGAAGGGGATATCACCTTATTTGCCTTGAACCTCTATAACAGCACAAAACACTTGCAGTTACCTTCTTCCTTCTCCAGCAGGCAAATAGATGAATATCTTTTACTGCCTCATGGAGAAGACAGCATACTTTCCAAGTAAGAAATTCCAACTTTCCTTGCCTTTCTAAATATTATTTGTTCAGTATGAGCTTTAAAAACTTGGGATTTTCAGAGGAGACCCTTTTCATTCCCTTTCAAATGTTGTTCGGGATCTAAAAGGTGTTAGCAATTTCTTTTAACCCCCTGTACCTGACTCTTGATTTGTAGACACTGGACAAATGAGGTACCACGATTGGGAAACTTTTGTTAGGCTGTGTCCACATAATACAGGGGTCAGCAACCTTTTTCAGCCATGGGCTGGTCCATCGTTCCTCAGACCATGTGGTAGGCCAGACTATATTTTGAGGGGGGGGGGGGGAATGAATGAATTCCTATGTCCCATAAATAACCCAGAGATGCATTTTAAATAAAAGGACACATTCTACTCATGTAAAAACACGCTGATTCCCGGACCATCCGCAGACTGGATTTAGAAGGCGATTGGGCCGGATCCGGCCCCCGGGCCTTAGGTTGCCTACCCCTGGCATAATACCTTTGAAGCACACACACGCCATCAAAGAATTCTGGGAACTGTAGTTTGCCCCTCACAAAGTTATAGTTCTCAGCAGTCTTTAACGCACTGCAGTACCCAGAATTCTTTGAGGGAGAGGAAATGTACTTCAAATGTGCTTTAAAGCTATAGTGTGTACACATCCAGTGTTTCCTGAAACAATCATTCCAAGAAGCTCAAGGCGATGCTTATGGCTCTTCCCACCACTAAGTGTTATGTAACATCATTCTGCATAGCAATTACTTCACACTGCATTCTGTAACCACACATTAACAAAGCGCTTCACCCAGTCATGTGTTCACACTCCACATTTCTGACTTTTAGTCTCAGGGCTATGGGATCGAGCCCCACATTCAGGAAAAGATTCCTGCATCGCAGAGGATTGGACTAGATGACCCTCAGGGTCCCTTCCAACTCTACAATTCTGTGATTCTAGGACATAGAATCATAGAATCATAGAGTTGGAAGAGACCACAAGGGCCATCGAGTCCAACCCCCTGCCAAGCAGGAAACACCATCAGAGCACTCCTGACATATGGTTGTCAAGCCTCTGCTTATAGACCTCCAAAGGAGGAGACTCCACCACACTCCTTGGCAGCAAATTCCACTGTCAAACAGCTCTTACTGTCAGGAAGTTCTTCCTAATGTTTAGGTGGAATCTTCTTGTAGTTTGGATCCATTGCTCCGTGTCTGCTTCTCTGGAGCAGCAGAAAACAACCTTTCTCCCTCCTCTATGTGATATCCTTTTATATATTTGAACATGGCTATCATATCACCCCTTAACCTCCTCTTCTCCAGGCTAAACATGCCCAGCTCCCTTAGCCGTTCCTCATAAGGCATCGTTTCCAGGCCTTTGACCATTTTGGTTGCCCTCCTCTGGATTCACAGCCCTTAATCTTCAGCTTGAAAATGACTTCTATTTCTTGAAACAGTGTTCAAGATTTGACAAAAGATTGTCATTCCTGTTCATTGTTAATGCAATAAACTTATTATTATTTTGTTCTTAGAAACTACAGGATCAGGGTTACATTTTTAGGTTTCGGGTCCCAAGTACTAAGGAAATCCTTTCCACCTTAAAAGCATTGCAGCTAGGAAGGAAGTCAAGTGACTTCTCAGAAATTGTGTCTCAGCTCAAAAACTGGGAAGCCAGTTCCCAAGAATTCTGCCCACATTTCTTCCTGATCCATATGGATATTTCCTCAATTTATGATAATGATCTGTCCCTCTATGAACTCGTAAGTGAAGCTGTATCCTGCAACCTTGTGTGCTCCAGTTCCCTGATCAGATCCAACTTTCAGCTGGCCAGGAATGACAGCCAGACAGTGTCTGCCAAACTTTATTTTTAGCATTGAGATCCACCTTTCTGGAAACATGGATTTTTCCTTTTCTTGAAGAGAGAATTCAGCTTGAACAGTGAGGATGTTTCCACACAGAAGGCTTGCTTTACATGGTGTTACATGTGCACTATGAACTTACGTTGGCCAGAAAGCTTATTCACGTTATATATACTTCTCTTGTGCATTAAAAACAAGCACACAAAGAGCATATGAGGGATCAAAAGGGATTGAAGCTCTTTGTGTAACACACACACAAAGGCAACCTAACGCTCTGAAATTTACATAGATGGTAGAGTTCCGTTATTTAAAGCCGTTCTCATGAAATAATTTAAAAATACACTTTAAAACTTCATCAATTAGAGATACCATTTTGTATTACTGAATTGTCTTTGTTTTAAAATGGTCTCTTGAAAACAAATGCAACAAAATCTTAACCAGGTTTATTCTTTGAAGATGACAGATTTTGTGTCTAAAATATACATTCTTTCCTCTCGCAGATCCGTGCAGCTGAATGGTCATGTCTTAAAAATGTTGGATGATGAAATATTGCCCACTCTCAGAGAAAAGCCTCTCAGTCCAGGAAGCCGCCTTGCACTTCCAGCTTTTTCATATGGATTCTATGTAATAAGGAATGCCAAGGTGCGGGCTTGCATTTAGCAACTTATGTCACGTTCCCAAAATCGAGTTGGTGGCCAACGTGGTGTCAAGACATTCGGCTGCTCCAGATAGTTTGGTGGCAGAAACAAAGCAAGTCAAGAGTGAAGGGGAACATCCCTCCATCATGGCCCCCATTATTATTTTAACTTTCCACTTGTAACATTTACCTAAGAACTTTGTTTCAGCCACTGTTTCCCAAGAACGAAAGCTCTGCTTAAGGAGGGATTCCAGTTAGAGATGCAAAGAGGATGGATGTCAGACAGCAAATCACGAAATTAGTGGCATAGGTTCTCAGCGACGTCTACACTGGCTTGGTCATGTACACAGAATGGAAGATGGCAAGATTGTGCTGCACAGGGAGCTGGCTTCAGACACTAGGTCTGTTGGCAGCCCAACTCTGTGTCACAAGGATGTCTGCAAACATGGCACGAAGGCTGGCAACATCAACCCCACCGTGTGGGAATACTTTGCAGGCAATCACAGTGCCTGGAGACAGACAGTCAGGTTGTGCATCCATAGCAGTGGTCAGAGAAGGAATGACCTCTGGGAGGCGTGTAGAAGAAGAAGAAGAAGAGTTTGGATTTGATATCCCGCTTTATCACTATCTGAAGGAGTCTCAAAGCGGCTAACAATCTCCTTTCCCTTCCTCCCCCACAACAAACACTCTGTGAGGTGAGTGGGGCTGAGAGACTTCAGAGAAGTGTGACTAGCCCAAGGTCACCCAGCAGCTGCATGTGGAGGAGCGGGGAAGCGAACCCGGTTCACCAGATTATGAGTCCACCGCTCTTAACCACTACGCCACACTGGCTCCCAGTAGAGAGACGCTATGGTGCACCTGCAGCAAGACAACCGGATGCCTTCATCTGCTCCACCTGCAATAAAAGACCATATCAGTCTTCACAGCCCTACCAAGTGCTGTAATTCTCCAACAGTTTGACTTTCTTCCCGAAGGCAAGACTCTTCCATTGCCTCCCGAGGCAGACGGATGCCAACAACAACCCTTTGAGCATCTGAGGATAAACAGGGAAACGGACCATTTGAGTGACATCAGGGAAAAGCAATCTTGAGGATAACAGAAGAATAAGCAAAATAAAAAAATTCCTTCCAGTAGCACCTTAAAGACCAACTAAGTTTGTTATTGGTATGAGCTTTTGTGTGCATGCACACTTCTTCAGATACACTGAAACAGAAGTCACCAGAAGAATAAGCAAGCAGGTTACAGGCACAGCCAAGGAGAAGCAGAATATAAGAGCTGTTGGCCAGCCAGCCTGGAAATTTTTATGGGGCTTCTGTTAGGCTAGCACCAAAAAGAGCAGACAAGCTCAAGCATTCTCAGGGAGTCTTGTATTCTATGACAGGGTAGCGATCAGGAAGGATTCCTCTTCGTGATTTCTTATAAATCAGTTGTAGCACTTTTGCAAATGTGTCTGGCACACTTTCATGCTGCCCACCAGCAAACTATACCTCATCCAGGCCAGTCCCTTAGCTGACATCTGCTGGGCCAAACATACTAGCAAGATCAGCATGGGAGAAACAGCAACCATCATAGCCACAAATCCCATTGACAGCAGGTTCCCTTTACACAATACTTTGTGGGTATTTCTGGCTTCGAAGCTACTGTTGCTAAGGAAGCTGTTTTATGGAAGGTACCCAGTTTCCTTCCCCCCCCCCCCCCAATATGCACAGAGTAAAACCATTTCCCCCCTTCATTATAGACATGCGACCTACAACAAAATGTTTACAGTGTGACACATTCCTGCTTGGGTTGCAGACATTCTGTTCCCAGTTCCTAACTTTTCATTTCTTCCTTGCCCCTCCAGCCCTCCAACACACACACACACACACACACACCATTTCATGCCCTTTGAGCATGCTCAGTTGTCCCTGGGCATTTTGGAGGGACTGAAAAATTATTTTTGTACTTCTGCAAATGTTGGCATTCCTCCAGATCTGCATGTAACTCCCTTTTGTGTGAGGGTAGGGTCATTTTGACTGCATATAAGCCAGGGATAGTCAACAGGGTGCCCTCCAGATACAGCAGGCTGCAGCTCCCATTGGCCCTAGACAGCATGGCCAATAGGCAAGAATCATGGGAGCTGTGGTTCCATCCCTGACAAGCGATTGCAGTCAAGAGAATTGAAATTGCTATTAGGCAACAAAGGCAAAAGGGTTATAGCTCATGATTATGAACCCATGCTTTGCATACAAACAGCGCCCAGTTCATTCTCTCTCACCCCCACATGGAGCTGCTGGAAACTCCTGTCTGAAGCTCTGGAGAGATGTGGGGAAACCTGTGGCCCTCCGGGTGTTGCTGGTCTCCAGGTTCCATCATCCCTAATCCTTGGTCACACACTGGCTGGGACTGATGGGAGCTGGAGTCCACCGACATCTAGAGGCCACACGTTGGCTTCAGTGAACCTGATGGCACAATGGTCAAACTCAGGATAATGTTCCTAGATTTTGGCATGCAGCTTGCCAAAATGCAATTCTAGGCAACTTTATTGTACTTCGCTTTGATGTGTGTTCATGTGTTTTGGTACCTGCACGTTTTTGAAATAAACTAATTTATATTAAGTGTTTGCGGTTGTGAATGTTTGGCTTTTTAGTTGTCACATAGCCTCCTTGGTGCTAAAGGGGCTGTTGAATAAGCTCAGGAGTTTCCTACAGGAATGTAGGTGCCACATTTAAAAACCATATAGCTTGATCCTGAACACTTTCATAAAGGAACTCCCACCCCATGAGCACTCTAATACCCCCCCACAGCACAAAGACAGGATCCTATCACTTTCCCTTTTACAGCAGATGGCATACATCCCAAAAAGAAGTTACTGTGGGGATTGCAGCTAAGAGGAAACAAGCCAGCAGGTGGTGTCATTGTCCCAACTTTTTTAAAAATACAAACAACCAATGTTTTGACCCCCATGTGCACTACAACAGTGTCAAAAGCTAGCTTCCTCAGGGTTACTGCATGGTAGGTAAAGGTATAGCACCCCTAGACGGTTAAGTCCAGTCAAAGGCGACTATGGGGTGCGACGCTCATTCGCTTTCAGGCCGAGGGAGCTGGCATTTGTCCACAGACACCTTTCCAGCATGACTAAACTGCTTCTGGCGCAACGGGACACCGTGACGGAAGCCAGAACGCACGGAAACACTGTTTAGCTTCCCGCTGCAGCGGAACCTATTTATCTACTTGCACTGGTGTGCTTTCGAACTGCTAGGTTGGCAGGAGCTGGGACACAGCAATGGGAGATCCCAGGGATTTGAACTGCCAACCTTCTGATCGGCAAGCCCAAGAGGCTCAGTGGTTTAGACCATAGCGCCACCTGCATTTCTGCTGCCTGGAGGGGCACTCTTCACAATGAAAGGTGGAATAATGTTTTCCACAAGTATTTAAAGGTTGAACCAGAAGGCAGCTCTTGAATGTCTATTTGAAGAGCATATCATTCCACAGCACTGGGCCAATGACCCTAAGGCTGTTTTGCATTGATGTCAAATGAGCCTCGCCAACCCAAGGGCCAACCAACAACACTCCTGCTGGTGATCAAGCTGGGATATAAGGGTTTAGGCACTCCCTAAGGTACCCTGGAGGGGACGCGGATGGTGCTGTGGTTTAAACCACTGAGCCTAGGGCTTGCCGATCAGAAGGTTGGCGGTTTGAATCCCCACAACGCTGTGAGCTCCCATTGCTCGGTCCCTGCTCCTGCAAACCTAAGTTCGAAAGCACATCAAAGTGCAAGTAGATAAATAGGTACTGCTCCGGCGGGAAGGTAAACGGCGTTTCCGTGCGCTGCTCTGGTTCGCCAGAAGCAGCTTAGTCATGCTGACCACATGACTTGGAAGCTGTATGCCAGTTCCCTCAGCCAATAAAGCGAGATGAGCACTGCAACTCCAGAGTCGGTCACGACTAGACCTAATGGTCAGTGGTCCCTTTACCTTTAAGGTACACTGGACCTAAGTTGTCCCCGACCATCCAAATCTTGGTGGTCACGTTCTGCACCAGCAGGAGTTTCTGATCGAGCATCAAATGGACATCTTAAAAGCAATATTAATAATAGAGTCTTGTTCAGATAATCACATTCAATAAAATACAATTAGAAAACAATCATATTTGCCCTGGAAGGTAGACAGTCCACTAATATTTTCAGGTCAGAGGCTGGTTTGGAGCTTCAGCCAAAAAACCCCCCATACGAAACACGGTTGGTACCAAAGGGCATTCAGCTGGAATAGCCCCCTTCCCAACCGCTCCCAGCACGAATCCTGCCTTCAGTTAAACGCTTAAACTTTCTGCTCCACTAAAGTTTCACTTTAATAATTTCCAAACTACATTTTTTTCTTCACACGAAGCAGGGAAAAACACACACACACATCAGGAACTTCTGTCTTTGGTGTTGACTCGTGTGTGTAGATGAGGAGACACGTGGCTGCCTAGTCACATGTGCACTAGATCGATTGCAATAGGTGTAATAATACTCCGATTCTGAACCTGGAATTTCCCATCTCAGACACCCGGATGGGCTATTCTACAGTTTCTTATCTCTGCGACGGCCAACCGCAACAGGAAGTGACGCACAACGTGAGCTGAAACGGAAAGCATCCGAGCGTGATGGCGCTCTATCCCCCGGCACCTCCGTGGCATCCTTCGGGTCCTTATTTTATCTCTATGGAAACTGTACGTCACAGCGACGTCAGGCGGAGGCGGAGTCGCTATGTCAGCCGCGCGGTTACTCTCTCGCCTAGCCGGGCCGCTTTGCCTCAGGCGGCCCTTCTCCCCATTCCGCGTCTTAGCTAGCTGTACTTGGAGCCATGAGCCTCCCAGGCCGCTCGGGCAGAAGACGCGGCCCCTCGGGACTTTATCGGCGGCGGGTTTGGTGCGAGCGGCGCCCGAGCCGGCTCAGCCCTACCTGCGCCTCATGAGGCTGGACAAGCCTATTGGTGAGTCTGCTTGTCAATCATCGGGCAGCCTCTTAGTCTCCTCCTCTCTTTTGTTTTTTGTTTTTGTTTTGTAGAGGGCGGGAAGTCGCGGGGCGCTTTTGATTGGCCGATCCTGACCCTGTTGAACTTGCCTGGGTTCACTTGCTGTCAAGTGCAAACGTGTCTAGGAGGGGGGCCTGTTGCTATCCGGATGAAGGCACGACGTTTAGTCGTGTCCGACTCTTCATGACCCCATGGACCAGAGCACGCCAGGCACTCCTGTCTTCCACTGCCTCCCGCAGTTTGGTCAAACTCATGTTTGTAGCTTCGAGAACACTGTCCAACCATCTCATCCTCTGTCGTCCCCTTCTCCTTGTGCCCTCCATCTTTCCCAACATCAGGGTCTTTTCCAGGGAGTCTTCTCTTCTCATGAGGTGGCCAAAGTATTGGAGCCTCCGCTTCAGGATCTGTCCTTCCAGTGAGCACTCAGGGATGGTTTCCTTCAGAATGGAGAGGTTTGATCTTCTTGCAGTCCATGGGACTCTCAAGAGTCTCCTCCAGCACCATAATTCAAAAGCATCAATTCTTCGGCGATCAGCCTTCTTTATGGTCCAGCTCTCACTTCCATACATCACTACTAGGAAAACCATAGCTTTAACTATATGGACCTTTGTTGGCAAGGTGATGTCTCTGCTTTTTAAGATGCTGTCTAGGCACGTTTGCATGAGAATAAATTCGGTTGCACTTAGAGGGGCTTCCTTCTGAGCAAACACGTGCAGGATTGTGCTGGGCTGTGCATCTTTGCAAGGGGCGCGGATCCTGTTGCTTTACAAAGGAGGTTCTTCTTGCCACAGTCCCCTTTCTAACCTCCTCTCTGGGTAAACGGCTTTGGGAGAATTATCACAACTATTATCTTGCAAATTATGCTGCAGAGTTGAGCTCTACTCTTTTCTTTGTGAATGACCCTTGATCGCTTGCCTCTCTTGTAAGCGGAGTGGCCATGTGATTTGCGTTAGGGAAGGTTAGGAATCAGCAATGAGTAAGGGTTGTACAGTAGTAGCTCAGGGATAGAGCACCATGTTTTGCATGCCTGAGATTCCAGGTTCAGTCCTTGGTGTCTCCAAATAAAGCTGTGAAAGGTTTGTGTCTGAAACGCTGGGGAGCTACTGCTCAATACACCAATGGTCTTACTTGGTAAAAGGCAGCTTTCTACCCCTCTGTTTGATAGTATATATGTTAATCTGAACATGCAAGAGGGAGTCAGATTGTGCCTGCTGACTGTCCTGTATGTTTGTATGCCTACAAATTGCACATGTTCTTTTACATTACCAAATGAAGTAAATAGGACATGGGGAGAGCAGATACAAACTCACTCCTCTCTTAACATTGCGTTTAAGTGAACTGTGACTAGCGCAGCAGTTTTTGCATTGAACTTTTCGGTTCTCCCCTTGTTGCTTTAATTACAGCCCTGAGAGAAGTGTAAGAACTTAAATGTGTGTGTCTTTTTTTTTTTAGCAAATACTACTCTGCTTGATTGCCCATCCATATTTAACATGTCCCTGTTTGTGATTCTCTTTAGTTACATGTTTACATGCCCCATACATAAAGCTGATTTGAATGTATATCTAGGATTGTCTGCTTGAAAAAGCTGCGCCTCTGCCTTTGACAGTAGCTTGATGTATAGATGTTAGCAGCAGATAATGTCTAGCTGCATGTTGAAAGATGTTAAAGTTTTATTTGTGCACATGAAGACACTGTAGAAGTTTGCACAAGAGCAGTCTGGGTTTTTTTTCCCTATTTAGCTGACAACCTTAGAGATAACTCCTTTTTTCTTGTGGGGAAATTAAACTGTTGTCGATTTGTAACGCAGGAAACCAAGAAACCAAGAAGAAAGGTGCAAGAGATCTGCTCTCAGCCCTTGCAGATAAGAAGGCTCTTTATACCTTACTTCTCAGTTCTGTGCCCCTTACTTCCTCTTGCATTTCCACAGTGATCATGTGTGGTCAGGAATGAGGCTTCCATAATTACATAGGAATTTAATTATAAGTAAACAACAACAACAATTCTAAAGGGCCATTGATGGCAGATAGATTTGTTCATCCCTAGCTAGATGACAATGCTCAAGGGGTCTGGATTTGGTGTGAAACCTCTAAATTAAGTTATAAAAATGTGGGAATGTAACCTTCAGAACAAAGAAACAGAATGCAGAAGTAATCTCTTCAATCCTGCAATTCCATAAGTTGTTGAAATTTCTTCAGTGCAAATGCAGAGCTATCCTGTCTTCAAAAGCTTCCACGTTTACTTGTGGCAGTTCTGCACATGCCCATCAAAGCAATGCATGGAAGAAGCTGCTCCTCCGCTAAGACGAATGAGGATGGTTTGTCATGATAAGAGATGTGTATTTAAGGTGTTCCTTATGCTCTGAACAGGGACGCGGGTGGCGCTGTGGGTTAAACCACATAGTAAACAATGAGGTCAGGAAAATGAAATGTAGAAAATTACCAATGTGGTAGTTAGATTTTTAGCTGTGGGTGTACACAACAAACATGCTGCTAACACAGGCATCCTGGCACAGTAAGTCAATTAACACATGTAGTGTTAATTCTATAAGTGTCAGCACTGAACCTGTTGATGTATTGCAATTCATCGGTTTTGTGGAGCAATCTCCCCTTAAAATTCCTCTGTTCCCATTTGGCCACCTTAAGGTCAATTATAGTGTGTCCTGTGAGATTAAAATTTCCTCATGGGTTTTTCAGTATTGCAATTTATGTTTATATTCTTTTGCATATTTTATTTGTCCTAGTTATTGTTTTCAGAAGCTTTGCATTCACCCAGATGAGTCAATACCAATCAAGAAGAACATACAGTATATGTACAGTATATTTATCCATCACTAATTCCTACCCTAATTTATATTTTTAGGGACGTGGCTGCTGTACCTACCCTGCACTTGGAGTATAGCCCTTGCAGCAGAACCAGGCTGTCTGCCGGCCTGGGACATGCTATTACTCTTTGGCGCTGGCGCAGTCCTGATGCGTGGAGCAGGCTGCACAATCAATGACA
This sequence comes from Podarcis liolepis, assembly GCF_965112155.1. NCBI lineage: Eukaryota > Metazoa > Chordata > Lepidosauria > Squamata > Lacertidae > Podarcis > Podarcis liolepis. The sequence goes on along the minus strand of NC_139564.1, from coordinate 13,757,622 downwards.
TGTGGGATCAAGACTATGACAAAAAGGTAGAGAGGACTTGAAAAGAGCAGGCAGGCTCATAATGTTTGCTAAGTAAGTAAATTGCCTTTTTGTAAAGCAAGTCCCACCCACAAGATATTCTCATTGAAGACTGTATGCGGGCTTCCTGGGCTTCAAATACCTAAGATGCACCTGATTTTGTACTGAAATATGTTAGCAAAGTGCATCTCAAATTAAGGGGCCGGTCTGAGTTGCTGAGACTGGAAAGCACTGTCCCTTAATGTCACCCTTGTGAAGAGAAACCTAAAAATTGCCTTCACCTCCAGAATCTCTCTCTGTCTCTGCTCTGTTGTCCGTGCATATCACCAGCAATGTGTCAGCCAGCTTGATGGGCTGCGCCAGGTAGATTGAGGTTCAGTGTGAGTAAACATGCACAGCACACCATGGTGGCTCTATGATGCTTCTTCACCTAGAACCACATTGTGTTCACTGGTACTTAGTCCCCCTGGCCTTCGTGGCATATACACGCCCTCTGGTGAATAGGAGGGTGCGATGCACCAAAGGCGATGACTAAATATGGTGCGTGACTAAAACCTAAATTTTCTGGCTTGGGAACAGTATGTATACATGATTATATAATTCAATCACTATAATCTTCTGTGCTTAGGTTACAAGAACAGCAAGCCGACCACTGGCCGCTGGAGAGATTTCAAATTTTCAGTCCCTTGTTTTTCTGGGAGGACAGCTGAGCTTGGCTTTATGCATCCTATTATGTTTAAATTATTACAGGTAAGTTAGACAGGAGCTGTTGATTGCTTCGGCCATTTCTTACAAAGCTTGCTTTCATGGATGTGCTTTCTTTTCTTTTTTTATAATCATTTTTATTAATTTTAACATATAAATTATAATACATACCACAAAACTTCACCACTTATACAATCGTTTTTTGGACTTCCATCAGCACCTCTGATGATCCACCGTTTTAACCACTTCTTATGCATTCCTTAAATTCATATTGCCTTTAATTATCTTAACTAACCATCCTCCCCTTTATCCATTTTTGCAATAGTTCCAATAATTCACCCTACAAAACGTCTTGCAAACCTACAAACGTAGTCTGATCATCACAATTACTTTTCAAATAATCTGTAAATTTACACCAGTCTTCTGTGAATTTCTGGTCCTGCAGATTTCAAATCCTTCCTGTTAGTTTATCTAGTTCTGCATAGTCCATTAATTTCATCCTCCATTCTTCTTTCGTCAGTAATTCTTCTTGCTTCCATTTTTGTGCCAATAATATTCTTGCTGCCTTCATGGATGTGCTTTCTGGAGCCATTCTTATGGAGACATAAACATGGAAAGTGTTACATAATAATTGATAAAGTAGTTTTTTTAATGGAGAGGCGTGGTTCACGAGGTCTGTTGTTACGAGGCTAGGAGTAAGTAATGAAAATGTTCTGTTCAGAACCATTAATTGAGAAGGAATTGCTATGGCCTTAATTAATCCTGACTTCAGTGTATTTCAAATGTGAATTGTTGCAATGATAGAAGTAGGTTGGGGTAGAATACAAATGCAACATCTTAATGCTCTTTCCACTTCCAATGGTTGGCCCAATGGTTGCCATCAATTTGATTTGAATTACTTTTATAATGAAATGATTTTAGAATGTTGTACTAATTTATTGTTGTTAGCTGCCCTGAGCCTGGCTTCGGCTGGGGAGGGCGGGATATAAATAATTTTTTTATTTTTTATTTTTTTATTATTATTCCTTTGCAGTATTGCTCTGGGAGCTGCTTCTTTATCTCTTGTGGTGACTTACCCACTTATGAAGAGAATAACTTACTGGCCACAGCTGTTCTTGGGTGAGCTCACAAGTTGCTTTTTCTTTCAGATGGGCTTTGTACTGGCTTAACTCTACACTGGATTGTGGTCAGACTGTTCAGTGTATCGTATTCTTTGCCAGAATTGACTAGATTTGTTCTGAGCAAGCATTCTTCATTTTCCTTCATCGCAACATGAGAGTTAATGAGCACCAGCCTCTTGTATAACTTTTCCCTGCTCTCTGTCCAGTTCTGAAGTGTTCAAAGTCTGAATTACCTGATTTAAACAAACTTTTCCATGGGCAATACTTAAACGTTAGCCAAATAACAAGCTTTGTTTTTGTTTGTTTATTAGCTCTTACTGATTTATAACAATTGTGAACACACAGTTTCATTCATAATAATAGTTACAGGTAGGTAGCCGTGTTGGTCTGCCGTAGTCGAAACAAACAAACAAAATTTCCTCCAGTAGCCCCTTAAGACCAATTAAGTTTGCTATTGGTATGAGCTTTCGTGTGCGTGCAGGGTATCTGAAGAAGTGTGCATGCACACGAAAGCTCATACCAATAACAAACTTAGTTGGTCTCTAAGGTGCTATTGGAAGAAATTTTTTTTTATTCATAATAATGTAAGTATTGATATTTGGCCCTTTAACAACATTCTCAGTGTGGCTTACAAAATCAGAATGTCAAAATGATTAAAATACATATATCAAATAAAACAGCTATTACAATAAAAGCGGTATAACATAACCTGGTGGGGATAAAAATATAATGCTGAAGTCTCTGCACTAAAATGATATCAAAGTAGCTGGTCTGGGGGCAGTATTCCACAGCTGAGGAGCCACTACAAAAACAGCTCCCTCCCACCACAGTTTACCTGATAGGAGCATTCCAGAAAGGACCTCAAAGTAAGATCTTAAAAGTCTGGGTAGCCACACATGGAGAGAGTCTTTTGTAAGGAGCGAAGCTAATATTTGCATGTTTAGTTTGGCTGGCAAAGTTCAAATGAATGGGTGGAAACCAGTTGTGCTTTGAGTAGATAGACCTACTGAAAGTAATTGGAGTTGAGTTAGTCTGACTTCTCCCATTGCTTCCAGTGGATCTACTCTAAGCACAACTAAGGCTGAAGTATTAGCCCCACTTATCTATGAGTAAGCCCTATTTAATTAAAAAGGGCTCGCTTCTGAGTATTGTGTTATTAGTCTCCACCTGACCTAGCATGTGAAAACAGTATGGTAATTTGATAGTAATACCTAATGAGTTCAGATGTTTCAAATGAACACTGGAAAAATGGGAAGCTGCAATGTGAATCAATATAATTTTAATTATTTCCCTTCTTAATTTCTTTACTGGCATTTGATTTAAAGGGCTGGAAACAGAGGAACTAGTGAGGCATGCCAAACTTGTAAGGCGCATCCAGTTGGATTTCTGAATTCTTTTTAATTTGAACAGCAGGTCACTATGCTACACTGGAAACCTGTTTTGAAATTCTGGTCATTCAAAGGCAGTTTGCCGCACAGTATTGCGGGTTGGCGAAATACTGTTTAAGAAGCAGACGTTTGAAGGATGTCTTGGCTCCCAGAACTACAAGAGGAGTTATTTGAATCTTGGCATTTGAGATCCTCCTCAGAATCCCTTCTCTGGGGTTTTCCTTCTGTCTGATTTATCAGGGGGCTACCAGGGAGGAGATTTTGCAGTATTGATGCCCTGGCCTTAGAATGCTCTACCCCAAAAGCTTTCCTGGTGCCTTTTTTCTTTTCTGAAGCTTTTTATTTTATTTTATTTTATTTTAATCTGTTTTATACTGGCATTTTAGTTGCCTCTAACCAAGTCATACTTGCAGTGAACCCCCTGAAGTCTTAAGTTGACTGACTTAAGTTCATTGATATCAGTAGGTCTACTCTGTGTATGACTACCAGCACAATCCTAACACTGTCTGCTTAGAAGTAAGACCAATTTAATTCAATGGGACTTTCTCCCAGGTAAGTGAGGATAGGGCCTGTAGCCCTAGAGCTGATGTGTTTTACCTTATGTTTATGTAGTTTAAAATATTTTATTCTAAACCTGATAATATGCTTGAGTGGCAGTCTATAAATCTTAGTGATATATAAATAACAGCTGAAAGAAATACTGTGGCGCCTACCTTTTGTTACGAGGTATTCTCAGGTTATGCGGCGTTCAATAAATTTAATATATACTTTGAGCCCGAGTCTTCTTGCCCAGCTAATGTCTTTTAATTTTTCCAAAAATCCAGCTAATGTCTTTGGGTAAGATGCTGAACTTAAGGCTGCAGTACTTAAGTTCTGGGAGTAAAGCCCATTGAAGCCTGTCATACTTACTTCTGAGTAGACATGTATAGGATTTCATTTTCCTAATCTATTCACTCTTCTATCACAGTTCCCTTCCCCCATTTCATTTATATTCCTTGCATATGTCTTTTAATAAACATTATGCCAGCAGGTTGATCAGATGTAAGCGAAGGCAGGACTCCTGTCTCTCTGGAAGAGGGAGTGTTTGGCAAGTGCAATTTTTCCATCGTTATGGCTTGTATAATCAGCCAGGTGTCATTGCCAAAATTTCCAGTGATGCCTAACCACCCTGCCCTCCTTTTTGTGTGGCCACTAACAGTGAATAGAACAGATGGAATGAGATTAGCTTTCTGCCATGAATAAAAACAGTGTTGACCAATGGGACGGGCAGACTTTAAGCGATACTTTTTTTCCTTGGGAACTGCCTGACTCACTTCCGTAGAATACAATAAAAGAAATAGTACTATTCTTTCACAGAGTCTCAGTTGTTTAATCTGTTTATGAACTGGAGTCTCTTTCTTCCTGCCAAGTCAGTGTGTTTTGTATGAAAATATAATCTTGTGCTGGAAACATGGGAAGCCCTGCGTTCTTATTCCTCCACAACAAAGCAAAGATAAACAAAACCAATCCGTTTCGCTTGAAATCTGTCTTTGTCTACTCTTTGTAAGGAGGGGATCAGAGCCTATGGTACTAGCCTGGATGGGCTGAAGAACCCACAAGAATGTGCCACATTTCTGGCAGGTTCGTGTTCCCACCCATTCTCTCACTGTTGATGGCGATGCATATCTTACACGGTCAGGGGGACGGTGCCTGGTTTTCTCCCTTGCACTAGTATTAGTGCGCACACTTTGTGGTCAATTGACTCTCTTTGGGTTGAAAACTCTGATGACAGTAAAGGCTGGGGCTAGCTGGCTTATTTTGCCAAAAGCCATAATCATTTCCAACAAAGCTCATGCTCCATCTGCAGTCAGCCAGTTTCTCTTAAGTCGCCTACTGAACTTGTTACTTTTTTCTTGCTCCAGACTAACACGGCTACTATTCTGGGATTGTGATTTCTTTTTGATCAGCCAGTCATTTCCATGGTGGTTTTTGTACTGCTTTTATTGCATTTTATATTTTATTGTATACATTGCTGTACGTCACCATGTTACATTGTATGAATTGGCAGTGTAGAAATACTTTTGCAAGTAAAATAAAACTGTTTGGCCGAGTGTTGAATCATTCTGAAAACGAAGTCCTATCAGGGTGCCTCACAAGAATGTTGAATCTCATTGCAAATGAACGAGCAAGATATTTCTGAAAAATAGAGACTATTGCTGCATTTGAGACTCTTTGTTTTAGTTTTTGTCATATCTCTTTCAGGCCTGACCTTCAACTGGGGAGCCTTACTTGGGTGGTCAGCTGTCCAAGGCTCTTGTGACTGGTCAGTTTGCTTGCCCCTGTATTTCTCAGGAGTTTGCTGGACATTAATGTATGACACTATTTATGCTCATCAGGTATATACCCTTCCTGTACTTTAATAAGGAGGCTTTGGAAATTAGGGACTGGTGCTGAGTGGTTTTGATGGATTATGGGGTGATGGATACCAAAGCAGGTTTTAAACTGTGCATGCTTGTTTGAACAACTCCTTATTTGTTAATAGTTTCTTTGTTCTCATTGTTGATGTTTTTGTGGCGGTTATTGTGACCTGCCCTTATCAACCCTGTTGGGGTACAAAAGCAGGTTGTAAATGAACAAAATGAACGACTTCAGTGTCCATGGATGTTTGGAATATTTGCTTATAAATTTACATGCTTGTTTTTGGTTTTCATAATAGCTAGGCAGCTGCTGATTCCACAGTTTAGGAATGATTAATCAGAATATCCAAAAATGATCAGAATATCCAAAAATAATAACACCAAGGCTTCAGGTGCATTTATCTTCAGCAACCTTGATAAAAGAAGTTAGTCTTGTATTACTATTATTTCCATATTACATATGAGAGGCTAAGGTTAAGAGAGGGCTATTTGCATAAGGCTGCTCAGCAAGTAGTTCTGAGCTTTGAATGGGGAACACCTTAATTTGTAGCTCATGCTCTTAACTACTTGGTAGTGGCTCATGTTCTAGCATTCTCGTATATCCTTTTCCTCTACACTCTGTTGTCTTTCAGGAAATATTTTACTCTCATTTGGTTCAAAATGCGTGGGTTAACATCTCTCTCTCCATCAAATCGAGGGAAATCAATAGAAATTCTTATACAGCAAGAATTAAATAAAACTCTTTAAAAGCTAAATGAAAACAGAGTAAAACTTTGTGCCATAGATAAAACTGAGCAGTGCACACAAAGAGAAAAGTTTCAGGATTTAGGAATAAGACTCCAGGAAACTTTGTGTAGTCATATATACCTGAAGAGGAATTCAGAGCTGACTACTTTCTCTACCACATGAACCATCCAGGGGAAGATATTCCAAAGGATGGATAAAGTACCACTGATAAAGTCCATTTCCATGCAATCACCAAGAGGCAGCCATGAAACTTGGCCTGTACGAGGGGAGGCGGTCTGTTAAGTACCTTTGACCAAAGTTCTTATTATCAACCTCAAAACCTTGAACCTGATTCAGCAACTGATAAGCACCTTCCCATTTGTGCCAAGGGGTTGTGGTTTGGTTGGTGTTTTTTCTCCAGCTCTCTGGCTTTCTTATTGCTGGGTTAGGTCTCTAACCAGGATCAACATGCTCACAGGCTCTTCTCACAAAGACCACTTCCATGTAAAATCACCATCCTTCCCTGTCTAAGTCTATGAAATGCCACACGACTGGTCTTTTCATTAACAACTCTTCCCTTGTAGGATAAAAGAGATGATCTCGCCATAGGTGTGAAATCTACAGCACTCCGGTTCAATGAAAACACAAAGCCATGGCTCAGTGCTTTCAGCACCATCATGCTTTCGGGACTTACTGCAGCAGGAATGCATTGTGAGCAGACTTTTCCATACTATGTCGCTGTGACTGTGGCAGGCATCCACTTGGCTCAGCAGGTTAGATCCCATATTGTGTTGCTCTTTATGTGGAAGCTTGAAATAGATGGATGCTTTAGCAGCTTGGCTTCAGTTCTTAACCTGCTGAAGCACCCGCTCTGTCTTGTATCCACTAAAGATATTTCTTGCCTTTCTAGGTATACAATGACGTTTTTAACAGGGAGGGGATGGTGATGATGATGATGATGATGATGGCGATAATACCGTATTGGCCAAAATATAAGCCACACTTTTTTCCCCGAATTCCGACTCTGAAAAGTTAAAGTACGACTTATATTCGCGACCTTAAGATCTTGCTGCTGAAACAGCTGCCCACAAGGGCCGTCGGGGGTGTGGGACAACAGCGCCTGTCCTGACCTCGGCTCCCGAACTGCCAGAAAGAAGGGGGAAGTGAGGAAAAGTGGGACAGCTCCCACCCCCAGGAAGCAGCACGGGGCATTGGCGCACCACCCACCCGCCTCCCCCAAGCCGTCGGAGGGAAAGGGGGGAGGCCGCTGGCAAAGCAGTTACTGTATTTGGCATCGGATGACCACATGGGCTTCAGTGGTGAGAGAGTTCTTGTTTGGGACGGGTGCTTGTTGACCCCCTTTTGATTCTCGTCCCCAACCCTCCCTGGGCAAGCCTTGTGTGTGTGTTTCTCATTGTGTGATTGTGCTTCATTGGGTGGGTGCCTTTCAAAAAATCCCCCCTCCAGTTTTAAGGGAGCAGCTTATATTCGGGTATTGTCTTTTTTCCACCTCCACCTCCAATTTTAAAAGAGCGGTTTATATTCGAGTGCGGCTTAAATTTGGACCAATACGGTATTATTTATACGCTGCCCATCTGACTGGGCAGCTTCCGGCAAAATATAAAAACACAATAAAACATGGGATATCTAGAAGAGAGAAGTTGGTAAAGCACAGCAAAACTTGGGGAGGAGAAAGTCACGAATAGCATTTTTATAAAGCAGGTGAATTTATGGCAGTCCAGGAAAAAACTTGGAAGCAAAAAAGTTATCGTAAGAAGAAGAGGGAACTGAGTAAAGGGTATTGATTTGGCGAATTATAAGTGTGAATTACAGTACACTAATATTGATATCCCCCTTCCTTCTCCAGATATACACTTTGGATATTCACAAGCCTGAAGATTGCTGGAAAAAGTTCTCTTCTAACCGCACAGTAGGACTCATACTTTTCATAGGGATTGTTCTTGGAAACTTACAGAAAAGGAAAAATACAGAAGCAACAATGAAAACGTTAGATAGTACAGAAGAAAATAAAGTTGTTTTACAGAAAGGAAATGAACACAACTAAAAAAAAATCTACATGATTTCAGCTAGTGCTGTATTTAAAATACTTTATTGATGAGACATTTTTTTTAAAAAAATGTGTATCTTTATTATGTGTAAACTTCTCACTGCCAGTATACAGCTGTGGCAATAAATCAGCTATATTTGATTGCTTCCTGTCGAAACTTTAGGAGGAAACACTCACAGAAGTTTACAACTGAACTTCAGCATTGTAAAAACATTGTAATGGGTGTGAGAACTCTTACGGATATAGGCCTACTGTAAATAAGAACTGTGACTCATGAAATAGTGTGATTCATGAAATTCTTCATTTGTGTAAAATAGTTCTATTTTTAGATATCCGAAACCAAACTATAAAGGGACTTTTGTCAAGGTGATGTTCAGTTCTGTGGTGTTCTCATTTAAAATGTTTTGAGCATACTACACTTTTATATACCTGGCTGGTTGCTGCTCTTTCTCTTGAAAAGGCTGGTTCTCTGGTTGCAGATATACTGCACACTGATCTATCATCTTCTTTCTGACAGAGGTCAGCCATTCCAGAGGGGCAGGGGGGAAGCTGCAGCCTTCAGTGTTTGATAAGAATGGCTGTTCAAAACTTGTCTCATTAAATAGGATGTCCTTGACAACATCAAGCTGTGCTTTCAGGGTGGCAAGCAGAGGTCCCTGTCATCCAGCTGTGCAAACTGATGTGAGCCTCTAAAGCAGGATGGTTCTGACAGCCACTACATAGCCAAGGGAAGCCCTAAAAGTGTCGTCGTTCTAGGTGCTTCACAATATCACTCACGCTAAACAAGCTTTCAGAGGTGAAAGCTCCAATTTAAGTGGCTAGATTGAAAACCCACAATTCAAAATGGTGACAAACTTAATTTGCCAATTAGCTCATTACTTTGTCTACCTCTAGCGATACCACTTCTTTTCTAGTAGTTTCCTGCAGGGCATCCAGAAAACAACTTGAGCTGCTTTGAACCAGGCCCTCTTAATTTGGCATCACATCAAAGAGATCCTTGTTTAGGCCCAATTAACAGATGAGGATGAATTAGCCCTGAGCTACTTATGCAGTCAACAAGTGACTTAGTACCTTTGTTCTTAAGCCCACAAGATAATTGTTTCCAGTAAGGTTCTAGCGCCAACGTGTCAAGACAGTGAAAGATCTCCGGAGAGTGGGTTCACAGGGTTTTTCATTCATAAGTGCCCTTTCCTCGGTGAACGGAGGCTTTAAAAATAATAATAAATTAGACTACTAGCCAGAGTTATCCATCCCTCCACCGAGGAAGCTATGCTGTGGAACAGGAAAGCATTGCACAACTGTTCTTAGAAATCATTTGTTGGTAAGGTGTGGCAGGTACACCTTTCAAAGAGCAACAGCGAGCTCACTTCTGCGGCATTCGTTTCGCCAAGCTTTGAACGGCTTCCTGTTGTGATGCGGCTAGGAGAGCTCTCTCAAAAACCATGCAATACTCTTGTGATATTTCATCTCTTGTGTCAACCAAATCGTTACAGCTCTGAAATACTCAAAAGGTCTCCCTTGTCAGTTTGATTTATGTCTGGGGGTTCAGCCCATTTGCATTTCTTTCATGTGACCCAAGGTTTGCTGGCCCAGCCCAACATGGCACCTCCTCAGGCACGTGTTGTAAGTGGGCGATACTGTCAAGTAATCCAGTTTCCCTGCCTTTCTCAATACTTTACCCATTGGGCTCACGCCATTCACCCCACACCCAAGCAATAGTGAATATAGCGTCATGACGTCAGCTTTTAAACAAAGCACTCTTCATAGGAAGAATGAGCTGGAACCAAAGGTTCCTTTTTCCTGTTGCCAGAAGGGAACCTTAACCCTAATTCTCCCCCCCCCCCACACACACATATAAGATGTTTCCATAAATATTTTGAAATGGGTCTTGTTTTCTCTGCAGCAGAAAGGAGTCTTTAAACAATACAGGAATGTTTTTAAGCTATCGGCCCCTTGCAACCAAGCAAAGATTCTGGGGTGCCAGGATGGCAGCTGACATATCCACCCTCTGGAGGTGCATGCCTGAGGATGCTTGGCTCTTCACTGTTTTCGCACACTAATGCCACATCCTGTAGAATTCTATCTACGCTAAGTTACGCTAAGACTAGACCATGTCATTATAGAGCGGGCAGGTTTAGTCATTGTCTGAGGACTATTCCTGCCTCCGGGTCTGGTCCTGACCGGATGGATACTAGAATCAGCAAGGGATACCCACATGACCTGAAGGTGCTGCTGTGCAATGCCAGGTCAATGATTCATAAGACCACTGCCATCCATGACGTGATCATGGATGGAGGATTTGACCTGGCATGTGTAACAGAGACTTGGTTGGATGAAGCAGATGGGCCTGTTCTTGCCGCTGCTTGCCCACCAGGTTTCTCTTACGCACAGCAACCCAGGTCATGTGGGCGGGGAGGGGGGGTTGCAGTGATTTTTAGGAAGTCATTAGTTTGCACCAGGCGTCCTATTGGGAAGACCCAGTTTTCTGAGTGCATGTTCTGGAAGTTGGGCAATAGGGGCAGTACAGGATTCCTTTTGGTGTACCGACCTCCCCGCTGCACCAAGGATTCCCTGCCCGAGCTGCTTCAGGTCGTGGCGGATGTTCTCCTGGAGACACCTAGTTTGGTTGTCCTAGGGGATTTTAACATCCATGCCGACACGACCTTACAAGGGGCCGCTCGGGACTTCGTGGAAAGCATGGCCTCCATAGGGCTGTCCCTGAATAAGTCTGGCCCAACCCATAGCCGTGGACATGCCTTGGACCTGGTGTTTACCTCTATGGATGTTGGTGATCTGACACTAAGTAAAAGCGAAACGAAAGAAGTGTCATGGTCAGATCACTTCCTGGTGCAACTGGACTTCTCTGCGACCCATCCCCTCTGCAGGGAGGTGGGACCAATTCGGATGGTCTGCCCCCGCCACTTAATGGATCCAAATGGTTTCCAGAGAGTGGTAGGGGATGCTTTATTCCATGTTGATGGCCTTTCAGCTGATTCCCTGGTGGCCCGCTGGAATGTGGAGTTAACCAGGGCTATTGACTGTTTGGCTCCGAAGCGCCCTCTCCGATTGCATGGAGCCCGGACAGCCCCATGGTTTTCCACAGATCTGAGGGCAATGAAACAATCGTTGAGACGGCTAGAGCGCCGGCTAGAGCAGGAGCAATGAACAACGTTATAGTTACAGTGGTACCTTGGTTTACGAACTTAATCTGTTTCGGAATCTGTTCTTAAACCAAAGCGTTCTTAAACCAAGGTGTGCTTTTCCATAGCAGCGGGGGACTCAATTTACAAATGGAACACTCTCAGCAGGAAGCGAAACATGGTCTGCTTCCAAGGTAAAGTTCACAAACCAAAACACCCACTTCCAGGTTTGCAGCATTCTTAATCCAAGTTGTTCATAAACTAAGCTGTTCTTAAACCAAGGTACCACTGTAATTGTGGTAGCTTGTCTTCACTTACCCCACCCCACTGCCCTGCTCACCATTCTTGCATTATGAATGGTCTGTGTCACTGTTGGGGGGGGGAGGCCAGAATGGGCCAATACAGTGGTACCTCTGGTTGCAAATGGGATCCGTTCCAGAGGGCCGTTCGCAACATGAAAAGTACACAACCTGCAGCGGCGCATCTGCACATGAGCAGGTTGCGATTCGCCACTTCTGCACATGTGCATGACGTCATTTTGCGTTTCTGCATATCCGCGAGCAACGAAACCCGGAAGTAACCCTTTCCGGTACTTCCGGGTCGCCGCAGGACGTAACCTGAAATAACGTAACATGAAGCAGACATAACATGAGGTATGACTATATATATGGACCTACCATCCAACCAACCGTCTTAGGGACTCCACTCCAGATTTGTGTAGAGTTTACCCCCTCGCCTTTTCTTCTTCCAAAGATGTCCTGCAAGGCAGCGGGTACAGATTTTTTCCTTGGGGTTTACTCCCAAAGCCTTTCTCATGGACGAGTATAGCCACAAGGCAGAGAATGAACTACCCGTCCTCTAATACCCCATATACCCCAACACAGCCTGAATGCTAAATATCACCGCTATCGCCACATTCAATCCACTGACACAATTTAGTTGGAACCAAAGAGTTGGAAAGGACCCCAGGAGTCAAGTAGTCCAACCCTCTGCAACGCAGGAATCTCAACATGCAATCCCCTATCCAATTTGATACCATACCAGACCTTGCCTAGCTTTCCAAATTATTATTATCATCATTATTATTATTCCCCACCCACCTGGCTGGGTTTCCCCAGCCACTTTGGGGCGGCTCACAGCATATATCACAACATACTAAAACATCAGTTCTTAAAAATGTCCCTAAACAGGGCTGCCTTCAGATGTCTTCTAAAAGTCAGTATGTTGTTTATTTCCTTGACATCAGAAGAGAGGGTGTTCCACAGGGTGGGTGCCACTACAGAGAAGGCCCTCTGCCTGGTTCCCTGTAACCACGCTTCTCGCAGGAACACACCCCTGCATTTGGTGTCTCTCTCTCTCTCTCTCTCTCTCTCTCTCTCTCTCTCTCACACACACACACACACACACACTTTTCATATTTTGGGGGGCAGGTATGGAAAACGCTTGACCCTCCAGATGTTGATGTACTACAATTCCCACCATCTCTGCCCACTGGCCGTGTTGGTTGCTGCTGATGGGAGTTGTAGTTCAGCAACTTGGGAAGAGCCACAAGTTCCCCAAGTTCTCTGTTTTACCAAAATTGGCATGAGATTCTTTTCATATGTGCCTCCTTACCCCAGCTGGGGAAAATATATTAAAACAAATAAGACATTCTAACTCATTTTAATTTTCAATTAACCATATTAGCTCATTTAAAAGTAGACTTCTCACAATAGCAAGCATGCCGGTTTTACATCTCTATATATAGAAACACATTAAGTCCAGCGGTGTGTAATCCAGTAGTGACTATGGAAAGACCAAGCCTTTGCAATGCTCAACTTGTGCAAGAGCAGCAACCCCGGCGTCTAATTTACTAATTTGTCATGCAGAACGAGTGACTGTCTTTACACCCTATCAGGTTCAGATCAAATATTGTAACCCACAATTAATTTTCCTGAATATAAATAGCGAGCGACAATCTCAGAGAGTGTCAGTGTTCCCTTGCTGTGGTGTGAACACCCTACGCGGAATAAACGTGTTGGTTAAATTTCATCTAAGGAAAGAAAACGCTCCATCCAGGATAATTCAGCAAAGGGGTATGTGTACAGTTTCTTTTTCCCCTGATTAATTTGGGATTTCTGAAAGCTCCCAACTGATTTGCCTAAAGTCTGGAATTTAATCCAATGCTTAATTTTCATATCAGCAAAGAAATCGTGTGAGGGGGAAATAATGGGCACAAGCTGTTTTTCATGACTAGGAAGTGAGTCCTTTTCCTGCCTATCTACTCTATCTATCTATCTATCTATCTATCTATCTATCTATCTATCATCTATCTATCTACAGTGATACCTTGGTTTACAACCATAATCCATTCCGGAGGTCCGGTTGTAAATCAAAACAGGTGCGCTTTCACCAATGGGGCCTCCCCCCCAAAAAAGGGTTGTAAGCCAAAAAAAATGGGTTGTAATCCAAAAAAGGGGACACACACTTCAGGGTTTGATGTAGTTGTAATCCAAAATGGTTTCAAACCAAGGTACTACTGTATCTATCTTTCTTACTGGTGGCTATTGGGGCTGGTACAGTTGAAGTTAGGGAGGTTGGGAGAGCCCAAGAGTAGACCTGAGTGCGTAAATGGACCAGCTTTCACTGTGTACCACCTTGTATCAAAATATTCCAGGGCGGTTTACAAATAATAAAAAGTTTATTCAGAAATAAGGCCCATGGTGTTTCAATTAAGTGTGCGTAAAATTCCAGCCAAGTGGCCCATTAATGAATGGGTCTTAAATGCACACACACACACACACACACACACACACACACACACTCAGAGAGAGAGAGAGAGAGAGAGAGAGAGAGAGTATATACACAAACATACCATTGCTACAGAAGTCTCCAGAACACCTCAGAGCTTTTTATATTTGTTTTCTCTCACCTTTGTGGTCTGAGTCCTTAATGCTGAATAATGCCACAATTTGACATAATGTGTTGCGTGGCTTCTCATTTCATCTGTGCAAGACTACCTTCTTCTTGTGGTACAGTTCCACCCAATTTAAATGTACTGCTTAAACAACTCTCCATGCTTTGAAGTTGTGTCTTGGCATGGACAACAGGTGCTTGGATTGAACCCAGGCACAGATAAAGCCCTGCCTTCAAAGCATGCGCCTCATGTTCCAAAGAGAGCCACGTCAGGAGCTTTCAAAGGAAATTGGAACGATAAATCAAAGCTCTAATGAACTCTGCATTGCATTATCTGTGAATCATCATGAGTTTCCTGGCATCTAAAATGTAGGCTGTGCTAGGCCTTGCATGCTGATTGTTTTGACATGGATTTGACTAGTCCTTTGAAACAAGAAAAAAAACCACGGGCTACAATCTTCAATTCCCAACAATTTTAGCAGGAGTCAAGTGTCTACTTAACTCTCTTCTGTTCAAATTAGTGAGACTTAAAAAATTTCTTCATTGACTGGATTGTACCCTATATTCTATTGATGATAACTGTATCCCATGAAATTGATTTCCATCGGCT
The DNA here is from genome assembly GCF_965112155.1 of Podarcis liolepis. Classification (NCBI taxonomy): domain Eukaryota; kingdom Metazoa; phylum Chordata; class Lepidosauria; order Squamata; family Lacertidae; genus Podarcis; species Podarcis liolepis. The sequence continues at coordinate 13,742,555 of NC_139564.1, read as the reverse complement.
ACCTGGGTGGTGGCTTAAAATATTATTTGTTTCAGATCTGATGGTTCCAGGAGGCAGCTGTCCACAAGACACTGGACAGTTGGTATATACCTATTATACATTTTGAAAAGTCTTTTTGTCTGCTCTGCATTTGGACACCTCTTAAGATATCATAACCAAATCTTGGATGATGGTTCTGAGATCAGGGAGCAGGTTTTCATCTGTGTTTGATTGCAGTTGGATTCCATTTTAAACCAAGATGGCGGACTGGCACTTTCAAAGCTGCACTGTTTCTTAGAATAACTGAACAATGCTAGATACAAGGCTTCTAGTTTTTATTATCAGCCAGTTGGAAAATAAGAATGACCATTTTAATTCTTATCGTTTTTATCATTAAACGGATTTCTTACCCACCCTTCGCCATAAGGTCCCAGGGCAGATTGCAACAATATAAAAAATCAATATTTAAGTTAGAGAGATCACCAGAACTGGTCCTACCATTAGGCAACAAGAGGTAGCTTGAGGAAGGCAGAAGACTTTGGGGTTGTGCTAAACGGCAGCATTTGTCTGTTGTTTAGGGCAACTACAAATGTAACATTATTTGAATGGCCCTTTAAGGCACCTTTAACAAATTCCCAGGATTCCTTGGGGGAAGCCCTGGCTCCTAGATTGGTATAAAATGGCTTTAAACGGATGATGTGGATGTGAGAAGACAGAGAACCTGGCTTGATTTCTTGTGGTCAGCTTCATCAAAAGCAACCTGCTGAGACTACAAATCAAAATGCAATTTATGTTCAACTTCACTTTCAGTTTGGCAGCACTGCTACAAACCCAAACGTTTGGAAATGGTTAGCTGCCCCGCTTTGCATGGCCAGGAACACTTGATTCTCACACAAAATCTGCAGATCTGAAAGGTTTCAGGTCACTGAACGGATTTGGTTATCAAATCTGATTTGTGGTTTCTGTGACATTTCAGCAGCAGGGGTTTCCATTTCACATGGCCCTGGCGAGTGCCAACCATGCTGGGTAGAAGGAACTGAAAACTGGCTGTTTCAGAAGAAATAGCTCAGGGGGAAAGGAAGTAACCATTCCCACTTGAAACATGACTAGGACTAAGCCTATCATGAACCAAAATGAAGCTATCTGTCTCAGGAGGCAGACTAGGAAGGGCAGCAGATTGTGTATCCCCTCGCCCTGCTGCGATCCCAAGGACAACCAGGCTGCCAAACTGAATGTGTTTCAAGGTGCCATTGCTAGCAGCTGCCTGGCTGAGCAAAGCCTTTCAAAATGTGCCTGGTGTCCAGTGGCGTAGCGTGGGGGGTGCAGGGGGGCCGGCCGCACCGGGCGCAACATCTGGGGGTTAGGGTTAGGGGGCGCAAATCCACGGGTTAGGGGGCGCAAATTACTTGCCTTGCCCCGGGTGCTGACAACCCACGCTACGCCACTGCTGGTGTCTCCGCAGTCCCTGAAGTCAGTAAATGCTGGACCCTGCCTTGCCTTAAGGAGTGAAATGGCTTTGGCTGGCCCTGAACATGACCCATGATCTACCCATCAGCTTTTAGGGTTGCACCCAATGTTTGTCCTACCCATAGAAATCAATGAACATGACTAATAGGTATCTAAAGCCATTTGCACATACCAAAATACGTATTTTATCAAAATAATTGTTGAACTGAAATACAATTAAGAAGAACCCTTTACATTAATAGTGAAATAATTATTAAGCTCTAACTTAAGATGATTTTTTTATTTACAACAAACTTAATAATGCAAGCACATTGACATTTGGCAATAACAAAAGTTCCTTTAGAAACACAATTTACAAAGACCCATAATCTGGTATCTAGAAACTTGCTATAACATGAAATAATGATAGGTGTAAATATACGATGCAAACAACTGATAATTATAAATAGCAGAATATAGGCACCCTATATATATAGAAATGAGCAAACCAGTGATATTTTAGGGAGCAGGCTAGCAGGCAGGGCCCATTACTTACACCATAGGAGCCTACACAACACAAAACACTCTTGCTGTGTGTAGCTTTTATTTTGTTTTTTATCTTCTATTTTGGAAATGTACATCCAGGGGTTTTTTTCCTTTTAAGTTTTTTGGGTACCCCCAAGAGAGTGGGGCCCTAAGCTATAGCTTGTTTAGCTTATACCTAAATCCGGCACTGGGTCTCACTGATGAGTCACAGATAGCTGGAGACAACTCTGTGGGTCTAGGCTCAAGGGATGCTTACCTGGAGTGGACATGCCCACTCCCTCTCAAGCTGAGTACACACTAAATCTTCACGACGCATCCTGGGCACATTACCCTCCTCAAACAATACTAGGCACTGTGGTTTGTTAAGGGTTTCTGGGAATTACAGTTCTGCAGGAGGTAAAAAGGAGGAGGGACACAGGTGGCGCTGTGGGTTAAACCACAGAGCCAAGGGCTTGCCAATCAGAAGGTCGGCGGTTCGAATCCCCGTGAGCTCCCGTTGCTCGGTCCCTGCTCCTGCCAACCTAGCAGTTCGAAAGCACGTCAAAGTGCAAGTAGATAAATAGGTGCCGCTCTGGCGGAAAGGTAAACAGCGTTTCCGTGCGCTGCTCTGGTTCGCCTGAAGCGGCTTAGTCATGCTGGCCACATGACCCGGAAGCTGTACGCTGGCTCCCTCGGCCAATAAAGCGAGATGAGCACCGCAACCCCAGAGTTGGCCACGACTGGACCTAATGGTCAGGGGTCCCTTTACCTTTAAGAGGTAAACTGTGGTGCCCTGAATTCTTTGACGGTTTGAATGTGCCTTAAAGGTTCAGTGTGTACGCAATCTCAGCCTTGATTCTTCGGTGATTTCCACACATTCTGCCTCTAGGGAATACTTCCCGTTCTGCTCTGTCTGGTGTTGTGCAATCCTTGCATGTTGCAGGGGAAGATGGAGAAGCACATTCCACCCTGGGCACACAATCTGCTCATGTCAGGAAATAGGCCAGGCTTACTTGGCTTTGCCATCACGCTCTTGCAAGGCAGGAGTTCATTAACTACAAGTGTACCCTAGAACACACCTTGTGCTCTTTCCGCATCTTCCACTGTGGATAAAAATAATCAGTAGTGTTGGGCATAGCTCCTCTTCCTATGCCCTCCTCCCTATTAAAGTGGGGTGCTTCCCACTTTATGGGATTTCACACGCAGGCAGGGGCCCAGAACGTAACCCAAGCATAAGTGGGGAGAAGCCTATATAGCGTCATCTAGGTCAACCTTCCCCATCTTGGTGTCCTCCAATCAGAATTCATTGCAAGGTGAAGTGTGTGAGGAATTGAATGGGGTGGGGGGGTTGGGTTGGAGGAGAGGCGGAAAGAAGAGCAAATTTGTCCGTGGCTAGGGGGCGCAATCTAGCTATGGCTCTGACCAATATATCACAATGTCTGAGAATAAGGATGCAACTACGGTATGTAGAGGTGAACTGCATAATTTCCTGGGAACTGTTCCTGCTTAGAGGTCTGAAACATATACATTTTCACTTACCTTTAACATAATGTTGCAACTGCTATTTAATAGTACAGTGGTACCTCAGCTTAAGAACTTAATTCGTTCTGGAGGTCCGTTCTTAACCTGAAACTATTCTTAACCTGAAGCACCACTTTAGCTAATGGGGCCTCCTGCCGCCGCCGCACCGCCACTGCACGATTTCTGTTCTCATCCTGAAGCAAAGTTCTTAACCCAAGGTACTATTTCTGGGTTAGCGGAGTCTGTAACCTGAAGCGTCTGTAACCTGAAGCATCTGTAACCCGAGGTACCACTGTACAGAGCAACAGGGCCAGGAGGAATCCTCAGAAAAGTGACAAGTTGGCTTCACGGTTTTTCCCACATCACAATTTTATTTTTTTACATACGACACACGTGATATTTCACAATATATCGCCATGTTGAATATTACAAAACTGTTACCATGATGTGGACTTCAAACCGATTTGGGGCAATGTATCAATACATCGCCCAGCCCTAATGACAATATTGGCCATTTGCTTTTTAGTTTTTTTACTAATCATATTAATAATTCTTGTCATGAAATTTGTGGTTTTTTTCATGATTATGCCCTGAGGCTGCTTTCAATCCAGACAACCTGTTTACTGAGCATTCTTCCAGATTTAGGAACATAGGAAACTGCCTTATACCAAGTTAAGACCATCTCATCATCATCAGAATGGAACAGGATTTCTTTTCGTCCTAATTTTTAAGCAAACTGGAGTTCTAGTTAATCATAATTTTAATAATAATAATTTATTATTTATACTCCACCCATCTGGCTGGGTTTCCCCAGACACTCTGGGCGGTTTCCAACAAAAGATTCAAAATACATTAAAACATCAATCATTAAAATCTTCCCTAAAGAGGGCTGCCTTCAGATGTCTTCTAAACGTCCGGTAGTTGTTTATTTCTTTGACATCTGATGGGAGTTCAACAGCAACTGGAAAGCCACAAGCTTCCCTCCCTCACTGTACTGTGAAATCACCCTTAATGTCTGCTTTCTGCTCCTAAACTACTTACTAATCTAGAAAACGTTCCTTTCTCTTAATCTCATGATTTACTCAGCAGGTTTTGCTGAAGGGCATGATGCGGAGACTAGGTGCACTTTTAAAAGTCTCAAAACCAATGTATTTTTTTCCCCTCCCACTAGACAGCAACATCTAACCAGACTTTGTGAAAATGGAAATGACTTATCGGCCTGTTGTCACCACCCAGCCACAATGCCACACATCCACGCGGAGTTTTGAGTGGCAGACAGACCTCTGTGACTGCGGCAGCGACTGTCGTGTCTGTGAGTGAAGTTCAAAGATTTGGGGTTTTATGGTGTTGTGGGACTTTGAACATCAGCCACGGTTTATCTGTACTATAAAACAACAGCCAACCTCTCTCTATAAAAGCCAGTCTCTCAGTGTTCCATCACACACTACTGTGACCATTCTCAACTAGGAAGGTGGGCTTTCCATGCAGGGGAAGAAGTGTAGCATCTGCCACTTTTGTATAATAATAATAATAATAAACCCCACCCATCTGGCTGGTTTTCCCCAGACACTCTGGCCAGCTCCCAACAGAATATACAAAAACACAATGAAACATCAAACATTAAAAGCTTCCCTATATAAGGCTGCCTTCAGATGTCTTCTAAAAGTCTGATAGTTGTTTTTCTCTTTGACATCTGGTGGGAGGGTGTTCCACAGGGTGGGCGCCACTACTGAGAAGGCCCTCTGCCTGGTTCCCTGTAACCTCGCTTCTCGCAGTAAGGGAACTGCCAGAAGGCCCTCGGAGCTGGACCTCAGAGTCCGGGCTGGACGATGGGGGTGGAGACGCTCCTTTAGGTATACTGGGCAGAGACCGTATCTGCTCCGTTTGCAGTCCAAGTGCTCTCAGCTTGGGGTGCTGTCAATTATTGGGCCCCTTCCAGGCCCCGGATATCTCTTCTCATGGTTCTTTGCCCTTAAATTGGATCTGGATTGGCAGTCCTTCAAATAGAGGACTGTATTCTGTAAAATGGGACACATGGCAGCTTAAAGGGAGGTGTCAGGAAGGGGAGAAGAGGCACAGCAGTCTCTAGAATAGCTACTTCCTCTGGCAAGTTGTGAGAAACCAACCCTGGAGCAAGACTTGTACAAGGCCAGCCAGCTCCCCCATTGGCTTCTCAGAGAACTTGGTCCACCTGAGGTGAGGAGCTGCAGTCCCCTTCTCTGCAGGGGCGGAGCAAGGTGGGTGCGGTAGGTGTGGTCTGACTGAGGTGTCACCTCCGAGGGGGGTGACAAAATGCTGTGTGGCTCTCAACATCTGTGAGAGACGCCTTGGTGTGCTTTGGCTTACCGCTGCCAAAATGACTCCCCTGTAGGGCGGCAGGCAGACTCCTCGTCACGATCCCCGCTAGAATAGCTCAACAACTCTGGCTCCCAAAATGTGAAATAAAGTCAAACCACTTTTGCAGGCAAAAATTTCAGTGGGTGGGTGGGGTGACAAGAAATTTTCTGGACCGGGTACCACCTGACCTTGCTACGCCACTGCTTCTCTGGCCATTAATATGGTGTTGCAGAAAAACCAATAGTGACTGAAGGCTGCTCTGGCAGTGCAGGTCTTAAGATGTCCAGGTCCAGCTGACAGATTCCCTCCCTAGCATATTATAAGATCAGATGTCACCACGCCCCATTAATGGCCCCAAGTGGACCCCTTTTCTGTCCCTGTAGGTGAGAAGGGCAGCCACTCACTTATATAGGGAGAGACGAAGCGCTGTACAGGGTGACCCTGGTGTGGCCTATATGGTCTGACCTTCCCTCCCAGGGAGATTAATTATTATTCTGCACAATAAAAATATAGGTGTTGCTTGTGTTCCATGGAAATCATTCACAGGGGCAAGCGTTCACATAACAAGCCAATAATTTTCAGTGATTCCTAATGGAAAATTTCTAATGCGTCCTGACCATAGAATTTTTACTCCCAAAGACCCACCCCCCAAAAATCCAGGAAAACACAGGGGAAAATGCTCTGATTTATCCGATTGCTCCCCCTCCCTCCATTCCTCAGCCAACCAGCAAAATGCAAATGAGGAAGTAAAAATGCTCTTCTGTTTGGATATCTGAATCTGTGGAGTGTATAGCAAGGCTTGGGTACGAATCCCTCATGTTTGGATAAATGAATTTTTGCTTAGTGAACTTTTACAGAACAGAATGTGTGTGTCTTTACCTTTTATCTAAGCCTCCGCTGCCCTTGGCCCTTGGCTCTGTGTGTGCTTATGTCTTGAATTGCACACACCTTTGGCGAGTCTTTGCAAACTCACAAACAAGTTTGGCCAACCCATCATGATGACTGATAATTTCCAGTTGCATGTAGTAACTGCAGAAAGAAATCCAAGATGCAAGGAATTGTTGACCCAAGAGCAATTGGTGCCAGAGAGTAATTTGGGAGTTAGGGAACTGCCTTCCCTGAGTCATTTTTGTCTTCAGTGATGGGCAGTGACTTTCCAGGGTTTCAGACACTGGGCACTCCCAGTCTCGCCCTGGAGATACTGAGGATTGGATCCTTAGGCCTTTTGTCTGCAAGATAGATGATCTAACCCTGAGAAGTGGTCCTCTCTTTGAAAGTGTTTCTTCATCTCAAGACACCGTGCCTCTAAATGCTTCTGAGACCAAGCAGTGAAATTCCATTGGCTGCGTGAATACTAGAGGGTGAGAAAATGCTAACCTTTGTGTTTGATTCCCCCCTTCTCTCTAGGTCTGTGTGGAACATTCTGCTTCTTCTGCCTAGGATGCAAAGTTGCCAAGGACATGGAAGAATGCTGTTGCTGTGGACCGAGCGTCGCCATGAGGACTCGCTACCGGACTCAGTTTAGGATACCGGTAAATTACTGGATAGGGACGCAGGTGGCGCTGTGGTCTAAACCACAGAGCCTGGGGCTTGCCGATCAGAAGGTTGGCAGTTTGAATCCCCGCGACGGGGTGAACTCTCGTTGCTCAGTCCCAGCTTCTGCCAACCTAGCAGTTCGAAACCACCTCAAAGTGCAAGTAGATAAATAGGTACCACTCCGGCAGGAAGATAAACAGCGTTTCCGTGCGCTGCTCTGGTTCACCAGAAGCAGCTTAGTCATGCTGTCCACATGGCCTGGAAGCTGTACGCCGGCTCCCTCGACCAGTAAAGCGAGATGAGTGCCGCAACCCTAGAGTCGTTCGCAACTGGACCTAACCTTTTAAATTACTGGATAATATTTGTGTTTCGCGTTTCCAGGTTGCTCAACAAACACTCCCCAATTAAGTGTTGTGCAGATAACATCTTAAATAAAGAAAACCAGCAGAGACTGGAAACAGAATGATCCATCCATCCCTAATCAAAATACAATTCAGTCTTCTGCTATGAAATTTTGCTTTCTTTTACTCTCTGCAGGGATCCATCTGTTGTGACTGCCTCACCACCACTTTCTGTGCTCCCTGCAATCTTTGTCAGCTCAAGAGAGATATCAACAGGAGGAAGCAGCTGGGGATATTCTAGAAAGGTTTGTGATTCCCGGTTTACAGCCTAGGAGCAGGGGTGCAGGGTGGAAGGGGTGATAAAAATACATTGTTCTTCGATGCATTCTCTGTTGTCCTTAGATATGACTGGGGGACGGGGAAGAGGTAAGGAGGGACCAATCCCAGAATCCCAAAATATCTGCCTTGTGTCAGGCTTTGGGGAATCGGCTTCCTCACCCACGGCCGTAAATGAGCAGATCAAACAAAAGAGAATTCTTATGAGTTCCTTTCTTTAATAAACACAGTGAAGGACAAAAGAAAGCATCTAACCAGAATGGTGGTGCTCCCAATTAAGCTCACTCCCTACTCCGTCCCTATTAATCTACATCACTCCTAAATCTTGTAATCTGAGCTTGGAACCTCTGTGCTTTCTGTTCTGACACTTTCTGAGCTCTCCAGGACTTTAGGGAAGCAGGTGGATACTATCCAGAGACTGTGAATCTGTTAACTCTCTCTCTCTCTTCCAGTGTTTCTTCTGCTAGCTGTTCCCCATCCAATATTTCCCAGCTTCTGCCTTCTGCACTATGCCCCTCTGCAAACCACTGTTCCAAATCTATACTGTCCTCCTGCTCCTGGGAAGATTCAGGATCCGGATCAGGGGGAGGGGAGGCTCCCACCATTCCTTCTCAGTGCAGCCCTCCTCAGCACAGACTCTGACACCTTGAAATTCTGCAAAGCAAAAGTCCCCTGCTATGAGTTCATGACATCGCCTTGTGATCCATTGCCAGATACTGGCCTGGTCGTAGAATCATGGAATTGTAGAGTTGGAAGGGACCACGATGGTCATCTAGTCCAACCCCCTGCAATGCAGGAATCTTTGGCCCAATGTGAAGCTTGGAAGAGTCTCATGCTCTACTGACTGAACTATCTATCCCAATTAGCTTTATTCAGCACAATAAAAGTGGGACAACCCACCCCTCCCAAATATTTGTTGTACAGGATTTCAGCAGAAATTACCAGCAGCCCGAAACCTTTGCTGGAGCAAACAGTACGGAACGCGAGATTATGTAAAATGACTCTGACACCATCGTTAGCCCACACTTCTCAAACCCTATGTGCAATTTATGCTTATTCCCGTTATCGTTATGTAACCTTAATGCACATTTGATCTTTGCCCAGCAGGCTAGTTTCTACCCAGAACTCACACACCCTTCTCTTATCCTCCATGCTTGCAAGCAAGATCAGTATCAGGTTTCAAGGACGCATCGCAGGTGGGCCAAAACATTAAAGAGAGCCTGGAGCAAGGCCAGCGAGTGGAGGGGACATGGGGAGCAGGTCCTGAGAGTCCTGAAGGCCTGGGAGACAGGACTCCATTCAGCCACCTTTTCCCTTTCAGCAGGTTCATGAGACTGACATAGGTTCCACTCCCCTCAGTTTTATAGCTTCCTGGCGGCGGATTTTCGCCCTGCTTGTGAGGCCGCACCTCTCTCCTCAGCGAACTTTTCAAACGCTTCTGCTTTTTTCAATAAACATTTACTAGATATTATCAAGCACGCAATACATCAAGGTCAAGGGTGCTGAGGTGTCAAACAGTTAAGGCATATTACTGCCTTGGGCTGTAACCCTGTACCTGTTCACCTGGGAATAAGTCTCCCCACTGAACTCAGTGGGACACTTATGAGCAGACAGTGGTGAGGAACATCAAGCCCAAGGGCCCTCCACATGGGAGTTGTGGTCCCCAAACGCCAGAAGCTACCTTAGACAAAGTCAGACCTTTGGTCTATCTACCTGAGAACTGACAGTGGCTCTCTGAGGTTCCAGTTGGACAGCATCCCTAGCCCTACCTGGAGACACCAGGGAACCAGCGGCCTTCTGCATGCAGGGCAGATGCCCTCCCACTAGGCTACAGGCAACAGGGTGGTCAGGTGTGGCCCTGATGATGAGAGGAGCTATCAAGGACTGGCCTGATAGCTACCTGGCAGAACCTTGCATGCCACAGCTTCCTGCCTCTGTATGTGCAATTGTGCAATGCCCAGCTCCTCCACAGAGGAGGAGCACGTAGGTCCTGGGGCAGCCATAGGGAAGCATGGTCCAAAGCGTCAGAGTCACAACCCTTCATTCATCACTACAAGTCCCAATTTACAGCTGGGAACCCCTGATGCTAAGGGCCACTTCCCATGTTACCCAAGAGCTCGAGCTCAGGGCTACAGCAGATGCTTTGCATGCAAAAGGTCCCAGGTTCAACACCCAACATCTCAAGGTAGGGCTGGGAATGTCTCCTGCCTGAAATCCTGAAGAGCCTTTGCCCATCAGTGTAGACAATACCAAGCTGGATTTACTGGTGGTTTGACGTCTTCTGGTCCCTTAATGAAGGACCACAGTGCTGAGCCAACAGTTTCAACAGCAACTACAGGTTGTCATGAAAGTAGAGCTTCTATCCAGCATTTGAATAATAGAATCATAGAACTGCAGAGCTGGAAGGGACTCTACGGGTCATTTAGTCCAACCCCAAATCTCAACTAAAGCATCTGTGGCAGATGGCCTCGGTCCAGTATACCTGAAGGAGCGTCTCCACCCCCATCATTCTGCCCAAACACTGAGGTCCAGCGCCGAGGGCCTTCTGGTGGTTCCCTCACTGCGAGAAGCCAAGTTACAGGGAACCAGGCAGAGGGCCTTCTCGGTAGTGGCACCCGCCCTGTGGAACGCCCTCCCACCAGATGTCAAAGAGAAGAATAACTACCAAACTTTTAGAAGACATCTAAAGGCAGCCCTGTTTAGGGAAGCTTTTAATGTTTAATAGGTTATTGTATTTTAGTGTTTTGTTGGAAGCCGCCCAGAGTGGCTGGGGGGGACCCAGCCAGATGGGCGGGGTATAAAGAAGAAGAAGAAGAAGAAGAAGAAGAAGAAGAAGAAGAAGCAGCAGCTATCCAACCTCTGCTTAAAGACCACCAACAAAGGAGAGTCCATCATCTCTCACTGTCAAACAGCTCTCACTGTCATAAAGTTCTTCCTGATGTTTAGTCAGCATCTCCTTTCTTGTAGCTTGCATCTGTTGGTTTGGGTCCTACCCTCCAGAGCAGGAGAAACCAAGCTTGCTCCATCTTCCATGTGAGAGCCCTTGAGATATTTGAAGATGGCTATCATATCTCCTCTCAGTCTCCTCTTTTCCAGGCTAAACATACCCAGCTCCTTAAATCGTTTATCATAAGGCTTTGTTTCCAGATCCTTGATCATCTTGGTTACCCTCCTCTGCACATGTTCTCATATATATATATATATATATATATATATATATATATATATATATGCTTTCGTAGATTTTCACGGGTACAGGAATGCAGGTTTTGGTGTCTTCGGGTGTCTTCCCGTGTAAGAGTTGGGGTGTCTAGGCGACGTTTCGACGAGGTCTCACTCGTCATCTTCAGGCTGGTGCTTTCGGCTTCTTGTTACTGGAACAGAGCAGGATCTCAGTGTTTGAGTTCCTATAAATACTGTTGAGGGGGTGTGGTGTATAGCCTCCAACGTTCTGGGCAGAGGGGAAGTTCCCAGGTTAGTGTGCCTTTTCTTCTTTTGTTCCTTAATTACTTGAGGGATATCTTGAGTGATTTCTTGAGTGATATTCTGAGTACCACTTAGGTGGGTCATTAAGTGTGGATTAGTTGCTAAAGCTTTCGTGTCTTGACCTCTTGAGCTTGTGAAGAGTTTTTCTGAGAAGATGGCTGTACTGCACTTAGTTGTGCTCTGGCTTGGCTTCGTGTATAGGGGCGAGCTGTGGTTTTGTGCCCTGTGCCAGCCAGATCTGTGTAGGGATTGCAGGGGGGTGCAGCATCCGGAGGTGCCACTATGGTTTGGCTACTGGATGGTGTCTGTAATTTATCTGTGGAGAGGGTCTGGGTTTGGGTCTGGTGTGGTTGATTGGTGATGGCGTTCTGTGTGCCTCTGGTTCTGGTGTCGGTTTTTGTGGGGAGGGCTAATTTCCAGATGTCTGGCAGGCGGGACGTGTCGTCACGCTTGTTCATGTTGTGAGGGTGTTTCTCTATCTCGATGGCTTCCATGATTATTCTCTTGTGGTGATGTTCCATGTTAAAGAGCAATTTGGAATCTGCAAAATTAATTTCGTGTCCTGTTTCTTTCATGTGTTGGAAAAGAGAGGAAGTTTTTTCTTCTTTTTTGACGGCATTCTTGTGTTCTGCGATACGTGCATTTATTCGTCTGTTTGTTTGTCCAATGTACGTGGCTGGGCAGACTTTGCAGGGTATTTCATAGACCCCTTGGTTTTCCAACTGGATTTTATCTTTGGGGTTTCTGAGGATATTGGCTATTTTTTGGTTGGTGCAAAAGGCTGTTTTGATATTGTGTTTATGGAGGATTTTGCTAATTTTATCTGTAGTGCCCTTGATATAAGGAAGGAGGGCCATGCCATTGTTTTCTTCTGTGTCTTGGTTTTTGGGGGGTGTTTCTTTTTGGATTAGCTTCGTAACCCTGTTTTGCTGGTATCCATTGGCGATTAACACATTTGAGAGATTCTGTAACTCAGTTGTCAAGTGGTCTTTGTCAGCCAGGCGTTTGGTTCTGGAGATGAGAGTCTTGGCTACGGAGTTTATTTGTGCAGGGTGGTGGTGTGATTGTGCATGTAAGTAGCGGTTGGTGTGTGTTTTTTTCCGGTAGATAGTGTGTCCTAGGGAGCCATCAGGTTTTTTGTAGATTAGGACGTCAAGGAAGGGAAGTTGGTTGTTGGCTTCTATTTCCATAGTGAATTGTATTTTGGGGTGTAGGCTGTTGAGATGTGTGAGGAAGCTATCTAGTTTTTCTTTCCCGTGTGGCCAAATTACAAAGGTGTCGTCAACATATCTGAGCCAAAGTTTGGGTTTGTGTTCTGACTTGTCTAAAGCATTGGTTTCAAAGTGTTCCATGTACAAATTTGCGATGACCGGTGAGAGGGGTGATCCCATAGGTGCTCCTTCTATCTGTTTGTATCTTTGTCCCTTGTGGATGAAGTATCAAAACAGCCTTTTGCACCAACCAAAAAATAGCCAATATCCTCAGAAACCCCAAAGATAAAATCCAGTTGGAAAACCAAGGGGTCTATGAAATACCCTGCAAAGTCTGCCCAGCCACGTACATTGGACAAACAAACAGACGAATAAATGCACGTATCGCAGAACACAAGAATGCCGTCAAAAAAGAAGAAAAAACTTCCTCTCTTTTCCAACACATGAAAGAAACAGGACACGAAATTAATTTTGCAGATTCCAAATTGCTCTTTAACATGGAACATCACCACAAGAGAATAATCATGGAAGCCATCGAGATAGAGAAACACCCTCACAACATGAACAAGCGTGACGACACGTCCCGCCTGCCAGACATCTGGAAATTAGCCCTCCCCACAAAAACCGACACCAGAACCAGAGGCACACAGAACGCCATCACCAATCAACCACACCAGACCCAAACCCAGACCCTCTCCACAGATAAATTACAGACACCATCCAGTAGCCAAACCATAGTGGCACCTCCGGATGCTGCACCCCCCTGCAATCCCTACACAGATCTGGCTGGCACAGGGCACAAAACCACAGCTCGCCCCTATACACGAAGCCAAGCCAGAGCACAACTAAGTGCAGTACAGCCATCTTCTCAGAAAAACTCTTCACAAGCTCAAGAGGTCAAGACACGAAAGCTTTAGCAACTAATCCACACCTAATGACCCACCTAAGTGGTACTCAGAATATCACTCAAGAAATCACTCAAGATATCCCTCAAGTAATTAAGGAACAAAAGAAGAAAAGGCACACTAACCTGGGAACTTCCCCTCTGCCCAGAACGTTGGAGGCTATACACCACACCCCCTCAACAGTATTTATAGGAACTCAAACACTGAGATCCTGCTCTGTTCCAGTAACAAGAAGCCGAAAGCACCAGCCTGAAGATGACGAGTGAGACCTCGTCGAAACGTCGCCTAGACACCCCAACTCTTACACGGGAAGACACCCGAAGACACCAAAACCTGCATATATATATATATATATATATATATATATATATATATATATATAACATATACGTTCCAATCATTTAACATAACTTCTTACCTTGTACAATATTTTAGACTTCCGTCAACAGCCTCTGAAGATTTTCCATTCTTTATCACTTGTTCTGCTTTTCTTGATTTCTCTATTTATTTCTCTATTTTTTATCACTTTTTATCACTTTATCACTTGTTCTGCTTTTCTTGATTTCTCTATTTATTTCTCTATTTTTAATTGTCCTTAGCTAATAATTCTTTTCAAAGTCTTCCTTGCAATATTTCACAAAATCCTCCTTACAGAACCTCTTGCAGTCCTGCTAGCGTAATCTGTTTATCACAATTGCTTTTCAAATATTTACTCCAGTCCTCTAAGAATCTCTGGTCCCGCAGGTTTCGAATCCTTCCTGTTAATTTATCTAATTCTGCATAGTCCATTAATTTCATTTGCCATTCTTCTTTCGTCGGTAATTCTTCTTGCTTCCATTTTTGTACCAATAATATTCTTGCTGCTCCTCTGCACATGTTCCAGCTTGTCAACATCCTTCTTAAATTGTGGTGCCCAGAACTGGACACAGTGTTCCAGGTGTAGTCTGACCAAGGCAGAATAGAAGAGGACTGTTACTTCTCTTGATCTGGGATAAGCATCAAAGAATCATAGAATTGTAGTGTCGGCCTATGTTGCTGCTTCCAGTCCCTTGGCCTTGCTTCAGTCCAATTGCTTAAGTGCTTAATGTTGCGCCATTTGACTGGTTACCTACCTGGAAGCATTATAAATAACTATTATCTCTTTTGTCCTATTTTAGGTGTTCCTGCATTCACTAACCTGCATATTTGTGTGTCCCGGAACTTGATGTATTTCAAAACCTGGTGTTGAGATTTCCGCTCTGCTGCAGTACAGTGTTCAAAACTTGGTAGTCATCTAACCAGAAAAAATACAGCTGAGACAGTTATTATTCGTTTTTAGGGGGGTGGGGAGGTTTGAAGGCTTCTGGGCCAATTGCCAGAATTTGGGGCTGATTGCTGGGTTATTTTAAGTAAAGGCATAATTTGTTTAAGAGAAGTCGCAAAATGCCAACTCCCAGATCCATTGGAGACAACCAGATACGGACTGCATTCCATTTGCTACGCACCCGAATAAGCACACTTGTATTTTTTTTTATAAGATATTTATTGAAAATTTTAAAATACACATAAAGACAAAAAGACAGACATGCAAAAAACAAACAAACAGAAAAACAGACACTACAAAACACTCACCAATTTTCATCACAATCCTTATTTTCTATAACTTATTTCCCTGACTTCCCCACACCTCCCCCTCTTGTATTCTACTTCAATGTCGGCTCAACAAGTTCTTATCCCTAATTTATGACCTTTTTATATTTAGTTCCTCTTTTTCTTTTTTCTTTTTTCTTTTTTTAAAAAAGCAATACCAATCTTACCTTATAAACAACAATATTTATACACCAATACATATGTCTTAATTATTAATTATATCTTTCTTTGTTATTCTTGACACCTTATTCTAAAGTCGGCCTAATTTCCCCACTTTTCCTACAAAAAGCAAAACAAAGTAAAAACAAAAACAAGTTATAATTGTATAGCCTTTGGATTCCCAAACTCCATCCCCCCTTTTCCCGGTTTCAATCCCCAACACATAACAATCAGTTTACTATCAGCCTGGAGACCTCACGTCCGAGGCCCTTAAATCTCTCTCAATTCCTCTCTGCCGGTTTTTTTGGTAGTCTTTGATGTTAAACACCAGCTCTCGGAGAAGTTCAAGCCCAATGGGGTCCATGTTTCTTCCAGCCAGAGCTCCATACTTAGGAGTGGAGCCAAGATCTTGTCCGAGTAAGCACACTTGTAAGCTTTGTAAGCCACTCAATTTTCCATAAAAGAAGCCAGGCCAGCATGCATGAAGTATATATTTTATCCCTCCCCCTTCCTATAAATTATCATTGTTATTGATTTAAAAATACCTTTTACTCATGGTCACCAATCTAGGCAATGCACGTTACTAGACATAATTTCATATCTGTAATAATTGTAATAATTTTAGTATATATGTATACTTTTCTCTAAGTTTTTTTGTTTATTATTTGTGGACAAATGTCTCTATAAATTAACATTAATGGCTTTTGATGGCTGGTGGTTGAATAAATGCCATTCAGCTGGGTAGCAGCTACAGAGAGTGAGAGAAAGCATGAATGTATCTACTAGCCAGTGAAAGAGTCGAGAGGTTTGCATCTTTTCAGCTGGCTGTGAAAGGAGCCTTGGCAGGATCCGAGGACATGAGTTTATTTCTGGGGTTGAACTGATGCTGTTTAATAGACTACCACTATCCATCTCAGAGTTTTCCTGCTCCCCCGTGTTCAGTGTTTATGCTTTTGAATAAACAAATATTTCAAATACAACATAAACTCTCCTTGTGATGTCGCTGGTGAAACTTCCCTCTTCTATACCTGACCCTGGTAAAACACACACACACACACACACAGACACACACACACACCATTCAAGACAGTGGCACCTTGGTTCTTAAACTTAATCCATTCCAGAAGTCTGTTTCAAAACCAAAGAGTTCCAAAACCAGGGCACGCTTTCCCATAGAAAGTAATGCAAAATGGATTCATCTGTTTCAGATTTAAAGACAACCACTAAAACAGCAATTTATCATGAATTTGACTATCTAACGAGACCATTGATCCATAAAATGAAAGCAATAAACAATGTACTGCAGTCACACAATCAATCCCTCAATCAGTAGCTGAACTGGGTTCCACACAGTCACAAAAACACAAACAAAAAGAGCCGCAAAAACAAAAATGCAAAATGAATAGCAAAAACAGACAGACCTCAACATAACACTCAAAACGGAAGCGTAACACTCAAAACGGAGCACGTTTGACTTCTGGAAAAAGTTCACAAACCAGAACACTTACTTCTTGGTTCGCAATGTTTGGGTTCCAAGTTGTTTGAGTACCAATGCGTTTGAGAACCAAGGTACCACTGTATCTGTATTAGGATCATCTAGTTCAAACTCCTGGAATACAGGAATAGATGGCTGTCCAATATGGGGATCCAACCTGCGACCTTGGTGTTATCAGTGCCATGCTCTAACCAACTGAGCTGTCCAGCAGGAATGGATAACCTGTGGCTCTCCAAATGTTGTTAGACTACAACTCCCATCATCTGTGACTGTTGGCCAATGGGAACTGGAGTCCAGAGCAGCAGCTTCACTGTCCTTGCTGGGAAGAAATTAATACTGCAATAGCATCAGAAGTCTTCAAAACTTTATCCTCAAGGAAACTGGTCTTGTAAACCAAACTTCCATCTCCAGCTGAGGAAGTGAGGGTTATTTTCAAACAAGCAGCCTTTCCAGACCCACCTGGAGATGTTGTTGTTGTTTAGTCGTTTAGCCATGTCCGACTCTTCGTGACCCCATGGACCACAGCACGCCAGGCACTCCTTCTTCCACTGCCTCCTGCAGTTTGGTCAAACTCATGTTGGTAGCTTCAAGAACACAGTCCAACCATCTTGTCCTCTGCCGTCCCCTTCTCCTTGTGCCCTCCATCTTCCCCAACATCAGGGTCTTTTCCAGGGAGTCTTCTCTTCTCATGAGGTGGCCAAAGTATTGGAGCCTCAGCTTCAGGATCTGTCCTTCCAGTGAGCACTCAGGGGTGATTTCCTTCAGAATGGATAGGTTTGATCTTCTTGCAGTCCATGGGGCTCTCAAGAGTCTCCTCCAGCACCATAATTCAAAAGCATCAATTCTTCGGCGATCAGTCTTCTTTATGGTCCAGCTGGACCACCTGGAGATACGTGGGACTGAATCCTGGGCCTTTTGCATGCAAACCTGATGCTTTGCTACTGAGCTACCATAACGGATGGGAGAGAATTGCAATCCGGTTCACGTTTAAAACTGGGTTGATTTCATTCATATTTCCCAAAACAACCTGAAAACCAAAACATGACCATCCCTTGACATCAACACTTTCCTGAATATTGCAGTGCCATTTTCTGACCAAAGTGTACATAAAAATGAATATATCAGGGTACATGGGATAGAAACCCACAATCAGGAACTGAGCACAACAGACCTCTCTCGACTTGCAGTTTCAAGGACCTGGTATTCAGAGCCACAGAGGAGGAGGCAGAACACCATAGACAGTAGCAACTGATAGCCTTATCATAGAATCATAGAGTTGGAAGAGACCACAAGGGCCATCGAGTCCAACCCCCTGCCAAGCAGGAAACACCATCAGAGCACTCCTGACATATGGTTGTCAAGCCTCTGCTTAAAGACCTCCAAAGTAAGAGACTCCACCACACTCCTTGGCAGCAAATTCCACTGTCAAACAGCTCTTACTGTCAGGAAGTTCTTCCTAATGTTTAGGTGGAATCTTCTTTCTTGTAGTTTGGATCCATTGCTCTGTGTACGCTTCTCTGGAGCAGCAGAAAACAACCTTTCTCCCTCCTCCATGTGACATCCTTTTATATATTTGAACATGGCTATCATATCACCCCTTAACCGCCTCTTCTCCAGGCTAAACCTGCCCAGCTCCCTTAGCCGTTCCTCATAAGGCATCGTTTCCAGATCTTTGACCATTTTGGTTGCCCTCCTCTGGACACGTTCCAGTTTGTCAGTGTCCTTCTTGAACTGTGGCGCCCAGAACTGGACACAGTACTCCAGGTGAGGTCTGACCAGAGCAGAATACAGTGGCACTATTACTTCCCTTGATCTAGATGCTATACTCCTATTGATGCAGCCCAGAATTGCATTGGCTTTTTTAGGTGCCGCGTCACACTGTTGGTTCATGTCAAGTTTGTGGTCAACCAAGACTCCTAGATCCTTTTCACATGTACTGCTCTCAAGCCAGGTGTCACCCATCTTGTATTTGTGCCTCTCATTTTTTTTTGCTCAAGTGCAATACTTTATCCCGCCCCCTGTTTTTTTGTAGAGTAAATCTCTGGCCACTAGATGAATCCATAGTGACCAAGATGTATTGGTTGCCTGCCTCTGTTTCATGCTAGATCCCCGATCACAGGAACAGACTTCACTGGTGTTTCAACACTATAGTATTGCATTGGGGACTCCTTTGGCCTCTGGTGGACATTTTTTGCTATGCAAGAACCACATGGTTCTGCACCTGGTGTCAACATTTCGCCTCCGCTTAACCACAGAGGCACTCCCCCCCCCCGTGAACTTTTGCAAGGCCTGAAAGTCCAGCAGTTTCAGGCTTGTGACAGGACGCTGCCACCATCACTTCCCTTTTTAAGCTTTTCTTACACAACTAGTTGACTCCAGGCTTGAGTGCATTCCGGCTGGTTTTACTCATCTGCTGCAAATCATGCTTCAACTTCACACCTCCTCTCTCTCTCTCTCTCTCTCTCTCTCTCTCTCTCTCTCTCTCTCTGAAGTGAGAGAGCTTTCATAGTGATGCTGAGAGAGGAGAGTTTCCACAATTGTCTAGGGTTTGTGAATTTGTTTCCCAGTGACTACTGGATCAGGCCATTGGCCTATCTAGTCCAGCATCCTGTTCTCACAAAGACCAAGCAGATGCCACAGCAGGATCTGAGCAATAGAACACTCGCTCCTCTTGTCATTTCCAGCAGCTGGTATATAGAAGCATTACTGCCTCCACAGCATAGACATCATGGCTAGTACAGTGGTACTTCAGGTTAAGAACTTAATTCGTTCCAGAGTTCTGTTCTTAACCTGAAACTGTTCTTAACCTGAAGCACCACTTTAGCTAATGGGGCCTCCCACTGCTGCTGCACCACCACCATGTGATTTCTGTTCTCATCCTGAAGCAAAGTTCTTAACCCGAGGTACTATTTCTGGGTTAGCAGAGTCTGTAACCTGAAGCGTCTGTAGCCCAAGGTACCACTGTAGCCATCAGTAGCCCTCTTCTCCATGAATATCTCCACGAATTGATTATATATATATATATATATATATATATATATATATATATATAATTAAATTTTCTGTTTTACAATTTAAAATACTCATTTAAACATCCTTAAAATATCAATGACATCCCTTCTTCTCTTTCCATGGTTCATTTTGCATATCTTAGATCCCTGCATATTTTACATGAACTATACCATTCAGTATTCCATTATTTCATCCATCAAAACATATTTACACAGCTGAATTCATCTTAATGCTGCCAACGTTTTCAAGCATGCACAATTTCCTTCCACATATTCAATAGACATTTCCCGATCTTCTCTAAACGTATGTTCTTCTTGCTCTCTTATTCTGTATGTTAGGTCTGCAAGCTGCACATATCCCGCCAGCTTAAGTTGCCATTTTTCCTTAGTTGGGACCTTGCTCGTTTTCCATTTTGGAAAACACGGGCTGCAATAGTAGCATACATGAATGACCTTTCTTGACACCTGGGAATTTCAGTCTGAATTATTCCCAACAGAAAGGACTCTGGGTTTTTTGGGGGAAGTACTTTTAAACATTTTGAGAGAGGAAGGAAAACTTAATCCTCTTTCTCTATGCATAATCTTATAAATTTCTATCGTGACTCTGCTCACGTGCCTTTTCTCCAAACGAAAAAGCCCCAAACTCTGCAATCTTCCTTCATGGGGCAATTGCTGCATCTCCTGATCGCTTTAGTTGCTCTTTCTCAACCCTACAATATCTTGAGGGGTCCAAGCATTATTATGCTTTACCCACCCTAAGTGAATGACGGTGAAGTCATACTCTTGTAATTCCTTCAACTGCTGCTCTTTGCCTCTCAGGGTTTTTCAAAACCAGACTAACCACCACAGGGAGGGAGGGATGGACTGGTCTTGCCACAACTTCCTCCCCGATGGAAAACAGTGGATGGGGCTTTGGGGCTTCACAACTGCTAGGGTTTCTCTCCCCATCGGGCGATGGTTCCTGTCCTTAGCACTCAAGCTTTTGTTGTAATAAGTTGTAATAAGCAACTGGCAAGTTCTGGTTTGTCCCTGCCCCCCAGTTATAGTTTCCCTCCAGACAGCAATCATGCAACACCATTGGGAAAGCGCTATAGAACAACTTACAAAGCAGAATGAGGTGTGGACAGTCCACTCTAAATAAAGGTAAAGGTAAAGGGACCCCTGACCATTAGGTCCAGTCATGGCCGACTCTGGGGTTGCGGCGCTCATCTCGCTCTTTTGGCCGAGGGAGCTGGAGTACAGCTTCTGGGTCATGTGGCTAGCATGACTAAGCAGCTTCTGGCAAACCAGAGCAGCGCACAGAAACACCGTTTACCTTCCCACCGGAGCGGTACCTATTTATCTACTTGCACTTTGACGTGCTTTCAAACTGCTAGGTTGGCAGGAGCAGGGACTGAGCAACAGGAGCTCACCCCATCACGGGGATTCGAACCGCCGACCTTCTGATCAGCAAGTCCTAGGCTCTGTGGTTTAACCCACAGCACCACCCGCGTCCCCAGGCTAAATAATGCCCTATTATTTTGCATCAATGACATGTGGCCAAAACAAAGCAAAACAAAATCCATTCTGGAGGGACCCAGGGAAATGGTTCTTTTCCGTTCCATACAGCTCTAGTTGTACCTTTACCTGGTGATTGACCAGTCAGCTGACGGACACCCCCAAAGTACACATAGCTCAATACTATCTTTTTAAGGATGTGTGAAAAATCTGGTGGTACTTGTTTGCTTGCTTTTTGCACCCTGGCTTCACTTTCCACCCTATGATGGGTTTCTGAGAAGACACAGTTGTTTGTTTGTTTTGTGTGCAGTTCTTTGAGGTGGGAACCAACCCTGCAATCTTGATACTGCAAGAGGAACACACTGTTTTCTATTGTATTTTTAAAAACTGAAAGGAGAAGTCACAAGTCCATCCAAGAGAAGGAGCATGCTCCAAATGAAGAATGCAGATGCTGAGTGCATTTGTCTCATGGTCAGTTTTTCTTGCTGATTACTGTTATTACAGTGAGTGGGTGTCCTACTTTGGCTCGGCTACCCCTTCCCTTGACAGACCAATTTCATAGCTTGGAGGTATTCCTTGATTCCAAGATATCACTGGAGGTCCAGGTGGTCTTGATGGAAAGGAGTGCCTACGTTGCAGCTGTCCTTGGACTGGAATAGCTTGGCCTCAGATCACCTCATGCTTGGACTACTGCAGCACGCTTTACATGGGGCTACCCTTGAAGACAGCCCAAGAGCTGCAGCTGGCGCCAAATGCAGCTTTAAAGCCAGGCAGTGTGCTGGGGTCACATTTCACCTGTCTTTAAAGCACTGTACCATGGGTAGGCAAACTAAGGCCCAGGCGCAGGATCCGGCCCAATCGCCTTCTAAATCCAGCCCGCGAACAGTCCGGGAATCAGCATGTTTTTACATGAGTAGAATGTGTGCTTTTATTTAAAATGCATCTCTGGGTTATTTGTGGGACATAGGAATTTGTTCATTCCCCCCCCCCCCAAAATATATAGTCCGTGTTACCTTGAGTTATACCTTGAGTTGAATGCGCTTCAGGTTGAGAGTGTTCGATTTGCGCTCCGCGGCAACCCGGAAGTAACAGAGCGCGTTACTTCCGGGTTTCGCCGCTCACGCATGTGCAGATGCTCAAAATGACATCACGTGCATGCACGGAAGAGGCAAAACAGGACCCGCGCATGCGCAGTCGCGCTGTTGCATCTTGCGTTCCATAAGGGATGCTAAAGGGGCTCCGGAATGGATCCCGTTCGCATCCCAAGGTACCACTGTACTAACCTTGGAACCTAGAACAATAGGCAAGTAGGATCCTAGAATGCAACAACTGATTGGCTTGCAGGAGAAGACCAATCAGGATCCAAGCAGAATCAGCCAATCAGACGGGACTCATTGTGTAAATAATGTATATAAAAGCCTGAGTTTTGGGGGGGCAATTCTATCACTGTTTTACAAGCTGCAATAAAGAACATGAAATCACTACAGGACTCCGAGTATATTTCAGTCTGGCCCCCCACAAGGTCTGAGGGACAGTGGACCGGCCTCCTGCTGAAAAAGTTTGCTGGCCCCTGCACTGTACAGTGATAGAAGGGTCTGTCAAGGGTCTCTGCAGTGATAGAAGGGTCTGTCAATTCTCAGTTTCTTATTTCCCCCGTCTTAAGTTCAGTTTTCAGCATTTATGTTTTGGTTTGCAAGTTTTGTTGCACAAAGCTGAGTCCTCCTGATAGCTAGCCAGCATTTTAGTGCAAATTTCCCGTAACGTACACAGCTGAATGTGCAGCTTCCTCTGACATTTGCGCAAGCAGTTTCCCCTGATATGATACAATTGTCTATGTTATCTACCCTCTAAGCCTTCTTCCCTTGGGTGTTACCCAAATGGTTCCTTCGATCATTCCTCTGCGTCCAACCAGTCAGTGATAGTCAGGGACCATATGCATACAAACAATGAAGGCAGAATAGTTAAACTGCCCAAACTGGTCTCACTATACAGTGGTGCCTCGCAAGACGAAAAGAATCCGTTCTGTGATTCTCTTCGTCTAGCGGTTTTTTCGTCTTGCAAAGCAAGCCCATTGACGGATTAGCGGATTAGCGCTATTAGCGGCTTTTAGCGGCTTTTAGCGGCTTATCTGCTGATCGGATCAGCTGATAAGCGGCTTAGCGGCTTAGAAAAAGGGGGGGAACCAGCAGGAACTCGTAAGACATTGTCGTCTTGCGAAGCAAGCCCATAGGAAATTCGTTTTGCGAAGCACCTCCAAAACGGAAAACTCTTTCGTCTAGCGAGTTTTCCGTCTTGCGAGGCATTCGTCTTGCGGGGCACCACTGTACCTTTAAAGCACGTTTGAAGCACATTCCCCCCCAACCTACCCAAAAAATTCTGGGCGCTGCCATTTCCTAAGGGCTGCTGGAAATTGTAACTCACTGAGGGGCAAACTACAGTGCCTGGAATTCTTTGGAGTGCGAAATGTGCTTCGAATGTGCTTTAAGGGTATTGTGTGTACACAGCCCCAAGCTCCTTTTATAAAAGCCAGAACCTCTTTGACTTCACCCTCATCTTGAATGCAGGTGGAAATATTCTACATCCTGTTCCGTTGACAGTCACTAAGGGTGACTGGTTATACGTGTAACAGGAATGCTGTATTTGCCTCACAGTGTGTGCCTTTTCGCAATTTAACTGCTGCATCGACCTTGATTTCCTCTATCCTGTACGTTTTCTCAACTTAACCGTCACCTTCACCTGTCATAATTACGGTAAAAGCCGTGCAATATTTCCTGGAATGGCGACCCGGGTGGTACCTCGGGTTACATACGCTTCAGGTTACAGACGCTTCAGGTTACAGACTCTGTTAACCCAGAAATAGTGCCAGTTACAGATAGAAGCACCAGAAATAGTGCTTCAGGTTAAGAACTTTGCTTCAGGATAAGAACAGAAATCGTGCTCCGGCGGCACGGCGGCAGCAGGAGGCCCCATTAGCTAAAGTGGTGCTTCAGGTTAAGAACAGTTTCAGGTTAAGTACGGACCTCCGGAACGAATTAAGTATTTAACCCGAGGTACCACTGTACTAGGTGAAGCAAACCCATCATCTCACTTTAGCTCCACAGGACGGAGAGCTATTGGGGATGAGGCTTTGCCTTCGTGACTTTCTACTGCGCTTTCCTTTAGACGATTTCTTCCCCTCCATGCTGTGGCTTAGACACATATATGCATGATCCCATACCTTCCGAGTGTCCCTATTTTCCGGGGACAGTCCTGGATTTACAGGGGCCATCCCAGTTTCTGATTTCATTCCCGAATGTCCTGCTTTTCCTTAGGACACCCCTATTTTCATCAGTCATGGAGTTATGTGACCACCCGAGCCAGGGAGATAAGTAACCATACAATCTTTAGAAGGAGGCAGCCCCCTGTATAGGGAAGTTTTTTATACATTTTATAATGTGTAATGTTTTTTATATATGTTGGAAGCCAATCAGATGGGTGGGGTATAATCATAATACAGTGGTACCTCGGGTTACAGACGCTTCAGGTTACAGATTCCGCTAACCCAGAAATAGTACCTCGGGTTAAGAACTTTGCTTCACGATGAGAACAGAAATCGTGCTCTGGCGGCGCGGCGGCAGCGGGAAGCCCCATTAGCTAAAGTGGTGCTTCAGGTTAAGAACAGTTTCAGGTTAAGAACGGACCTCGAGAATGAATTAAGTTCTTAACCCAAGGTAATAGAATAGAATAGACTGTAATAGAAGAGGGGATGCCTATTTTTGTCAGAGAAATGTTGGAGGGTATGTGATCCTTGTATGTGTTTGGGTGTTTGGCCTGACTTGTGTTTGGGCTGATCTAAAGTCCTTCCTCACGCACAAGTATACATTTTAACACCAATGCCAGGGGTGAAAGCAGAGGTGCCGGCTTGGGCCCAAGATTAGGTAAAAAAGGTAAAGGACCCCTGGATGGTTAAGCCAGTCAAAGGCGACTATGGGGTTGCAGGACTCATCTCGCTTTCAGGCTGAGGGAGCTGGTGTTTGTCCGCAGAAATCTTTCTGGGTCATGTGGCCAGCATGACTAAACCGCTTCTGGCACAACGGGATACCATGACGGAAACCAGAGCGCACAGAAACAGCATTTCCCTTCCTGCCACAGTGGTACCTATTTATCTACTTGCACTGGCGTGCTTTCAGACTCCTAGGTTGGCAGAAGCTGGGACAGAGCAACGGGAGCTCACTCCATTCTGGGGATTCGAACTGCCAACCTTCTGATTGGCAAGCCCAAGAGCCTTGGTGGTTTAGACCACAGCGCCCCCCCTGTCCCCGGGCCCAAGATTGAGAGGGCCCAGCATCACACACACAAGGTCACACGTGTGTCATGCATCTGGGATGTCACGTACATGATACACACATATCATTGTGAGGGGGCCAAGTGCTTAGCCCAGTGTTGTGCAGCGCCAATGGACACAACTCCTTCTCTCTCGTGCTCAGGAGGTGCCTGCCATTGATGCTGTGTTCCAACTGGCTGGGTGCTCAGCCTCCTCTGCCCCCTCAATATTGAGGGGGCAAGAGACACCCCAGCCCTAAGGAGTTGGTGCAGGATAAGAGGACATGGAGACAGAGGAGCCAGCTTTCTGCCGAACCCTAAAAGGCCCCCTCCCGCTTCTTCAAAGAGTAGCACAAGGAACTTCCTGGAGCAATCGTTGGAGTCCGTTTCCCTTACACAACCTTCTCACTGTACCAAGAAACTTTGTACTCTGCCCCTCGCTTCCCTGTAAATGAGGGCTTTTAAAATGCAGGGAAAGATTTCCGGGTCCAGTGCAAATGTCTTGGCTTGTGGAATTCTCCCAGGCAATTGTTAAAGAGTGAATGAGCAGGTGTGTGCATGTGTTTTGTGTTGTATCCTTTGCATAGCTGTCAACTTACAGATTTGAAAATAAAGGACCAGCAGCCTTGAAAATAAGGGACCAGCAGCCAAAATAAGGGACCTGCAGCCTCACCTGTTCCAGGCACTCCAATCTTCCTGTCCTCCTGCAGTCTGGTCAAACTCATGCTGGTAGCTTCGAGAACACCGTCCAACCAACTTTGTAACCAGAGGTTCAACTGAATAGAATCTGAATCACATGCACCACAAGGCCTATGCAGCCTCAACCTAAGATGGCTCCCCGGCCTGGCTTTGCACTGCAAGGTTTGCAGCAGCACGTGCAACAAAATGGCGTCCAGCATTCAAAAAACCCCTCAGCTTGCATTAACTAGCCACACACAAGGCATGCAAGCTCCACCCCCCAGTCGTTCTTAGACTTCTTATTGGGTGAACAGCACAGCCAAGCAACACAGTTGGAGCCTCCCTCTTCCCTGGCCGGCAGGGAGGGAGGGAGAGGAGCTGCTTCCTTTGAAATTTAAGGGACATCATTTAAGGGACATTTAAGGGACATCCATCAATAAGGGACAGCAGCGGGACATGGCGCTGGAATAAGGGACTGTCCCTTCAAATAAGGGACACTTGACAGCTATGTTCCTTTGCCTTCCTGCCATTTCCTGCATGTTTTTTTTCTCCAGCACAGGAAAGGGGAGAAAAATTGCCCAAGAAGTGATGTTGTGCAGCGAGGAGGAGAGTGTAGATGGGTAAAAAGGGTAAATCATCTCACCTGCAATGTCTCCTTCCCAACATGTTCATGAAGATTGAGAAGTGTGGAGTTCAGAAGTCTCTATTTGCAGGAGCTGTCTCTTTTGGACTTAAGAATCTCACTGAAAATTCATGGGAGATACTTCTAGACTATAACAGGCGGGATTCAAGCTGGGACTTTAGGATTGCACAATTAAAGTACAGTGGTACCTCGGGTTAAGAACTTAATTTGTTCTGGAGGTCCGTTCTTAACCTGAAACTGTTCTTAACCTGAAGCACCACTTTAGCTAATGGGGCCTCTTGCTGCTGCCACGCCGCCGGAGCACGATTTCTGTTCTCATCCTGAAGCAAAGTTCTTAACCTGAGGTACTATTTCTGGGTTAGCGGAGTCTGTAACCTGAAGCGTATGTAACCTGAAGCATATGTAACCCGAGGGAGCACTGTAGATTAAAGTCACCCAGGTGCAAACTCCCTCCCCCCACCTTTTGTGGTTTGGAAAAAGCATGGAAAAGCAACCTCTCCGGAAGCCATTCATAACTGGTTATATGTTTTGTCCTGTGGGACTGCTGGGGTGGGAGGGTGGAGTCGATCAGGAAGAGAACATGGTTGAGATGAGTTAACCTCCCATTGTCTTTCCACCCTGTAGTTGCTTTGACAAAGAATACTTATTCAGAAGTGATTCCCTCAATGCTCGGTGGGGTTACTGAGTGTATTTAGGGCGTTGGTTGAATTTGGGGGTATGTGTGAAATTGCGATTTAATGGTGAACCTAATAGGCTTTTTCTGAAACAATGCAAGAACTGAATCACACCTGCTTTTTGAAATCCACAGCCCTCCCAATTTTGCAATGCAGTTCTCCAGCCAAGCAGTGTATTTAAAATGCACAAACTGGGATAAAGTGTGCATAAAATGCTTATGTTAGTTAAAAATAACATACAGAAATGCATTATATCAGGGACAACTGACTAGTTATCAGGAGGACTCTAGTTATCTCCCGCTTGGACTACTGCAATGTGCTCTACGTGGGGCTACCTTTGAAGGTGACCCGGAAACTACAACTAATCCAGAATGCGGCAGCTAGACTGGTGACTGGGAGTGGCTGCCGAGACCACATAGCACCAGTCTTGAAAGACCTACATTGGCTCCCAGTACGTTTCCGAGCACAATTCAAAGTGTTGGTGTTGACCTTTAAAGCCCTAAAAGGCCTCGGCCCAGTATACCTGAAGGAGTGTCTCCACCCCCATCGTTCTGCCCGGATGCTGAGGTCCAGCGCCGAGGGCCTTCTGGCGGCTCCCTCATTGCGAGAAGTGAGGTTACAGGGAACCAGGCAGAGGGCCTTCTTGGTGGTGGCGCCCGCCCTGTGGAACGGCCTCCCATCAGATGTCAAAGAGATAAACAACTACCTGACATTCAGACGCCATCTTAAGGCAGCCCTGTTCAGGGAAGTTTTTAATGTATGACATATTAGTGTATTTTGGTCTTTGTGGAAGCCGCCCAGAGTGGCTGGGGAAACCCAGCCAGATGGGCGGGGTACAAATAAAATTTTATTATTATTATTATTATTATTTTCAGAATGTATCCATTTTAGGAGAAATTTGCTCTGAAATGCAGATGAATTTACATGAGGACTTTAAAATAAATAAATCATAGACTGATGTGGAAATATGGAGAACTGAACGAAAAATGAGAAACTCAGAGAACCCATATTTGAGAAAGCGAGTTAAAAGACAGTGCCCATTGTCAGAGAACTGTTCCCTACAACAGCTTTTAAGTACTTGCGTTCATTTCCTTCCAACTCATATTCTTATTTCTAACACAACCTGACTCAGACTGTCTGGATCACACAGTTCCCATGCAGCTGTGCACTCATACCATAAACACAAAAGTAAAGAGAGGGAGGGAGAGAAAGCAAATAAATCAGGAATAAAGCAATGTTGAGTCTCCAAGCAATTCTGCACGGCTGCCCACCTGTCCTGCCTGGGCTGGTCCAGGAATTCGTGTTTTACTTCCTTATAGAATAAATAAAGTCAAGGACACATTTCACATCCTGGATATGATATATCGCCTGTAGCTCTCGTAGCAAAAAAGTCAGCTGTAGTTACTGAGCACATGAAACCAGTAATTTGTTTTTCTATTTATTTGTTAACAGTGTTGATACGCTTCTCTTTAACAAAAGTATCTGCATCACTCAAAATAGCAATTAAAACATATAAGAATGCTATAAGAATGAGAAAAACAATATAATAGGGCTTTTGGGGGGCATGAATTCACCTCTTTGGCGTGTTCTGGCACCTCTGTGGTGTTATGGCACGGCGCTCAGGACTGCACTACAGCTTTGGCTGGGTGTTCCCCCTAAAAAAAGGTCAAAAGAGCACCTCTTTTCTAGAAAAAAAGTTCTGAATATAATACTGTACAACATAAAAGTTCTGGGGAAATAAAAAGCCTTTTCACTGCCACCAAAGGAATCACAAAGAAGGTGCAGGGGAGAATTTTTCTCTTCACACCACGCCAGGAAATCTTCTCCTGTTGGATTTCTGCCTATCACAAAGCCGGGAACACTTGTACAAAACAAGGGGACGAATTAGGCAAACTTCGTTTTATTATCATTATTCAGTCTTGTGTGTTCTGTTGGGAAATAAAATGTTTCGCCGAGCAATCGTAAACACCTTGCTCAGAGTTTCGGTGTTCAGTGGAATTTACTCCCAAGTTAGTATGCATAGAATTGCAGTCTAACGTGACCAGGGTGGAACTCTAGTTTAAAATAAAATCTCAAAGAACCAGAACTTTCTGAATGAGATCTTCTCCACACAATACACACCTACTTCCTGTTTATACAAAAGACATAAATCTAACTAGTGCTTTAAAAAAACTTTTGAATAACGTTTCGATTGTATGTACAATCTTGCCATTCCTTTATTACCCAAAGACCTATTTTATGTTCTTGCAAAACTGCTTACTGACTAAGTCCAGAAGGAGCGGTTATCAGCTTGGATGATTTTGACCACCACTTCCTTGTAGGGAAACAGCCAGTGACGATCTTGGAAAGCTGAAAGGTTGCCTGCCACAGCGGAGTAACTCTGCAGTTACACTTGACTTCAGCGAAGAGGGTTCCCTGTCTCCTTCTAAGCACCAGGTAGGTGGCATGGGGCAACATTATCTCTCATTGAATGCTACAAGGTTATTTTGTCCAATTGTTTAGAAGTTCTTAAGAGTTGACTTGGAAATGTTCTTGTCTCCAGGGAAGGCAAGATAAAAGTAATGGAGAAAAATAAAATTACTGGAAGACAAACATAAAATTTTGGAAAGCAAAAGCAGAGCTTCTAATCATTTCTGTGTATACATACTGTATACAGGCTAATTTTATTAACAGAAAGTCCCAAATTGGCTGTCCCATGTGTGCTTCCAGATGGGTGTTTATTATGGAATGGGTGTCTGTCATCATCAAAATGCCAGCCTGTGTCTCCTCTGCATATAACCAAAACTTACCATTTTCAGGGGAAACCCAATGTTGTCCTTGTTTTTTAAAAAATCCAACTTGGTGCCAACTTCAGCAATATCTCAGCAACTCGTTTATGGTTTTAAACTCCCATCTCAAAGCACCCCAATTTGTTTTACAAGATAAGCAAATTTGAATTATACCTTTGCCTGGTTTTCGTAATATATTCAAGTTGCAGAAGTGGGGCGTTTGGTAAATTTGGAAGGGGTTGTGAGAGACCTCAGAATTATGGAAAGGAGAGCTGACAAAGTGGGCAATGGCATAGATAAGACTGGCTTGCCAATCCCATAGGGCTGAAGTCCCACCTATGCCCCATCCTGTCCCTCACATTTTAGTGGGACTTCATTGTGACTGACATCTGACAGACTATGTCTGCAGGGAGTAAACCAAATTTACTAGAATAATAGCTAGAACAGAGATAGACTTGTAACCATTTAAACAGCAAACATACTAAGGTGCCATGTGCAAGACAAAGCTTCCATGTTTGCAGTATCTCCAGGTAAATTTGGTTTTATACTTATAAGCCAGTTTGTGGTGGTGTTGTTTTGTTGTATTATTATTATCACTGTCACCACATTTGATACTTTGTGTATATACTTTGCAGGGAGGGATGGCATAATATTTATTGAGGCGGAGGTACCCCTGTGTACATGAGGGGGTTAGTTGAGATGTCCTTTCTGTCGAGC
Organism: Podarcis liolepis; assembly: GCF_965112155.1. Lineage (NCBI taxonomy): Eukaryota > Metazoa > Chordata > Lepidosauria > Squamata > Lacertidae > Podarcis > Podarcis liolepis. The sequence goes on along the minus strand of NC_139564.1, from coordinate 13,711,359 downwards.
AAGCATAATGATTTGACTTCAAAATGGTATCTAAGTCATAATACATTAGGGTTGCCATACGTCCTGAGCGGGGAGGCAATTTCCCAAAGAACTCAACTTCTCTGAGGTCGATTGCCTAAAAAAAGCTCACCAACTTGTAGAAATATGGCAACTTTATAATACATGATCTCGTTTTCAATGCTGTTTCCTTCAGCAAAGGTTTTGTGCTGTTTGGTTCCAATATATGCATGCCCGGTAGTTTCTGCTGAAATCCTGTAACTTTGTTTACAACAAATATTTTGTTGTGAGGGGGGGTGTTGTCCTGCTTATATTGTGTTGAATAAAGCTAGGTGGGGTAGCACAGTCAGTAGAGCATGAGACTCTTCATCTCAGAGTTGTGCGTTCGAACCCCACTTTAGGCAAAAGATTCTTGCATCGCAGGGGATTGGACTAGATGACCACAGTGGTCCCTTCCAACTCTACAGTTCTATGATTTTATAATTCTCAGTTCAAGATGGCCCCTTCAGATGGCAATAATGCAATAACACTGAGAAAGCAACAGACTTTTTTGCAGGCTTTCCCCCCTTCTTCTTAAACTTTTCTCCATGGTTGTAAGAAAGGAAGACGCTTCTGTTTTTAAATGTTGACATTATTCTGCATAGATCACTGTTTTCCAAGACTCGCTAGGCTGCTGTGAGGCTGGTTGAATGAAATAGAAATCAGTAATCCTTCAACCTTTCGATAATAATAATAATTTATTATTTATACCCCGCCCATCTGGCTGAGTTTCCCCAGCCACTCTGGGTGGCTTCCAACAGAATATTAAAATGCAATAATCTATTAAACATTAAAAGCTTCCCTAAACAGGGCTGCCTTCAGATGTCTTCTAAAAGTCTGGTAGTTGTTTTCCTCTTTGACATCTGGTGGGAGGGCATTCCACAGGGCGGGTGCCACTACCGAGAAGGCCCTCTGCCTGGTTCCCTGTAACCTCACTTCTCGCAGGGAGGGAACCACCAGAAGGCCCTTGGCACTGGACCTCAGTGTTCGGGCAGAATGATGGGGGTGGAGACGCTCCTTCAGGTATACTGGACGGAGGCCGTCCAGTTTCCTAGTGGGAATTTTTGGGCAAGGGGAAACCATTTCCACCTCTGTATGACCAGTTCCACCTGCCAAAATTTCCCTTTGGGGCACAGCTATGAAAGATACAGGAGTCCTGCTTTCTGCTGAAGCGTGCTTATTTCATCTTGTTTCTTCATTGCCATTTTCCTTTCTATGGTTCTGCACATTTTCAGTTTAGCTTCTGGGTCCCCCACCCTCACCCCCGCCTTCAGGCTGAAAGCAGGCCATTATTTCCCTTCTTTTGAAATCTCCTTCGCCCAGCCTCTTCTTTGGGAGTGATTATTGCCTCATTCATTTTGCCTACCTCTTTCTTTCATTCAAAACCTTGGAGGGAGTTCAGTCTGTCCTCCATAGCCACATTGCCTCTGCAACCGTTTATTTTCCTGATTTCTTTTCCCACCTGTGGTTTCTCCTTATCCTTCTCAAATCTCAATCTTTTATTTGTTCCCCCTCCTCTTTGAACCGTCGGTCCTTTGGATCACGTTATCCTAAGAATGTGTGAGGATTTTGTCTGTTCTGCATTAAGACCTGATTCACCAAACCAGGGGGTGCCTTTGGGGGCCCGGGAGGGAGGCAAAGCCCCCCAAATGTTCATGGAAAGGGCCAGGGCCCCTCCTCCTTCCATGTGACATCACACATGTATGCTGGGCCACACGTGCGCCAGACTACCGTATTTTTCGCTCTATAAGACGCACCAGGCCATAAGACACACCTAGTTTTTGGAGGAGGAAAACAAGAAAAAAAATATTCTGAATCCCAGAAGCCAGAACAGCAAGAAGGATCACTGTGCAGTGAAAGCAGCAATCCCTCTTGCTGTTCTGGCTTCTGGGATAGCTGTGCAGCCTGCATTCGCTCCATAAGACGCACACACATTTTCCCTTACTTTTTAGGAGGGAAAAAGTGAGTCTTACAGAGCAAAAAATACGGTAATTCCAAAGGGTCTCTGCTTGGGAAAAGAAAACAGGAAACATAAACAAACTTTTTTTAATTGCTCCTTCCTTAACAATGCACCTATATACACATTTCTATAGTCTCAGATGCATGTGTGCCAGCCAAAATATGACAAGTCACTCATGATCTTAAATTGTCCAAGCAAAATGGCATAGCTTAACCTGGCACCAAAATGAGAAAAAAACTTGCTGAACTTTGATATAGCTCAGTGTTACGTACTGAGCTGAATCCTAGAACAATAGGATCCAGAATGCAGCAGCCTGATTGGTCCGCAGGAGCCACCCAATCCAGCTCCAGGTGGAAGTGAATCAGCGAACTGATTGGCCTGCAGGAGCAGCCAATCAAGCTCCTGGATGAAGTGAATCAGCAGCCTGATTGGCCTGCAGGGGCAGCCAATAAAGAATGGGGAAAAATTATAATTTATTTAGGAGACCATTGTAAGCAGATGGAAACATTAGCAGGATTCTAATAACACTTGTAATGTAGCAAATATTATGAACAATGTGGAGAGATACAAAATATGGATTATGAAATAATACGCAGTCGAAAAGATTGACAATAGGACCCATGGAGGGGAGGGCGGGAAGTCTTGAGATTCAGAGAAATCTCTAAATATGGATATGTGGTTTGTATTGTTATAACTCTACACTTGTAAAATCAAATAAAATTATTATTATTATTAAAAATTCAGGATGATGGTTGTTTGCATTTGTTGTTGTTGTTTAGTTGTTTAGTCGTATCCGACTCTTCGTGACCCCATGGACCAGAGCACACCAGGCACTCCTGTCTTCCACTGCCTCCCACAGTTTGGTCAAACTCATGCTGGTAGCTTTGAGAACACTGTCCAACCATCTCGTCCTCTGTCGTCCCCTTCTCCTTGTGCCCTCAATCTTTCCCAACATCAGGGTCTTTTCCAGGGAGTCTTCTCTTCTCACGAGGTGGCCTCAGCTTCAGGATCTGTCCTTCAGGGCTGATTTCCTTCAGAAGGGATGTGTTTGATCTTCTTGCAGTCCATGGGACTCTCAAGAGTCTCCTCCAGCACCAGAATTCAAAAGCATCAATTCTTTGGCGATCAGCCTTCTTTATGGTCCAGCTCTCACTTCCATGTTTGCATTTAACAATTGTTTTTTTGGTTCTCTTTCTTTTCTCAGCCGTCGTTGCAATGAACACTCAGGCAGTGATCATGAACCAGCCGCAGGTTGTGCTTGCCCAGCACCAAAGCCCTCAATGGCAGACGGACTTAATGGACTGTTGCAGTGACTGCGGAGTGTGTAAGTGGGGGCTCAAAGATGTGGGTGTGGCGGGGATGCCTCACTGAGCGTGATGAGTTTTGTGCCAGACAGAATGCCTTTCCAGGCCACAAGCTTCTTACGATGAGAACAGCAACTCCTTCCTGCCATTTCCGGCTGTTTACCAAGGGAAAGGCTTGCCAGTTCGGGCATGGCAGAATAAATATGCACTCCACACAGATGTTGTGCTATTCTTATTGTTCTTTGTACTTTGATTGCTATCAACTAACTCCAGCCATCTGTAGTTCTCCAATGAAGACACTGCATTGCAGTTGCAAGAAGGGCTTTTACACTCTCCAGAAGCTTGGCTCTGCCCTCGCCAGTCCTGGAAGGATCCTTTAAAAAAGTCCCATATGTTCAGAGACTTTGCGCCTGTTCATTGGGGGATATAGGAAGCCCAGAGCACTTGTTCTTTAGATGTCCCTTTTATGAAGAGGCACGTAGGGAGACCATTGATCCCTTGCTGGTGAGGCTCGCTGACCTCCCGGAAAAGCAAAAAATTGACCTTTTCCTGTCAGGCAAAGATCATAAGACGGCCCAGATGGTCGCCAGATTCTGTAGGCACAGACCATCCCCTAACCCAAACTAGTTTGTTAAGAAAACCCCCAAACTCGGTTCCATGGATGACTCTGGGTCATCTCTCTGCGGTAGCTTATCTTAAAGTTTTAAGTGTCTATATTCTTATTGCATTTATAAATTTTAAATTTATTGCTGCACATTGTTTTAAATGTTTGTTTTCCTTCTGGGATTGTACCCCCAAGTGTGTTTTATAAGCTGGTCTCCGACCATAATAAATTATCTCTGCGTTGCTGCAGTTTTGCAGACGGGCTTCACGTCAGATGGGCAAATGAGGACCAGACCTACCCAATCTACACTGGAATGGGGGATCTCTGGCCCAGGGGGCAAATGCAGCCTCTCTATCTGCCTCTTGGGACTGTCCCCAGGGTACACACCCTCCCCAGATCACACCCCTTGCTGGCCTTGCTCCACACCCTCGTAGAGTGCCCTTATCTGACTAAAATATGTCCTCAACTCTGATTCCCTGGACGGAGGAGGGAGAGTTGTGTGGAGAACATAACCTACTATACATAGTTAAAATTTACATCCAGTGCTCCACCCACTTTTACCCCTGGCCCCGCCCACCGCTTGCACGTGACCCACAGAAAGTTTCCCTGGTGGGAATGCAGCCCTGAAAAAGACAGGAACTCCATCAAAGAAAAGGAAAGAAGTACCTATCCTCGGCTTGATTGTTTCTGCCCCTCTCTCAAATTCTCCATGCTAATCTGTCACAGACAATAATAATACTTGAAACCCTTGCTATCGCTTAGGTCCCATCTGCACTAGACATTGAAAGCAGGATCATACCACTTCAAACAGCCAACAGCAGAGAATCCTGGGGACTGTAGTTTGTTCAGGGTTGCTGAGAGTTGTTAGGGGTCCCCTGTTCCCCTCAGAGAGCGACAGTTCCAGTACCGGATTTACATACTGTATAAGCTACACAAGCTATAGCCTAGGGCCCCACTCTCTTGGGGGCTCCCAAAAAATTAAAGGAACAAAACTGGATGTACATTTCCAAAGTAGAAGATAAAAAACAAATAAAATAAAACCTACACACAGCAACAGTGTATTGTGTAGGCTCCTATGATGTAAGTAATGGGCCCCGCCTGCTAGCCTGCTCCCTAAAATATCACTGGTTTGCTCATTTCTATATACAGGGTGCCTACATTCTGCCTGGACTGGTTGCATGGCAACAGGTGCAAATGGCTTTAGATACCTATTAGGTCCATAAATTACCATATAGCATATATTCAACACAAAAAACAGTGGCAATTTGTTGTTGACAAAGGACAGCTGGCCATATAAAGGGCCCCACTACCTTCAATTGCTGAGGGCCTCATCAAACCTAAATCCGGCCCTGCACAGTTCCCATAATTCCCTGAGAAGAAAGATGGATTGTTATACGATAGCTGTCAACTTTTTCCTTTCCTTGCGAGGAATCCTATTCGGAATAAGGGAATTTCCCTTAAAAAAGGGACGCGTTGACAGCTATGTGTTATAGCACTCTGAGAACTGTAGTTCTGTAAGGCAATATAGACAAATGTTCACAAGGGGCAGGCCCTCTAAGAACTTTGGCTAGAACCTGTGATGCTTCGTAAGGCTTATCCATTACTCTAGTTGTGGCTAACCTTCGCCTTGCTTCCACTCTCCCGAGTGATCTCCTAGAGAGGCATTTCATGTCTGTTCTGTCTCTCTATCCAGGCATCTGCGGGCTGTTTTGCCCCCTCATTTTGGGATGCCAGATAGCTTCGGCTATGGAAGAGTGCTGCCTGTGTGGCTCAAGCATGGCAATGAGGTCCGTCTACCGGACAAAATATGGGATCCCGGTAAGTGTGTGAACTTGAATCCTGTGTACATGTACGGAAGAGGAACTCTCAGCTGCACGCTTTTCTATTTCTGTTTGCGAAATTTAAAAGTTCACCTGCTCTTAACATTAAAAGAGGACCCAAGAGATCTCATTGGGACATATAAACACCAGTGGTAAAGTGGTGAAGCACAGCAGCTCATCATAAGATGAAATATGAATGAGTTGGCCGAGGGTGGTGTAATTTAAATCTTTTGCGTGTTGGACTTAGGTTAGGAGGCATGGATTTACACACCTATCAACCAATCACCCATTCCTACCACCCTTCTGAGTAATACCCCTCCCCACCCTCTCACTATATATAAGGGTCTATATACAGTGGTGCCTCGCAAGATGAAAAGAATCCGTTCTGTGATTCTCTTCGTCTAGCGGTTTTTTCATCTTGCGAAGCAAGCCCATTGACGGATTAGCGGATTAGCAATATTAGCGGCTTTTAGCGTCTTATCTGCTTAGCGGCTTAGAAAAAGGGGGGGAAAGGGGAAAAAACCAGCAGGAACTCGCAAGACATTGTCGTCTTGCGAAGCAAGCCCATAGGAAATTCATTTTGCGAAGCACCTCCAAAACAGAAAACTCTTTCGTCTAGTGAGTTTTCCGTCTTGCGAGGCATTCGTCTTGCGGGGCACCACTGTATATTTCTACTGCGTCAGGTCAACACGGCTACCTACCTGATAATATATTTAAGTTGAAGAATGACAGTGGGAGAGTGTGTTAGATGACTGCCAGTTTTTGATACTGGATGGTGGATCACAACCTAATGGAAGTTGAACATGCATGGATTAGACCAGTCACCCCCAAACCCGGCCCTCCAGCTGTTTTGGGACTACAACTCCCATCATCCCTAGCTAACAGGACCAGTGGTCAGGGATGATGGGAACTGTAGTCCCAAAACAGCTGGAGGGCCGAGTTTGGAGGTGCCTGGATTAGACCATTGGGCCATCTGGCTCAGTGTCGTCTACAGTGGCTCTCCTGGGTTTTAGGTAGGGAATCTTCCTCAGTCCTACCTGGAGATGCTGAGGATTGAATCTTCTGCATGCAAAGCAGGTGTTTTACTTCACAGACTGTAGCACCCTGCTTGTGGTTAACGCTTAGCTGGAATGAAATATTCAACGCAGCAATAGAGAAATTAAAATAATAATTTATTTGTCGGACAAATAAATAAGAGGCACAGTGGTATATGGTTACCAAGCTCTGGCCTGCCCTCCTGCCATTATGGCCAGCACTTATATTCCCTCAGCCCAGCCCCCTTGCTCCTCCTTTGGCTGCCTCTGTCCAATCAGCCTGGTTGAAATTCCTATTGGCTGTTTGCTAGAACCAATCATAAAAGATACACCCATTTCCTACTACCTTTTATAGGAGACAGAGAGCTATATTTTCTTCTATTTATAAATGGCAAACAAGTAGCCATTAACCTCGACAAGGCACCTTAATTACCAGATAACCTTTGGCCCCTCTTTCCCTATTCCCTGCAAAACAGATGGCTAATGGTTCTAATTTTTATCTGAACAGATCTTTTGTTCACCTTTTCACACACCATCTATGAAAGAGCTCCTTCTTTGGAGGTCTTTAAACAGAGGCCCGACAACCATATGTCAGGAGTGCTCTGATGGTGTTTCCTGCTTGGCAGGGGTCTGGACTCAATGGCTCTTGTGGTCTCTTCCAACTCTATGATTCTATGAAATAAGAATCTAACATAAGAATCTAACATTTCTTACTTTCTAAATCCTTTGCATAATTACATTTAAGCCAATATATTTATACATTAATATATATAGATTTTTAGAAGAAAGGGAACTTAGTAAAAAACAGTTTCCAAAAGCAACTTCAGAGAGAAGCCTCTTAGTTTACAGCCCCCCTTTTCCTGCTGAAACAGCTGCTGTTCTAAAAGCAACTTCTTCAATTTACCCTTTGGCTCAAGTCTCTAATGGGAGGCATAATAATTGTGTTTTTATAGCTTAATTTTATTCTGTAATTTGTATGGTCAGTGTGACCTTTTGCTCCTAGCCTGTAATTTCCTTTTACAACCCTGAAATATTGTTAGATCAGTGGGGCCTTTGTTCAAGATGAGCACATCTGCCGATGCACCCAGCTGCCTGGCATGAGAGATACAGACATTTTAAAAAATATATTTTAAGCTCATTTTTAGAATACAGGAATCTGATCAAAATATAAGCCTTGATTAAAATGCAGGCTATGATTAGATGCCTCATGACCTGAGGTCCTTTCACCCTGAAAAAGTGGCAGCAGTGATTCTGCTCTGCTCTGAGCCAGTCTGACATAAAATGCACCTGAGGAAGGATGCCCTGACATAACGTCCTTCCAGATTCTTTATTTTGTGGGACAGAGGGTTCCTTGGGACCAGCACAACCTGGAAGGAGATGATGCCATGAGGCCATGACCTTCCTCAGATGCATCGTGGGGCAATGAAGGGGAATTCAAGGAGGACTGGTGCCACCACATTTTCATGGTGGAAAAATCCGTTCTTTAAAAAAGTGAGTGGGGGGGCACTTAAAAAGTGAAGAAAGAGGGGTGTGTTGTTTTTGCAGTAATGAGTTATGTGCAAATGTATGTACAGTGATACCTCGGGTTACAGACGCTTCAGGTTACAGACTCCGCTAACCCAGAAATATTACCTCGGGTTAAGAACTTTACCTCAGGATGAGAATGGAAATCGTGCAGCAGTGGCGCAGTGGCAGCAGGAGGCCCCATTAGCTAAAGTGGTGCTTCAGGTTAAGAACAGACCTCTAGAATGAATTAAGTTCTTAACCCGAGGTACCACTGTAGAGTGGAACCTTGGTTCTCGAACGGCTTAGTGGATGAGGAAATTAGCTCCCAAACATCGAAAACCTAGAAGTAAGTGTTCCGGCTTTCAAACATTTTTCGGAAGCCGAATGTCTGTCTCGGCTTCCGCTTGAGTGCAGGAAGCTCCTGCAGCCAATCGGAAGCTGCGCCTTGGTTTTCAAATAGTTTCAGGAGTTGAACTGACTTCTGGAATGGATTAAGTTCGAGAACCAAGGTTTAGGGAAGTTTTTAATGACTGATGTTTTAATGTCTTTTTAATCTTTTGTTGGAAGCTGCCCAGAGTGGTTGGGGAAACCTAGCCAGTTGGGGGGGGGGTATAAATAAGAAATAATAATAATAATAATAATAATAATAATAATAATAATAATATTCCACTGCATTGGTTGCACCCTCCCCTGTTAATGTGTGGTTAACCCTAAGTCTCCTTGTGAGTTTTCTTCTGCTGTGTGTATCGTTTCTCTTCCCACAACAATAATGGCACCTGAAAATGCTCTTCTACTCAACAGGGATCTCTCCTGGGGGACTTCTGTGCTATGTGGTTCTGCCCTCATTGTGCCCTTTGCCAGCTCAAGAGGGACATCAACAAAAGAAAAGACATGGGGATCTTCTAAGAAGGTTGGTGTCATTTACAGTGTTAAACCATTTGTTGTTGTTGTTGTTTAGTCATTTAGTCGTGTCAGACGCTTCGTGACCCCATGGACCAGAGCACGCCAGGCACTCCTGTCTTCCACTGCCTCCCGCAGTTTGGTCAAACTCATGCTGGTAGCTTCGAGAACACTATCCAACCATCTCGTCCTCTGTCGTCCCCTTCTCCTTGTGCCCTCCATCTTTCCCAACATCAGGGTCTTTTCCAGGGAGTCTTCTCTTCTCATGAGGTGGCCAAAGTCTTGGAGCCTCAGCTTCAGGATCTGTCCTTCCAGTGAGCACTCAGGGCTGATTTCCTTCTGAATGGATAGGTTTGATCTTCTTGCAGTCCATGGGACTCTCAAGAGTCTCCTCCAGCACCATAATTCAAAAGCATCAATTCTTCAGCGATCAGCCTTCTTCATGGTCCAGCTCTCACTTCCATAGAATTGTAGAGTTGGAAGGGACCCTGAGGACCTCCTTTTTCTGTATATAATTTTTTATTAGTTTTTTAACATGCCATTTTCAAATAATTAAACAAACTTTTACATCTTATACAATTATTTTTGGACTTCCATCAATCACATCTGGAAATTTTCCAATCTAATCACTTAGCATACATTTCTTACTTTCTTTATTACCTTTAAATCTCATAACTAATCTCTCTTCTTTCTCTATTTTGCAATATTTCATAGATTTCTCTTTACAAAACTTCTTGTAGTCCTGCTAGCGTAATTTGTTGATTACAGTTGCTCTTCAAATAGTTCATATATTTCTTCCAATCTTCTGTAAATCTCCGGTCCCGCTGGTTTCGAATCCTTCCAGTCATTTTGTCTAATTCTGCGTAGTCCATTAATTTTGTCTGCCATTCTTCTTTCGTCAGGATTTCTTCTTGCTTCCATTTCTGGGCTAAGACCCTGAGGACCCCTTAGTCCCCCTCCCCCCCCCATGAAGGTGTCCTTTACGGGGATCAAACCTGCAACCTTGGTGTTGTCAGCACCATGCTGTAACTAACTGAGCTTCTTATAAATGTTAACTATACAGGAGGAATGGGGGACATTTTTGAGGGCAGGGGTCATTTCCCCTCTGGGCAACACTCGCATGCCGGAGGTGTGCTGGCCCAGAAGCAAAATATCAAAACAGGCTTGGTCAGAGGCAAAAGTGGCTAGAGTGGCAAATGCGAATCGTACCTTTCCCCAGTACAGTGGTGCCTCGCAAGACGAAATTAATTCGTTCTGCAAGTTTTTTCTTCTTGCGAGTTTTTCGTCTTGCGAAGCACGGTTTCCCATAGGAATGCATTGAAAATCAATCAATGCATTCCTATGGAGACCATCCGGGGACAGAGGGGAAGCGCCGCGCGCCTTCCCCTCTGTCCCCGGACCTGTTTAAAGCAGGGGGCGGCGGGGAGAAGATTGCTTCTCCCCGTTGCCTGCCCCGCAATCTCCGGGGACAGAGGCGAAGGCGCACGCGCCTTCCCCTCTGTCCCCAGACCTGTTTTAAAGCAAGGGAAGGAGCAGCGGGGAGAATCGCTTCTCCCCGTTTCCGCCCCTTGGTTCAAAAGGGGTCCGGGGAGAGAGGGGAAGGCGCGCGCGCCTTCGCCTCTGTCCCTGGAGATTGCAGGGCTGGCAACGGGGAGAAGCGATCTTCTCCCCGCCGCCCCTTGCCTCAAAAGAGGTCCGGGGACAGCAGGGAAGACGGGCTGCACTTCCCCGCTATCCCCAGAGCTTGCGGGGCAAGCTTCGTTTTGCGAAGCAAGGCCATAGGGAAATGCGTCTTGTGAAGCGGCTAAGAAAACGAAAAACTCCTTCGTCTAGCGAGTTTTTCGTCTTCTTAGGCGTTCGTCTTGCGGGGTACCACTGTAGTCTGATTTCAACACACTTCTCTCTATCCTCCATCCAGGCAAGGAAGGTTCATTATTAATCTTCAAAGACAAAGTCCAGCCAGGCAAAAACAGTCAAGATGGGAGAGGGACAGAGATGCTGGGATTGTGGTCTGGGGCGTAGGAATGGACAGGAGAAGGGGCATGGCCTAGGGTGAGTCCCAAGTGTCAGGCAGAGAGGCCTAGACTTGAGGTTCCACAACCCTGCCATCAAGTACGCCATTGAGAAGGAACACTGGTGTGCACAGGTTACTTGCAATATGCAAATCACTTACAAACAAGCTTGCCCTCCACCCATGACCCATCTCCCAGCTGCATGGCGAATGTAAATGGTGTTGATTTTGATGCAATTTCCTTGAATGGTTAGTAGGTAAAAAGGTAAAGGTAAAGGACCCCTGGATGGTGAAGTCCAGTCAAAGGCAACTATGGGGTTGCGGCGCTCATTCGCTTTCAGGCTGGGGGAGCCGGCGTTTGTCCACAGACAGCTTTCTGGGTCATGTGGCCAGCATGACTGAACCGCTTCTGGCGCAACGGAACACCGTGACGGAAACCAGAGTGCATGGAAATGCCGTTTACCTTCCCACTGCAGTGGTACCTATTTATCTACCTGCATTGGTGTGCTTTCAAACTGCTAGGTTGGCAGGAGCTGAGACAGAGCAATGGGAGCTAACCACCATTGAGCGGATTTGAACTGCCAACCTTCTGATCGGCAAGCCCAAGAGGCTCAGTGGTTTAGACCACAGCGCCACCTGTGGCATTACCAGTGCCATTACATAGACCAGCCTTGTACCTTTCCCCAAGCAAACCACTTTAAAAAGCAGCTGCAGGATTGGGACCACAAGAAGGGCAGAGGCTTTTTAAAACCCTTTAACACCACTTCATGGTCCCAATGAAAACCATTACCCAAAGCTGCTGCTGCTGCTGCTTCTACTACTACTACTAGTAGTAGTGTGTATCATTTGGCCTTAACTTTTGCTTGTTTATATTTATATAGTGTTTTTTTCTGCCGCAGGGTCCTCAGAGTGGTTTGCCACAAAACAAAAAAGTTGCCCATGAAATGCGTGGGAATGTTTTCTCTCAGCTCTGCTCTGAGTGACTGGTGTTTTCTTCCTTCTCTTTCAGATTTGCACACATTCAACAAGAGAAGGTCCGGACGTCCTTTCTGCTCATTGCCATCACCCTTCATAATCAAGTCAAACATTGCTTGGCCCATATTCTAATCTCTGAAAGATGATGCCTTGGACCTAAGATTATGGAAAAGCGTATAGCTTTTTAGAATACATAAATATTTAGGTAATTTTGTTACTGGAAATTTGTTTAAGAATTAATAAAAAGGAGCCTTGTGCTGTGTATGTCACCCACAATGTTTCTTGGAATGAAGATGTAGGGTATGGATGTGTAGTAAATGAAAATCTGCCCTTATTTCCTTATGGGAGACACAAGAGCCCTTATAGAGTCCTTTGCAGGTTCTCCATTGGTTGGAGAAAATAACAGAGGACAACCAGAGAATATTGAGAAGCAAAGCAGCTAGTAAGCCTGAACTTTATTGAACTGTTGCAACAGGGTGCTCTCCTCACACGCAGGAGAAGGAGAAGGACCCAGAACCAAGGTGTGCCCGCCCTTATATAGACATTTTACACTGCCCACCCTGGAGTCCAAGACCACCCCCAGAAACATCATACATACATCACAGAAAGGGATGGTCTACAACAGAAATCTGAGTGTGTTGTTTACCAGAAATCTCAGTGCCTTGTTTACCTCCTGTCTGGCAGGTTACCTGTTAATGCTTACTTGATTGGATACCCTGGGGAGTCTGGCCAGTCTTTTGTAATGATAAATACTTAGTTCCTGAGCCAGGTCACCGGCTCACCCTATTCATACACAGACATACCCTTAAGACAGGATTTGTGAAGGAAAAGACAATGGGGAGGTTATTCCATTTTCCTTTGACTTTGCAGAGAAAACATTTGGTCAGTTTGGGAGCCAAAATGGCTTCATGGCTGTTTTCCTGGGCTGCTTCAGACATGTGGTTTATATATTTATGTACGTGTTTGCTTGGTACATTTATGAACATTTATTATATATACAAGACCTTAATTTTTTTATATTTCAGATGGATCTATACATAGGAAAGACTCTCAATAACAGTGCAAAAGTAAAGGCAAGAAAATCCCTGCACCCAACCCATGAGAATCACTGGGATTTTTATCTCCCATTTGATGATTTAAAACACATTTTCTTTTCTTGTTAACTGGGAGATTAATGAAAAAATAGAGTTGGGGAAAATATGGGGCTACTCTGTTACTACATAGTAAGAATAGCCAGAACAAGGACACAATCATTTATTATGCTTTTATTTTCTTTCAGCCTAATTGCATGGTCTAACAAGAACGTAGGTAGCTGCCTTTCTCTAGTTACTTGACAAAATATCTCTTTTGGGTGTGCCAAAAGGTGTCTGCTTTTCAGTTACAAGCCTTTTCAGTTACAAGGAAGTGTGCTTTAGGCTGTGAATGCTTTTAATTGCCCTGAGAACTTTGGTTTACACTTTAATGCCCATTGGTGATATCTGAACTCATTTCAACCTGACTTCAGGCCAGGTTTGGAGACCAAAATTGCTTTGGTCACTCTTATTAGGTAGTGGATGGACATAGCAGACGACACAGAGATTTCTCCAAGTAGTTCTTTATAAGTAAGCTGGAACTGAAAGCAATGACAAACCTAGACAGAATCTTAAAAAGCAGAGACATCACCTTGCCAACAAAGGTCCGTATAGTTAAAGCTATGGTTTTCCCAGTAGTGATGGATGGAAGTGAGAGCTGGACCATAAAGAAGGCTGATCGCCGAAGAATCAATGCTTTAGAATTATGGTGCTGGAGGAGACTCTTGAGAGTCCCATGGACTGCAAGAAGATCAAACCTATCCCTTCTGAAGGAAATCAGCCCTGAAGGACAGATCCTGAAGCTGAGGTTCCAATACTTTGGACACCTCATGAGAAGAGAAGACTCCCTGGAAAAGACCCTGATGTTGGGAAAGATTGAGGGCACAAGGAGAAGGGGACGACAGAGGACGAGATGGTTGGACAGTCACTACCAGCATGAGTTTGACCAAACTGCGGGAGGCAGTGGAAGACAGGAGTGCCTGGCGTGCTCTGGTCCATGGGGTCATGAAGAGTCGGACATGACTAAACGACTAAACAACAACAACAAAGCTGGAAATGAACTGAACAGCAAACAGCTCAGCTGGCCTGCTTTTATAGGCGTCCAGCTGTCAACACTGTAACAACAACAGCCCAGGGTTTCCCACCTAAATTAACTTACGTAGACCTGAGTGAAAACTATACAGTGGTACCTTGGGTTACAGATGCTTCAGGTTACAGACGCTTCAGGTTACAGACTCCGCTAACCCAGAAATAGTACCTCGAGTTAAGAACTTTGCTTCAGGATGAGAACAGAAATCGCGTGGCGGCAGCGGGAGGCCCCCTTAGCTAAAGTGGTGCCTCAGGTTAAGAACAGTTTCAGGTTAAGAACGGACCTCCAGAACGAATTAAGTTCTTAACCCGAGGTACCACAGTATACACCCCCCCGGTGGCCAGGGTGAGAACTTCAATGCATAACAACTCTGACCCATGACTTTTGTTGGGAGAGTCATGGCGGAAGTGAAGCCCTGTTGGTTCTCTTTGACCTCTCAGCGGCTTTCAGTATCATGGGTCACATTAGGCCCCCGAACCACCTTTAGGATTTGGGAGACGAGGTACCATTTCATAGTGCTTCCACTCCTATCTCCAAGGGCATTCTGGAGAGTAGCATTGGGCGACCACCAGAGTTCTCCTGTGGGCTCCTGGCTAGTTAAACAAGAACATAAGAAGAGCATGTTGGACCAGACCAATGGCTCCTCTAGTCCAGCATCTTGTACTCACAGTGGCCAACCAGATGCATGTGGGAAGCTTGCAAGCTGGACATGAACGCAACAGCACTCTCCATACTTGTGATTCCCAGCAACAGGTGTTCAGGGACGCAATGCCTCTGATGGTGGGTGTAGAACACAGCCAAGAGTGGCTAGTAGTC
Organism: Podarcis liolepis; assembly: GCF_965112155.1. Taxonomy (NCBI): domain Eukaryota; kingdom Metazoa; phylum Chordata; class Lepidosauria; order Squamata; family Lacertidae; genus Podarcis; species Podarcis liolepis. Next base: position 13,696,233 of record NC_139564.1, on the reverse strand, counting down.
AGGAATAGCCTTGTCCTCCATGAACTTTCTAATTTTATTTTGAAGCCATCCAAGATGGTGGCCATCAATTAAAGGTAAATGGTAAAGAACCAGTCAAAGGTGACTATGGGGTTGTGGTGCTCATCTCGCTTTCAGGCCGAGGGAGCTGGCGTTTGTCCACAGACAGCTTTCTGGGTCATGTGGCCAGCATGACTAAACAGCTTCTGGCACAATGGAACACCGTGATGGAAACGCCATTTACCTTCCTGCCACAGCGCTACCTATTTATCTACTTGCGCTGGCGTGCTTTTGAACTGCTAGGTTGGCAGGAGCTGGGACAGAGCAGCGGGAGCTCACCTTGTTGCAGGGATTCGAACCGCCGACCTTCTGATCGGCAAGCCCAAGAGGCTCTGTGGTTTAGACCACAGTGCCACCCACATCCCTGGCCATCAATATCCCCCCACCAGGTGCACTGGTTGCCCCCGCAATTGAGCTGTGGGTACTGCACAATGTGTGCACACACAGCGTGTGCACATTGCCATGGAATATTGAGGGGGGCCGGCCCCCTACTTGAAAATTGGGGAGGGACCCTCACCTCCCCTCAGATGGTGCCCCTGTGCCCCACTATTCATGGAGGGTAAAGCCGTCAGCCATGTGCTCACCAGCTGTCATGAACCACTCGGCCCTGCAAGATCCCCTCCTAATTTTCTCTGATTTTTAATATGTGCCAGTTTCCTTCTACCACGGAGGGTAGTTGCTAACCTGCCTTTCCTGTTTGCCATGATCAGTGAAAGATACACAGACAAGCCCTTTCTATTCCTTCGCAGAACACAGAAAAAGGGGGCAGGGAGCAAATAAAGTTAACAGAAACCAAGCAATGTTTGCAGGTACACAAGGAAAGGAAGAGCAAATGGCCCGTGAACAAGCGCATTGCTTCCTTGTAGGACAGTCTTCCCCAACCGGGTGCCCTCCAGATGTTTTGCACTGCATCTCCCATCAACCCCAGCCGCTGAGTTTCCGCAGGGCTCTTGTGCCGCAGGGCATGTGGAAATTCAGCAGATAAAACTTTCCTCATCGACAGGAAAAGCTGGCCCAGGAGCGTTAGAGACTTGTGGTCCTTCCAGACTGGCGATTTTATTCTGGGTGCATTCTGCAACATGCCCTGGACACAACAATAGTGAATTAGGGGTGCCTTTATTCGACTTTGGTTTGTTCTGCAGTGCTGCCCCAGTGCTATCACATACAGTGGTACCTCAGGTTACAGGCGCTTCAGGTTACAGACGCTTCAGGTTACAGACTCCGCTAACCCAGAAATAGTGCTTCAGGTTAAGAACTTTGCTTCAGGATGAGAACAGAAATCACGCGGCGGCAGCAGTGGGAGGCCCCATTAGCTAAAGTGGTGCTTCAGGTTAAGAACAGTTTCAGGTTAAGAACAGACCTCCAGAACAAATTAAGTTCTTAACCCAAGGTACCACTATACTACGGAGCAGCTACAGAGCAGCAAATAATACAGTCATACCTCGGGTTATAGACACTTCAGGTTGCGTGTTTAAGGTGTTTAAGGGAGTAATTGGAGCACCCCGCAAATGCCTAACCTTGGCTCCCATAGGTTGAGGTTGGGGGTCACAAACAAGAGACTTCAGCCAGGAGATCGAAGCAAAACAGCGGCCAGTTGGCCTGATCCTTATTGTTGCAACAAGACTTCAAACTGCCACATAGAAGAAGCAGAGAGAAGCCCCGAACTAAGGATGGCTCCCCATTTTTATAAGTTTCCCAAATTACCCATGACATCATACATTTGTCATAACTATGTCATAAATTGGGAGGGGTCTTCTGTCAGAAACTTGAGCACCAGGCTTGTCTTACATGACCTCCACCTTCCAATCTTTAGGTGAAACAAAGGTAAGTATTTGCATTTTCCCGTTTTCCCAGCCAAGTTAAGCACACCAATCCACTGTGGTTGGGTTTACGATTGTTCTTGGAATGACTAGTCTGGCACTAGGGTGCCAGCGATTATCACCCAGGCAGTGGGGCCGCTGAGTACGTGGTCTCTGCTTCAGGGATTATGGCTGCCCCTACACATGCCCCAAGCTCATCCCCTGCTAGCCATTTTCCTTCTGAGTAGAACAACGTTGGAATGGTGTAAATCCGTCACTGGAGTGATTTTATATGAATTTCTAAAGTTTTCCCATTGAGCCAGTACAGTCATACCTCAGGCTGAAGTCGCTTCAGGTTAAGCCTTTTTGGGTTGGGGTGACCCAGAAGTAACGGAGCACGTTACTTCTGGGTTTTGCCGCTCGTGCATGCGCAGACGCTCAAAATGCCGTCACGCGCATGCGCGGAAGCGTCAAACTGTGACCTGCACAGACGCGGGTTGCGTTCACTTCAGGATGTGAACGGGGCTCCGGAACGGATCCTGTTTGCATCCAAAGTTACCACTGTACATAGATACATTTGTCAGTAAATTGCTAGGCTTGGTAGGTCTCTCACCCGCCTTCCAGTTTCCCAGTAACACAGCCAACCACAAACAAACAACCACACCCTAGGCCAACCCCAACCTCTCTCACCACCAAAGGAACACAAGTGAACAGCAAAGAACCTGCACAAGCAACGCTGACACCAAACCCTACATATACTAAGTAAAATAGAAACATCGCCACCCAACCCCACCCCCACTCACCTTTCCCCCCTCCACCTCTTTCCCCTTCTTCTTCCGAAAAACAGTATTGAAAGCGGATTGTGTACCTGCCCAAATATGAAGGTCCACCAGGCTTGCGTGTTGAGCACAATGCTTATCAGACCCTCCAAGGGTCCCTATTTTCTAGGGACGCCCCTGATTTAGAGAAGCCATCCCTGATTTGATCCCCGAATGTCTCACTTTTCCTTAAAGTAAAGGTAAAGGGACCCCTGACCATTAGGTCCAGTTGTGACCGACTCTGGGGTTGTGGCACTCATCTCACTTTACTGGCCGAGGGAGCCGGCATACAGCTTCCAGGTCATGTGGCCAGCATGACTCAGCCGCTTATGGCGAACCAGAGCAGCGCATGGAAACACCGTTTTACCTTCCCGCCGGAGTGGTACCTACTTATCTACTTGTACTTTGATGTGCTTTCGAACTGCTAGGTTGGCAGGAGCAGGGACCGAGCAACGGGAGTTCACCCCGTCGTGGGGATTCGAACCGCCGACCTTCTGATCAGCAAGTCCTAGGCTCTGTGGTTTAACCCACAGCACCACCCACGTCCCACCACTTTTCCTTAGGACATCCCTATTTTCATTGGAGAAACGTTGGAGGGTAAGGAGTTATCTGACCCCTGAGCCGTCTGAAGGCAGCCCTGTATAGGGCAGGTTTTTTTAATGTTTAATGTTTTGTTATGTTTTTATATACAGTGGAACCTCGGTTTTCTGACGTAATCCATTCCAGAAGACTGTTCAACTTCTGAAACATTCGAAAACCGAGGATCAATGGGCCGTTGGCAAAATCCATTGAAAAAATGGAGAAACGTTCCTCGAAAGCCGTTCGACTTCTGAGGCGTGTTTGAAAACGGAAGCGATTACTTCTGGGTTTTCGGCGTTCGGGTTCCGAATTGTTCGGCTTGCAAGACGCTCAAAAACTGAGGTTCCACTGTATGTTGGAAGCTGCCCAGAGTGGCTGGGGCAACCCAGTAAGATGTGTGGGGTATAAATAGTAAAATTATCATTATGGAATGGGACGTCCCTATACTCATCGGAGAAATGTTGGCGGGTATGTGCTTGATGGTAGTGAGACGTGGGCAGTTTGCACCCACCAGGAGCGATGCCTCAATGCCTTCATTGTGCATGGTGTTAGGAAGATTTGGGGCATTGCATGGCAGGACAGAGTCTTAAACAAGTGCTCTCCCAAGCTCACATTCCCAGCATGTTCACACTCTGGTCTCAGAGACATAATAATAATAATTTATTATTTATACCCCGCGCATCTGGCTGGACCTCCCCAGCCACTCTGGGCAACCCCCAACAAAATATCAAAACACAGTAATGCATCAAACATTAAAAGCTTCCCTAAACAGGGCTGCCTTCAGATGTCTTCTGAAAGTCTGGTAGTTGTTTTGCTCTTTGACATCTGGTGGGAGGGTGTTCCACAGGGCGGGTGCCACTACCAAGAAGGCCCTCTGCCTGGTTCCCTGTAACTTGGCTTCTTGCAGTGAGGGAACCGCCAGAAGGCCCTCAGTACTGGACCTCAGTGTCCGGGCAGAACGATGGGGGTGGAGACGCTCCTTCAGATATACATCTGCTCTGGCATGGTGATACCCAAGGACCTGCTCTATGGGGAGCTGGCTTCAGGCACCAGGCCTGTTGGCACACCAACTCTGTGTTACAAAGATGTCTGTTAATGTGGCATGAAGTCTAGCAACGTCAACCCTTCCATGTGGGAATTTCTTGCAGACGACTGCAGTGCCTGGAGACAGACAGACAGGTTGTGTATCCACAGGAGTGACCAGAGGAGGAATGACCACTGGGAGAAGAAACACTGAGGCACACCTTGATCAGCACAACCAGATGCCTTCATTTGCCCCACCTGCAACAAAACATGTCTCTCCTGTATTGGTCTCTACAGCCACAGCAGGCGCTGCAATTCTCCAGCAGTTTGACTTCACCTGCAAAAGTGTACTCTTCCATTGTTTCCCAAGACAGATGGATGCCAGTCAGCACCAACAGCATCACAAGCGCAAATAATTGTGGGTGCACAGTAAAAAGGATGTCTAGATGCAGGCCTTGAAATATATGACACACCCAAAGATAGCATCAGTGACTCAGTGTTATGACCTTAAGTGAGTTTATCTCCATACCCTCCAACATTTCTCTGATGAAAGTAGGGACGTCCTAAGGAGAAATGGGATATTCCAGGATCAAATCAGAAACTGGGCTGGCTTCTGTATATCCGGGAATGTCCCTGGAATATAGGGACACTGGGAGGGTCTGTAGGTCCCCAAGAAATTGTGGCTCCTCGTGATCTTTTTCTGCATCTACTAAGTTACAGATAGGTAGCCGTGTTGGTCTGCCATAGTCAAAATAAAAAAATTCCTTCCAGTAGCACCTTAAAGACCAACTAAGTTAGTTCTTGGTATGAGCTTTCGTGTGCATGCACACTTCTTCAGATACACTGAAACAGAAGTTGCCAGATCCTTCTATATAGTGAGAAGGTGGGGAGGGGTATTACTCAGAAGGGTGGTGGGAATGGGAGATTGGGAGATAGCTGAGATGAGCCTGTTGACGACTCTTAACGACTGTAATAGGTCTTACAGGAGACCTATTACAGACCTATTAGACCTATTAAGACCTGTAAGACCTATTACAGTCGTTAAGAGTCGTCAACAGGCTCATCTCAGCTATCTCCCAATCTCCCATTCCCACCACCCTTCTGAGTAATACCCCTCCCCACCTTCTCACTATATAGAAGGGTCTGGCAACTTCTGTTTCAGTGTATCTGAAGAAGTGTGCATGCACACAAAAGCTCATACCAAGAACTAACTTAGTTGGTCTTTAAGGTGCTACTGGAAGGAATTTTTTTATTTTGCATCTACTAAGATCCACCTTTGCTATTAACACAAAAAATGCACTACCTGGTAGCCAATCTGCAAGTTGATACCAGTTTATTATGCCCAGCGGAACAAACAAAAGTAGTTTCATTACTGTGTGGGTTTCTTTTTGCCATCAACTTCCTTAAACCGACAAAGGTTGCTTGCTGAATTGAAGTATCTCTATAGTGACACCAGCCTCCGAAGGGACCTGTTGCTTTCGAAACACTTGGTGAGTGGCATGTGTGGCGTTACTGTCTGATTTTGCTTGAAAAGAGGAATGAGTTGATAGAAGGAACTCCTGGAAATGGATGCTGCAATAAGCTAACAATTAACATAACCTTCCAGGAAAAAGAAGGGGGAAACGTAACCTGTAAACAGTGCTAGTAATTTAGGTTTATCAAGAGTGCATCTCAACTTAAGGTTGTCTAAACATGCCCATGCCATGTTGCAGCAGAACTGACTACCTAAAGAGACAGATGTAAGCCAGGAATATCTGGATTTCATTTGCCCGGTTTTCTTCATGCATCCCAGTTGAAAAGGGGCACGTAAGCAAAATTTAGAAGGGGTTTGGTGGTTCTACAATAACGGAGGAAAACAGAGAATAACTGGGGAGCGTTCCGGCCATTTTGGCTTAGGTTCAGATAGATGCTCTTATCTGAGAGGAAATAAGAGGTCATCAGGGGGTTTGGGCTGGGTATTCATCAGTATGCAGATGACACCCAGCTCTACCGCTCTTTTAAATCAGAACCAGTGAAGTCAATGAAGGTGCTGTTTGAGTGTCTGGAGGCGGTTTGAGGATGGATGGTGGCTAACAGATTGAGATTGAATCCTGACAAGACAGAAGTACTGTTTTTGGGGGACAGGGGGCAGGCGGGCGTGGGGGACTCCCTGGTTCTGAGTGGGGTAACTGTGCCCCTGAAGGACCGGGTGCGTAGCCTGGGAGTCATTTTGGACTCACAGCTGTCCATGGGGGCGCAGGTTAATTCTGTGTCCAGGGCAGCTGTTTATCAGCTCCATCTGGTACGCACGCTGATACCCTACCTGCCCGCAGACTGTCTCGCCAGAGTGGTGCATGCTCTAGTTATCTCCCGCTTGGACTACTGCAATGCACTCTACGTGAGGCTACCTTTGAAGGTGACCCAGAAACTGCAATTAATCCAGAATGCGGCAGCTAGACTGGTGACTGGGAGCGGCTGCCGAGACCATATAACACCAGCCTTGAAAGACCTACATTGGCTCCCAGTACATTTACGAGCATAATTCAAAGTATTGGTGCTGACCTTTAAAGCCCTAAACGGCCTCGGTCCAGTATACCTGAAGGAGCATCTCCACCCCCATCCATCATTCAGCCCGGACACTAAGATCCAGCACTGAGGGCTTTCTGGCGGTTCCCTCATTGCGAGAAGTGAGGTTACAGGGAACTAGACAGAGGGCCTTCTCGGTAGTGGCGCCCACCCTGTGGAACACCTTCCCTTCAGATGTGAAGGAAATAAGCAGTTATCTTATCTTTAAAAGAAACCTGAAGGCAGCCCTGTTTAGGGAAGTTTTTAATATTTAATGCTGTGTTGTTTTTAACACTCGATTGGGAGCCGCCCAGAGTGGCTGGGGGAACTCAGGCAGATAGGCGGGGTATAAATAAATTATTATTATTATTATTATTATTATTATTATTATTATTATGGCAGAGAAGAGCAACAAGCTGAGCAGCAGAAGTCCCAGCAGCTGCTTTGCTCCGGCAGGGTGAGGGGAGCTGGGCTTGAAGCAGCAATCCACGTTTGAAGAGTCCAAAGAGTTCAGAACTGCATGGATGCAACAGAGTTATTCCCTCCACACACACAACCCATGCTTTTATAGTCAGGGGACTTAGGAGACCGAGATGGTTGAGTGTGCAGGTGCTCACTGCATCAGGGAGAATGTGTGCGTTCCAGGGTCGTGCACTGAATTTTTTCATAGGGGAACAGTTAGGGCCTGAGGCGCCAGCTTGTAAGGGCAATTTGGGGAGGGGGTTGGGTGATGTTGCGGATGTGAGCATCACACCTCCCTCCCTAAGCTTCCCAGGCTTTGGGAAGGAGGCGTCTGGCCTCTGACAGGATTCTGGAGCCCTTCTGTCTCCTTCCCAAAGCCGGGGGGGGGGGCGGTTTTGGGGAAGGTGGTGGGAGGGTTCTTGGACCCTGTTGGAGCATTGTGTCTCCTTCCCTTCCTGGGCTTTGGGAAGAAGGTGCCAGGCATTAATACTTTAATACTCTAATTTACTGGGGACATTTAGGGGACTAATGTAGTCCCCTAGTCCACTGACCGCATGCCACTGGGGTGCTCCCACCCATGGGAGCCCCAAGGAGTCCTGAGAAGCAAGGCCAGGCCTAGGCAAATTCGGCCCTCCAGATGTTTCTGGACTACAACTCCCATCATCCCTGACCACTGGTCCTGGTAGCTAGGGATGATGGGAGTTGTAATCCCAAAACAGCTGGAGGGCCGAGTTTGCCTATGCCCCAGATTAAAGGCGACAAGTTAAGCACTCAGGTATCATGAGATTCACATAGTGCGGAGAGTAGGAACTGCCACACACGTGATAAATACTGCAAATCTGCAAAGATGCCTGATATTATTTTCTCCCAATTCCCACTGGTGACAACTCATGCTCTGCTTGAAGATGCTTAAGAGTGCTCTCCCTTATTTCAGATGTGCCATGCAAGGGCATAGCTGTCAACTTTCTCCTTTTCTTGTGAGGAATCCTATTCGGAATAAGGGAATTTCCCTTAAAAAATGGAAATGTTGACAACTATGTGCAAGGGCGAAGCCCAGCCTGTTGCTCTAGTTGCTTTTAATGTGGTGTATCATTCAACACACCTCAGACTTGTCCCCGGTTAGTGTTTAGTTCTAGTTCCAGAGAAGGCAAATGTGTTTGTCTGATGCAAGAGTTTTGTGACACCTTAAAGACTAACAAAATCAACGCATTCGTCTTCAAGGTGCCATAAGACTCTTTGCTGTTTTTTCTAGGCTTCTTTGCCAGTGGTCTGCTGTACCTTTTTTTAACAAATCTCTTTCCGCACCGTTCCTGGTACTGTCTAACGGTTTTAAGCCTAACTGCCATGGGGAAAGGAAGGGGGATCTGTGGGTCAGAGAGGGAGGAAACATCTGGTCTACAAGAAGTAGTGTGGCTAGGCAGAAGGGGGCAGGTATTTTCACTTTGCATTTCTTAGTGCAGAAAGCATTGATCAGATGTGTAGAGATCTTTTTTTTAAAAAATGATATTTATTAAGCATTTTAAAATTACAGAAAAAACAAAGAGACAAAGAAGAAGAAAAACAAGGGAAAAGCAAACAGCAATCAAACAATACAAATCGATAAAAATCAAAATCAAAAAACAAAGATCTTTTCTATTCTAATTAATTCAAGAGGGTTCTGGAAGCTTCTGGAAGCTTCTCTGTGTGAAAGAAGCAAACAGAAAGTTCCTGATGTTTGGGTTATGCCCAGTGCTTTTTTTTTCTAAAAAAATGTTTAGGGGTACTCTCATTTTGACTCAAGAAAACCACCATTTTGGAGTTCAAATTGGGGGAGGGGAGTAAATGGACAAAAGTACAGATATTCACAAAATGTTTAGGGGCATGCATCCCCCTGCATCCCCCAGAAAAAAGCACTGAGTACCTTCAGAGAAGCTGAGTACAGCAGGATTAAACTAGTTCTGTTATCTCTTCGTCAAGGTCATGCTGACTATAATAAGAGGCCAAAAGAAGCCTAGGTTTCACTTTCTCTTTCCAGCTTTTGCTTCTGGTGTGGTGCTCTATAGGTAGATAGTGTTAAGGGTTTAGACTTAAGTTATTGTAAGTTTAAGTTAAGCCTGCTGCAACTGGATTTCTTATGGACAGTGCCAATCCTGAATGTATTATATTATATTTGTGACCATTATGCTTATTTGCCTTCACTCAAGCTCTGCTGGATGAAATATTAATTGCCTCTGGTCTATTTTTTGGGAATCCTGCAACGTGTTTAAGTTTTTACTCTGCTAACTGTACAGTACATTAGAATCTACTCTGGATCAATATTGAGTAGAATTTCAGTGACAATTTTATTTATTAAATTTGGATAGCGTTACGGAAAAATCTAGGTGTGAGGCTGCTCAGTCCCCCAGCTCGTCTGGCAGAGCCCGCGGGTCCCTGCGGAATAAAGGAAGGAGTCCAGCCAACCGGAGCAAATAGCTGTAGACCAAGAGTTTATTGCGCAATAGGTTCAAAGAGAAAATTTTGAACCCTGAGGATATCCCAGAATATCCCAGAATACAGTTAGTACAGCATCATTGCTACATCATTGCTACGTCACTGACAAAAGGGGAGGGGTTAACCTTGGCAAACGTGTCCAGACAAGTCCTTGGTACGAGATTAGCACAAGGAGACATGGGAGGGCAAGACTCAGGTATAAGATTAGCATAGACAAATATGTCTTAGATACCCACCACCCGAAAGTACAATAGTTGTTCCTTTGCAAGTCTGGAGCCTGAGGCGAGTCGGGTGATGAGATTTGGCTTCCTTTGGCTAACAATGAGCCCAGCAATTGTCACCTCTGGGAACTTCCTGGAGTCCTTTTTCAAGGGGAAAATAGCTTTGGAATGGAGGAAACTGGGAAAGGAGATGACTTTATATTAGGTAGGTAACTTCCCTGAGCTGTCCAGTTGAAAGGATACATTCAGGCATAATATTTGTAATATTTAACTTTAAAGATGTGCCCCCCCCCGGTAATTTCCGTAACAGCCTTCAATCAAGCTCTGCTGGATGAAATATTAATTGTCTCTGGTCTATTTTTTTGGGAATCCTGCAACGTGTTAAGTTTTTACTCTGCTAACTATACAGCACATTGGAATTTACTCTGGATCAATATTGAGTAGAATTTCAGTGACAATTTTATTTATTAAATTTGTATAGCATCCTTCATCCGAAGAGTTCAGAGCAGTTCACAGCATAGACACGTTCCTTGCATTTGTATTATTGTATTTTCAGAATGGAGATCTGTTTATTTTAACATCACTCTCTCTCTCTTTTCTTTAGAATCAGCAGCCTGGAAAATGAACCCTCAGCCAGTGATCACGCAGCAGCCGCAAGTTGTGGTTATCCAGTCATCACAACAGAGCTACTGGCAGACAGGCTTGTGTGACTGTTTTAGTGACTGCGGAGTATGTGAGTAGCTATGGTACAGATAGCTCTGCTTTGTCGTGGAGATTAAGGTGGTTTACTCAGTGGGTTGAGTTGGGAAAGGCAGCCTTAGTATGCACTCTGGATGCAAACCTTAAACAAGTATGAGCTTGCTCATCATGGTTGTTATGGAGAGCCAGTGTGGTGTAGTGGTTAAGAGCGGTAGTCTCGTAATCTGGGGAACCAGGTTCGTGTCTCCGCTCCTCCACATGCAGCTGCTGGGTGACCTTGGGCTAGTCACACTTCTTTGAAGTCTCTCAGCCCCACTCACCTCACAGAGTGTTTGTTGTGGGGGAGAAAGGGAAAGGAGAATGTTAGCCGCTTTGAGACTCCTTAAAGGGAGTGAAAGGTGGGATATCAAATCCAAACTCTTCTTCTTCTTCTTCTTGTTATGGAAGCACAATTCTCTCTCCACTGGCTGAGTTCTCCATCGGGTCCTTTTAATATATACAGTGGTGCCCCGCAAGACGAATGCCTCGCAAGACGGAAAACTCGCTAGATGAAAGAGTTTTACGTTTTGGAGGTGCTTCGCAAAACGAATTTCCTATGGGCTTGCTTCGCAAGACGACAATGTCTTGCGAGTTCCTGCTGGTTTTTTTCCCTTTCCCCCCTTTTTTCTAAGCCGCTAAGCCGCTTATCAGCTGATCCGATCAGCAGATAAGCCGCTAAAAGCCGCTAATAGCGCTAATCCGCTAATCCGTCAATGGGCTTGCTTCGCAAGACGATAAAAACCGCTAGACGAAGAGAATCATAGAACGGATTCTTTTCGTCTTGCGAGGCACCACTGTGTATATATATCTATATATATATCTTCATTTATTAGTTAGATTTATATACCACCCTTCATTGAAAGATCTCAGGGCTGCTCACAAGATAAAAATACAAGATAAAAGCACAAATCATAGTCAAAACCAGTGCTTTTTTCTGGGGGGGGGACACAGTGGTACGCATACCCCCCCCACTTTTTTCAAAGAGGGCCAGATTTGATGAAGTGAACATGTGTGAGGGCTGACCAAAGTTGAAGTAGGATTGAAGTTGCTGAGCTTTTTTTTAGGGTTTTACATGTACTACCTTGGGGGCCGGATTAAATCGCCTGGATTAGGCCCCCAAAAGGGACTTTGCACATGCCTGCCCTAAACATTTTGTGAATCTTTGCACTTTTGTCCATTTACTGTATTTCTTTTTCCCAGTTTGAACTATAAAATGGTGGTTTTCTTGAGTCAAAATGAGAGTACCCCTAAACTTTTTTTTTAAAGAAAAAAAAGCACTGGTTAAAACAGACGTAACAAAGCAGTAGCCACCACAAACACTTGTAAAAACTGTAGAATATTAAATATTGAAGAAGAATGTTTTTGCCTGGTGCCTTGTTCTCTTCTAATGGCAATGGCCCCAGCCTGAAGTGCCGGAACTGAGTTCCACTGAGTTGGAAATCACCTTGCATTAATGAAATTGCAGACTGGTTGCATGCCAGGGATGCAACTGGTACATGCAGTCTGCCTTGACAGGCGTCAAGCAAGACATGTCAACCAACTATTGCTCATTATTCCAAACAGAGGAAGCAGGCTTGTATCAAGTAAAACAACTGGGCTAGCTTATTCTCTTATTTTTTTAAAATAATTTTTATTGATTTTAACATATAAATTATAAAATGTACCACAAAACTTATCGCTTATACAATCTTTTTAGACTTCCATCAGCACCTCTGATGATCCACCGTTTTAACCACTTCTTATGCATTTCTTAACTTTATATTGCCTTTACATCTCTTAACAAATCATCCTTCCCCTTCTCCATTTTTGCAATACTTCCAATAATACTCCTCACAAAACTTCTTGCAAACCTACAAACATCGTCTGATCTTCACAAATACTTTTCAAATAGTCCGTAAATTTACTCCAGTCTTCCGTGAATTTAGGATTTCGAATCCTTCCTGTTAGTTTATCTAATTCTGCATAGTCCATTAACTTCATCCTCCATTCTTCAATCGTCGGTAATTCTTCTTACTTCCATTTTTGGGCCAATAATATTCTTGCTGCTGTTATTGCATATAAAAAAAAGCTTATATTCCTTTCTATTTATATCACTCCCAACAATGCCCAGTAAAAATGCTTCTGGTTGGGCTATCTTGTTCTCTAGGGCAGGGGTTGGCAAAGTTTTTGTGGCTTGGGCCTGTTCACGGTCCCACGGCTTGTTGTTTTCTTGTACCAGTGATGCCCTCTTCATGGTCTCTTCTGTCTAGGTCTCTGTGGAACATTTTGCTATCTGTGTTTGGGATGCCAAGTTGCCGCAGATATGAATGAATGTTGCCTCTGCGGCACAAGCGTGGCAATGAGGTCCGTCTACCGAACCAAGTATGGGATCCCGGTAAGTGTAGCTAGCCTGGCGAGGGCAGATCCAGGTTTTTAGGATCTACAGTGAGTTGTTTTATTTTTACTAGAATCTCAGGTGCAAAATAGCAGCTCGTGTATGTGCGTGTAGATACTCTCATTACTAATTCTTTATAGTAATTGATAAGTGTGAACTGTTAATTATTTGCTGATGTTTAATTTTACTGTTTACTATTGGATTGTTGAATATTTTAAAGTCATTGTGACTTTTTATATTGGATCAGATTGTTACTATTGATGTTTGATTTTTAAAATTATTTTTATACCTGATGGAAGCTGCCCAGAGTGGCAGGGGCAACCCAGCCGCAGGAGCAGGGTCTAAATAAATTATTATTATTATTATTATTATTATTATTATTATTATTATTATTATTATTATTATTATTATTATACAATTAAAGAATAAGGTGCCTCTGAGCACAACTACACATTTATTTTTAGTACCAGACTTGAGCACACAGGTCACACCCATGCCACACATTTAAATGCTCTTTACAGTAAGCCTGCAACTTATGCGGGTGCTACGTCCCAGAGATTGCTCCTAAAGCCAAAACCGTGTATAGTCAAACACATTGGGTTCAATGGCGAGTGGGATTGCCAGTCGTTTTTCCAGGAACCCTGCCCAGTTTTAATGTTTTTTGTTTTTAATTGCCACACATGTGAAGCTCATTTATACCCCGCCCTTAGCCCGGTCTTGGCTGGGGAGGGCGGGGTATAAATAATAAATTATTATTATTATTAAATGCACACAAGCCACAGGCTTAACTGCACCACTTTAGCTTTCCCCAAAGAATCCCAAGGACTGTAGTTTCCTTTCATTCACCAGTGTGGTGTAGTGGTTAAGAGCAGTGGACTCGTAATCTGGTGAACCGGGTTCGATTCCCCGCTCCTCCACATGCAGCTGCTGGGTGACCTTGGGCCAGTCACACTTCTCTGAAGTCTCTCAGCCCCACTCACCTCACAGGGTGTTTGTTGTGAGGGAGGAAGGGAAAGGAGAATGTTAGCCGCTTTGAGACTCCTTAAAGGGAGTGAAAGGCGGGATATCAAATCCAAACTCTTCTTCTTCTTTAAAAAATGTCTATATTTTTCTGTCTCAAAATAGGGCTGTAGATTCTTAGGGGTGCTGAGAGTTGTAAGGAGATCTTGTCACAGAGCTCCAATTCCCAGCACCCTTGAACTATACTTTCTAGATTCTTTGGGGAAGTAATTACTGTTTAAGAGTGTGGATGTGACCGGTGTCCTTTCCACATGCAGACACACCTCATTTTCCCTTCAAGTTTTCTTAATTTCAGCTAGTTTAGAGGGGGGGTAAGGAGTCTTTTTGTGTTTAGCATTGTTAAATAGTTGGGAGCCAGACTCTCTGGGCAATCTGCTGCAAAGATCACCCAGTAGATTCCATCTACTTTTTCTGCCCTTTCTTGCTAATTGCAGTTTTTCTCCAAAACAAAAGGCTTTGGGGCTCAGTTACAGGCATTTAAATATATGCCCCAGTGAAGTTTGTCCCAAGCTGCCTGTTGACTCTTCATCTGTATTTAATATTTCTCTTTCCAAATATTATCTACTAGTTGCCTCATTTCTTTTTAACAGGGATCCATCTGCGATGACTACTGCACTCTCTGGTGTTACCCTCAATGTGCCCTTTGCCAACTCAAGAGAGACATCAATAGAAGGCGTGAACAAGGAATCTTTTAGGGAAGTTGAGAGTTTTGATGGCATTTATAGTTCAATTTAGTTGTTGCTCATGTTAAGCGGTAATGTGAATTTTTCAAAAAGCTAAAATCACACAGGTAACCTGTGGGCTTATACAAATCTAAGTGTTTTTTTAGCTGTTAATCCAGTTTCTTGCCCTTCCCATTATTCCACACCTGCATATATTTGAATTAGTGTATAAGGAGCAACAGCAGTCTTTCCAAATCGTAGTAGTAGGTGTTCCCTTTTGTGCTTGTCTCGCCTTCTGATTTCCTGATTCAGTTATGTCAATTAAGTACCAACAGCGCATGTGTAAAAGATGTTTTTCTTGATCTTCACCCTAACACACATCTTGCAGAGTAAAACATGAAGTTCACACACAGCCGCCTTTTCTAACTCTTCATGCTCTAAATACTAATTTAGCTCTAGGAAGAGTTCTGTGGATCTTGGAAGTCTGCAATACCTCCAAGACGACTGGGATATTATTTGACTTGTTCCATCTGTCTAGAATGTGACCATCTGAATAAACAGGAAATCTGCTATAAATCCTTTTCCAACTCTCTCTTTTTGGGGTGTGTGGAGGGGACTGGGACAAAGAAGGCGAAGCCCATTTGTATATGTGGAAGTTTTCTGAACAAGTGGGACACCACAATTTTGTATCATCCAGTAACTACATGGTGAACCTTAAAATGACCTTTGGAAGAATATAAACATAAGATCAGAATAAACTAGCTTTGAATGCTGTGTCTGTGAGATTCTCATCTGCACTTCCTGTCTCTGGTTACACCCCAAGAACATAAAACTACCATTATAAATTTGAGATGGGGAGAGAAAAGAATTAATTCTCCTTTTCTTTATAGTAAACTAAGTGGACACCCGAGAAGGGGTAGTATAGGGTTCTCATATGAAGCTGAATACCCTGATCATACCTGAATACCCAAATTGTATGAAAACTCAAAATTATGCATTGGGATAAAGGTAAAGGGACCCCTGACCATTGGGTAGTCGTGACCGACTCTGGGGTTGTGGTGCTCATCTCGCTTTATTGGCCGAGGGAGCCGGCGTACAGCTTCCGGGTCATGTGGCCATCATGACTAAGCCGCTTCTGGCGAACCAGAGCAGCGCACAGAAATGCCGTTTACCTTCCCGCCGGAGTGGAACCTATTTATCTACTTGCACTTTGACGTGCTTTCGAACTGCTAGGTTGGCAGGAGCAGGGACTGAGCAACGGGAGCTCACCCCGTGGCGGGGATTCGAACCGCCGAGCTTCTGATTGGCAAGTCCTAGGCTCTGGTTTAACCCAGGATAGCCAAGTTCTAAGATTCACATGAACTATATTGATTTACATGGTTTTTGCATAACTGATGTCACTAAACATTTCCCCACTATAACTATTCCTCTCCCCTTGTCCCTTAGTTTCACTAGACATTGCTCATACAGGTTTAGGGGCCAGATCCACTCCCATCCACACATATTTGGCTAGAGTGGATGGCAACTTCCTTGTACTAGTTTTCTCTTTGCTCTGTATACAAAGAGGCTATATATACATATAATAAGCAAAGGCTGAAAGCCCTACAAGGTTTAACAAACAGCTCCACAGACTGTAAATTCAACACAAGAAATCAATTATCCTGATGGATGTTTGTGGGGAGGATAGGATGCAGCAAATGAAAACTGAAGATAGTGAATCTGATTAACTTCTAGCCTGCCTTTATTGGAATAACTACAGTGAAATAGAATATGGCACTTCAGTTTCCAACGCACACACACAAATATTCACAAGGCCACGAAACAACTGAAATTTTAATGCAAAACTTAAAAAACATCTTGTATTCCATTCAGTTATTTTTTAAACAGCTTAATGTCTATGTTGTACTAACATACCTTTAAGATAAACCTTTGGGGTTTTAAACATAATGTACACACATCTACACCTTTGTCTAGATAGGGTTCTAGCAGAAGTTGAGCCAAAGTCGTAAGTTCTTATGCTAGCTTCACATTTTTAGATGAAAATAAACAAACAATCTCTACAGAACGGGGGGGAAATGAACGTCTACTGAGCCATCTGAGCTTCCATTGCCTGTGCTGTCCATTCTGGGGCAGTCTGACTAATCTTCTCCAAAAGGTTGTTAACTTGGAAGCAAAGAGACTGAATCTGTTTGTCCCACGTCGGCAAGGCTTCACGAGCTAAAAGACAATAGAAGAATTCATTCTTGCATTCATTGCTTGTTTCTATTAAATTTCCTGCCATTATTCGTTTGCTGCATAAGCAAATTTTCTGTTACCAGGTCTGCAGATACAGGTATTTTGGAATACAGGAATTCAAACTATTGCACGGACACTACTGCCATCTGGTGGCTACAGCGAGAATTACCACTTTGTCATATGTTGATTGTAAAAGGTAAAGGTAAAGGGACCCCTGACCATTAGGTCCAGTCACAGACGACTCTGGGGTTGGGCGCTCATCTTGCTTTATTGGCCGAGGGAGCCTGCATACAACTTCCGGGTCATGTGGCCAGCATGACTAAGCCACTTCTGGCAAACCAAACCAGAGCAGCGCACGGAAATGCCATTTACCTTCCCGCCGAAGCAGTACCTATTTATCTACTTGCACTTTGACGTGCTTTCAAACTGCTAGGTTGGCAGGAGCTGGGACTGAGCAACGGGAGCTCACCCTGTTGCAGGGATTCGAACCACTGACCTTTTGATCGGCAAGCCCTAGGCTCTGTGGTTTAACCCACATGTTGATTGTACACCAGGCTAAAATATTTTGCTTTTGCATTACATGTGCTTCAACCGCACCTAAAGCAAGAACAACAAGCTAGACCTTAACTTACTTTCAAAGTGAACAATTCCATCTATCTGATCAATAAATCCATTCATGCGACCCTCTGTTATCATCTGGGATGCTATCTTTTCCGCCTGAAAAACAAAACCCAAAAGGACATCTACTTTTAATAAACAGAAGCCCACTCCTGATATGGTTTTTGCCACATGTATATGTACATAGGTGTGTCGGTAGTAGAGAAAAGTTATATATGTCAATTTATTCTGCAGGAGACCTTTGCAACTGTTGATTATACTGTGGTTTAACCCACAGCGCCACCTGCATCCTTTATAGACAGTATAGAAATTTAATAAATCATCATCTTATACCAGCATCAATCATTTTTTGTTCCTTTCTTTTTGAACACATCTGCTTTAAGCAGAAGAGCGAACTAGTTCTTCATCAAACTAGACGTTATTAAAACTAGCTTAGTTTGAACAAAACAAAAGCAAACAGTACACAAGTCTATATACCTTGGCTGCAGGAATTTCTAATAATGCTCCAAGTTCTTCAAAGGTAATATTATTATACAGTTTGCTTGCAGATAACAAATTATGCTCAATGACAGCTCTGTCCAAAATACTAGAACCTGAAATAGAAACTGACAATGTATTAGGAGTTTGAAATTCAGAATGTATTTGGCTACAAGTCAAATATAATTTAAAAAACCTGTATGTAGCATATGCAGTCCTCAATTTCTGTTCCATCAATACTGCTCCGTAATAAAGGTAGAAAAGAAATTGGCTTACATTATTATGATATTATCATAACTTTCATAATATGATTTATTAGCTTTAAATCATTGTGCTGAACAGGATATAAACCTGCTTAACTAAGAGTAATATTTTTTTGCATCTTTGTCAAGCTTACAGAAAGGAAATTTCAGTCTAAATGTTAATGGAAGCCCAAAGTACTACATTATGGCTAAGGAGATTAGAGCAGCGTTTCCCAAACTTACAATAATTGCATGCCCCTTTTGAGTGTTCTATCTTACTGGAGTACTCCTTCTTGGTTGAAAATAATACTACTTTATCTTTGAATTAGCTTTTTTAAACTGCAGAAAACATGAAGTAAAATTTAAAAATTCTACTGTGTACACTTTGAAAACTTTCATGTATGACTAGGGATACACATACCATATTTTAGGAAACAATGGATTGGAAATGTTCATGGAACTAGGTTATTTGTGCCAAACACTGGAGTATAAAAGGATATAAAGACCCAATGTAAATGATTACTAAAGCTGACCCAAAGTGCAACAATGCTCATTTTGAAAGGGTATATACAGAAAGGAACAATGTCTGAGTGCCCATCAGAACAGGGTACACCCACACTTTAAGAGACCCAAGTACCATCAGCTGTTGTTGCTTTTTGGTGTGGCATGAGCATTGCAGCAAATTCTTGCAATTGGTTCCCTCTGATAATTCTGTCTAGATACATTTTCTCCAGTATCCCATAGGCCGCAAGCTGCTGGCATCTTTCATCCTTGAAGAGAGTAGCTAACATACGGGAACGCTGCTGTCCTGAAAAATAGTAAGAATACCGTGAACTGGGACATCTCAATTCAGGACTGTTCACTTCTATTTCAATGCATTTTCTCAGCTGCCTTTTTGCGAGCCAGTAGCAAATGGCCAATTTCTTCCTGCCTGCCCACAGCACTCAACTGTTAATACTTGATGACTTTTCAAATTATACCTGCTAGGTGCAGATTGCTTTAGCAGCTAGATCCTTTCTATGGAAACAAACTTCAGTTTCTGCTTCTAGAATGCTACACCACCAAGATGATTTGGTTTCAGTAATCATAATCATTAACATGAAACCGTACATGAAACATTCCAGTGACACAGGGCAGACAACCTGTGGCACCTTATGCAGAAATTTTGTTTTATGGAAGCATAACATGCATACTGCTTTAGAGTAGAGCTCCCCCACCCCTTGCAGAACAGGATCATATATATAATCCCAAAGACTAAAATGAAAATTGCATATATAGAAGTCAGCCATCAAGTGTTGCTTTACCTGCTGATGCCAAGATTGTGCAATGCAAGGCATGTTTCAGTGCCTCAAGTCTCTCACTTTCGTGGACTATGCTCTTGTAAGAAAGCTCATTATACCTCTGGGCAGCTTCAATAAACTTCCTTCGGTAGTCAAGAACGCGAGCATAGCACACCTGAAACAGGGGGGAAAAACCATACAGTTGCTCACTATGTTACCTATTAAATCCAGTAATAATATTTGAGGGTTCCGACTTTTCATGCAACTGACCATCAATTTTCATACTACAGGTCAGAATAATAATAATAACAACAACTAATAATAACTAATAATAATAATAATTATTATTTATATCCCGCCCTCCCCAGACAAAGCTGGGCTCAGAGCGGCTAACAACAGTAAAACAATACAGCATTCTAAAATCAGTTCATTATAAAATGAGTTCAAATCAAATTGATGGCAACCATTGGGCTAGAGTTCTGTGAAGAATTACCAAAGGAGGGGGAAGGAGAGGATAGCAACTGGTAGGCCAAATCTGTATCTCGGGAAGTAGCAGGACCACAGCCCCTACTCCAAATAACCTGTCAGTTCAAGAGGGATGTGAAAAGAGCAGAGGTTGTGGTGCTGGGACTTTGAAGCAGGACACTTTGGGGAGTTGGGTGCATCAAGCTCACTGATCCACCAAAGTGGCCCTTGGAAAAACTAGGTAGAGCCTGGAGGAGTGCAGAGCATGGAATGACTTGCAATCTAGGAGTTACATGTTCAAACCATAGAAAAGTCACACAAGAACTAGGTTATTGTGTGCTTTCAACTGTTTGGCCTTCCAGTCAGGCATTAAACACCACTGGTCATCACAAAAATGCAGTAATATGAACTGTAAAGGTAAAGGGACCCCTGACCCTTAGGTCCAATCGTGACTGACTCTGGGCTTGCGGTGCTCATCTCGCTTTATTGGCCGAGGGAGCCAGCATACAGCTTCCGGGTCATGTGGCCAGCATGACTAAGCCGCTTCTGGCGAACCAGAGCAGCGCATGGAAACGCCGTTTACCTTCCCGCCAGAGCGGTACCTATTTATCTACTTGCACTTTGTGCTTCCGAACTGCTAAGTTGGCAGGAGCAGGGATCGAGCAACAGGAGCTCACAGGAATTCGAACCGCCGACCTTCTGATTGGCAAGCCCAAGGCTCTGTGGTTTAACACACAGCACCATCTGCATCCTTAATATGAACTGTACTGGAGTACATTTTAGTGTAAGTGGTCACCACCAGATGGGATCCCATGTTACATAATGAAATTCTCTTTAATCCAATGGGCTGCTAAGGCAAACATGGGCGCCGTTCAGGTAGTCTGTTTATCCCCATCCACCAACAAATAATGAATGTCCTCCCTACTATTCAGGAAGGGAATTCTCTGAAGAAGTTCTTTGAGAAATGTATCCCTAGGAGAATTATACAGGGAGCAATATAGTATGTAATGAACAATACTTTCCATCTCTCCCTAGCCCCAGTGATTTACAGATACTATGGCTATCTCCCATCCAAATATGTTGTGGGCATAGTTTGGAATCTCAAAGCTGTAAATGCCTTCCTCATCATTGAAGCTGATAACTTAAAAAAGCAATCTTGGAGACCATAATCAGATTTCACATAATAAAATGGTGAAAATTGCAGAGTTTGAAGATGACATTTAGTTAACAGATGGCCTCACTTTTTATTTATCCTGATTTGCAACTACAAGGGTAGCAACCTTGAGGTCAGCAAATGAGGAACAGATGTATATGCAAAAATATAATGATAAAACTTTTAAGCAATATGTTATTTCATTTCACTCAAAACAAGAATGTTAGTATTTCACCTTATAGTGAATTTGTAACTGTTCATTGGTTGATTCATTCTGAAGAAGTGATGCTCTGTTGATGTAAGCCTCAGCCTGAACGGGATCGTCATCCTCCAGGTACAGTCGGGCAATTTTTAGGTAAGTCTCCAATTTATAATCTACATTGTATTGCCTTGAATAGAAAGGGGGAAAAATACACTATTGAAACCTCAGTTCATTTGCATCATAAGAGTTTTGCAAACATACTTACAGTAATACTACACGCTGTATAATGTTTGCCACCAGCCAACTCTGGCTGAAAGGAAGGATAGGCTGTGTCTCCCCAGAGAAATGGAGAAGCAGGATACTCAATGGCAACCCCCCCCCCCCGCAAGAGGGTATGGAAATGTAATTTATTGGTTAATTTTGAATGGTAATAGTCATAAGGCTTTACTCACAGTAAACTATTAAAATGGGCACAACTAATTTAGGCCCATTAATGTCAGTAGGTCTACTTTAATACCACCCACTGTCTTAATGCAAATGCATTCAATGTGGGGCCCTTCTATATGCTGTGGACGACAATTCCCATCAACCCTCAGGGATTATGGGACTTGTAGTCCTAAAACTTGTAGGGCACGTTGACTACTCATCATAATGCAATACACTATTTGATGGAAGCTAGCAACAAGGTCCATGGCAGTCTCTTGTAAGGAAAAAAAACAGCTCAACTCTATGCACTGCTCCACAGAAGACACTTGGATCGAAATCAAAAATAAAAATAAGTGCAAAAATAAAAATGAAAAAGTAGAGGTTGCTGAAACCAAAAATAGGACTGTGCTCTAAAGATTATAACTGCAACATGAGCAGCACCAAAGGGTTATGAGTTCCCCACAGAAAAAGTTTCCAGGTGGATCACTGATATCAAAATAGTATGTGCAACTGTCACAGAACAATCAGAGAAGCCAAAGCTATTGAAAAGTCAAGGAAACAGATCTAGAATATACCCAATGAAGCATTTGTACTACAAAAGGATATACAATGTATGAAGAAAAAATGTCAGGTTTTCTAACAACTATTTACTTCTGTCCTGTTTCCAAAGGAATCCCCACCAATACTTGTGCTGCATTCCGCCAGTCTTCTTCTTTCTCATAAATTGATGCAAGATGTTGTCTTATAGAAGCAACCTGGGAAGAAGGAGGACATAAAATTATAATGCAATCAAGTTATCAAATTGATCCACTTTCTAATATCCTTTATATTATCTGTTTCCTTTTGCCCATTTGACAATGATAATCTGATTTTACATGATCTGCAATATCTTTAAATATACTTCTCAATCAAATGCATATGAGGGATGTATTAGGATACAAACTGCCAAGAAGCGTAGTGATTTTTGTTTTGAGTTATTCCAGGGTAGAAGCGAAATTTGTGGTGTAGAATTTGGTACAAATTTTACAAGCTGCAGGAAACTACAGGGCAAACAAAGCTACCTTCAATTAATGACTGTTTTAATAAAGTCAGCAAAGTATGCCAGGATGAACAAAACTGAATAGTCTGTATTCATTATTGGAACAAATTGACTTGGGGCATCTTTTCCTTGCTGTCCTTTTGGCAAGGCTTATCATATGCCAGTGATATCTATTATATTTTAGAGTACAGTACAGTGGTACCTCAGTTTTAGAACAGTCCTGTTTAAGAACGATTCGGTTTAAGAACTCCGCAAAACCGGAAGTAGTGTCCCAGTTTGCAAACTTTACCTCAGTCTAAGAATGGAATCCGAATGGTGGAAGGGCACTGGCGGCGGAAGGCCTCATTAGGGCAGTGTTTCCCAAACTTTTTTGGGCAACGGCACACCTGTTTACTGAAAAAAAATCTCGCGGCACACCACCATTAAAGCCCCGCCCCGTGACGTCAGCGCGCAGCGTCACGCCAGGAGGGACGCACGAAAGTGAAAGTTTTTTCCCTCCCCCCTCAGTCCCTCGCTCGGAATTCAGCTCGTTTGGGGCATCGCTCCGGCTGCTCCCTCTCCCGCCGCGCAGGAGCGATGCCTCTCTCTGGCTCTCCCTCCGCGCAGGCTGAGGGAGGGAGGGAGGTGCGCGTGTGACCCGTCTCTGCTGGGAGACCAAACCCAGCGAGGCAGAGTCGCGCGGAGGCGCCCAGGCAGCGCTGCCGGCTGCGAGGAGGAGCGCCAGGCAGCAGCAGGAGGCGCGGCCTCTCCTCGCCGCCGCCGCCCCGCCTCTCGCCGCCCGACTCGCCCGCCTCCCTCCAGGCATCTCGCGGCACACCAGCCGATGTCTCACGGCACACTCGTGTGCCGCGGAACACCGGTTGGGAAACACTGCATTAGGGAAAGCGTGCCTCGGTTTAAGAATGGTTTCGGTTTAAGAACGGACTTCCAGAATGGATTAAGTTCGTAAACCGAGGTACCACTGTACTGAAAATATTTCAATATACTCTTCTCTTTATCTGACTGGTTTGCCAGAGCCTTCTTGGAGACAATTATCCATCTTTAGAATGTCCTTCCTGGTGAGGTGTTTCTGTCTTTTTCATTATGTTTCCTTTTGGAGGAATTTAAATAGTTGTTTACCCAGGCATTTGAAACGTACTGCTTTTTTTAAAAAAATTATTACATTTTTCAGATACAAACTCAAAAATATACACAAAGTACAAAAAAGAAACAAGAAAAAGAAGAAAAAAGAAGAAGAAGAAAAAACAACACCGACTTTCCAAAGCTTTTTCATACAACCAACTGGACTTCCCCGCGTCTTCCTCACCCTGCATTCTTTTCAATAAAAATATCAGCAAATTATTACCTTGTTTCATATCTTATTTTGTACCTTTCAAATATTATGTTTTTAACCTTACTGCTTTTGACAACCTTATTAGCGGAGGGCATGTGTCTGTTTCACATGTTTGAAAATGTTTTTATTTTATTTTTAATTGTATTTTTAAATCACTTTGATGTTTCCTGCCCTGGGCTCCTTTGGGAGGAAGGTTGGGATTGAAATTTGATCTCCATTTTGCTCTTACCTGCTCCTCAAATGAAATTACACGAGGTTGGATCTTTTCCAAGGTGAAATGGTAGATTTCTTTGGCTGTGCCATCAGGAAGACTTGGAAGATGGGTACAGAAGTCTGTCAACAACTGGCGTGAAATCACTAAACTGACGTTTTCATTGACCACTGGTTTAAGAGACACAAGGTGGAAAGAAAGTCAGGCTATACATTGTCGTTAGGCCCGTCATTTTAGTGAGCATTCAGTCTATAACCATTGTTAAGGCCCCTGTTTCCAACTCAAAACTTTTAGGCAGCTGTACCAGCTCATAAGAGCCTAGGCATAAAACTGTTACACTGACATAGCATCTGTTTGCAACTCAGCTGCTGTGCTATCATAAAGAAAGGCTCGGAGTCACCATTGTGAAATGTGGAATATGAGTTGCATGGCACAGAAGTGGGGGGGGGGGAATGCTGCCCCTGCACGGGCACAACCCATTCATTGTTTCACCACAGCACAGTTTTATGATCGGATGCCAAAATAATTATACTAGTATTAACATTTTGCAGAGACCATAACCTTGGATAACAGGATTATGAGATAACAACCCTCCTACAGCCTAGAAATGTTTATTCAGAATATCCCACTGATTTTG
Organism: Podarcis liolepis; assembly: GCF_965112155.1. Taxonomy (NCBI): domain Eukaryota; kingdom Metazoa; phylum Chordata; class Lepidosauria; order Squamata; family Lacertidae; genus Podarcis; species Podarcis liolepis. The sequence continues at coordinate 13,671,149 of NC_139564.1, read as the reverse complement.
ATGAAATTTATGTCAAAGTATTCATGCTTAAAAACGACACCTCAACCTTTTCCCTACCAAATCCCCAGTGCTATATTGATTCCTGTTTCAATGTACAAAGATTTCTAAGACCATTCATTTTTTCCGATTGCAATTAAATACCGTATTTTTCGCTCTATAAGACGCACCAGACCACAAGACGCACCTAGTTTTTGGAGGAGGAAAACAAGAAAAAAATATTCTGAATCTCAGAAGCCAGAACTGCAAGAGGGATCCCTGCGCAGTGAAAGCAGCAATCCCCCTTGCTGTTCTGGCTTCTGGGATAGCTGCGCAGCCTGCATTCACTCCATAAGACGCACACACATTTCCCCTTACTTTTTAGGAGGGGAAAAGTGAGTCTTATAGAGCAAAAAATACAGTACTTACAAAGCTGTCATTCAACAATTCATGAAAACTGATAATTAAACTCACTTGCTTCTACAAAGGCTTTTAATGCCTCTAATTGTTCCACTCCTGAGAGCTGAATTGCTTTTTCCAATATCTGACGATACCTGCCAGAATGCAGTAAAAAAAAAAAAGAGTTAAGGTTTAAATATCATCGAATACAGAGCTAATTCTAAGCTAGATGGACTAGCAGTCTGACTTATTATAGCTTCCTATGTTGCTAAAAATTGGTGTATTTTTAAAATTAGCTTTACATCTTGTGCATGTAAGGACAATACGCATGATATTTTAGAATGCCATTCCTCTCAAAACCATTTTAGAGTATGTACATGCCATACTTTCCATTTCAATGGAAATCCTGAGATCTAACAGTTCTGGTGCTTTCCCACTGCAATGAAATGGCTAGTCGTAGAAATGAGGACACAATTTGACAATTCCTTTTGCAGGAAGAGAAGATTATCATCCTCTTTTCACCTTTTCTTGCATTAACTCTAATCAAACACAAGAGTACAATGTTATGCAAGGGACTACCTTTTAGTCCTCCAAAAGGGAGTGTGAATGCACATCATTATGCTGAGATACAATGAGCAATCAAAAAAACAGTCAAACAGCATCAGGCAAAAACTGGGTATACTTGTATTTACGACATCATTAATCCCATATTATTCTGCCTTTCCAACTCTTGTGAGTGCAATCTCCTGTGGTTTAGGATACTAAATTGAAGACAGAGGAGGGAAGCTGCAACTACAGCTGCAAGGGAGGCCAGTTCCTGGAAGTCTGTGTTGTTGGCATCCGTCTTGAGAGACAAACCACTGCTTTAGCAGCTCCAAAGTGACCTCACAGGGTGTAAGCCTGGGCAGTGTGCTTGGAGGTCCTGGGCTACTCAGACGACAAGACACCCCCCCCCCCAATCTAGGAGCCACAGGTGAGAACTGAGTGCAGGGTTGGGGACCAAAGATGGACAAACAACCCCAGAAGGAGCCTGTCTCCCAACACCCCATAGAGCTGTAATAATCTTACATAAACTGCTCTTATAAGGTCCACCTGAAAAGCTGCATAGAAACACACCGAATAAATAGATCAGGCATGGCCAAACTTGGCCCTCCAGCTGTTTTTTTGGGACTACAACTCCCATCATCCCTAGCTAACGGGACCAGTGGTCAGGGATGATGGGAATTGTAGTCCCAAAACAACTGGAGGGCCAGGTTTGGCCATGCCGGAAATAGATAATAGATTCGAATTAGATGGGGAAGCACCGCTGGCTCGTTTCTACGGTTTCGAATATATTTCTGCTAAAATCCCAGGAACTGGTGCGAGGAACCACTGCTGTTGCTGTTACCAAATTAATGTTGACAGCTACCGATTAATTTTCTTAACCCACACTACTTCTTCTTTTCCATAAAGATCGCCCTAGATCCACAAGGCCCAACAGAACACGGAGGGAACCGAACCAGCGCCATGAAGATCCAGAACATGACCTGAGAGGAGGGCAGGCCTCCCTAAGCCAAGAGATGCTCCTGCCTGCTCCGCTTCCTCCTCTCCCCACCCCGCAACCCTTGTCAGACTCGGCGCTGGCTGCTACGGGAGAAGGGGAGGGAGAATAATAAATAATAAAATAAATAATATTTTATTTATATCCCGCCCTCCCCGGCCGAAGCAGGGCTCAGAGCGGCTAACAACAGTAAAATAATACAATATTATGAAATTTCATTATGAGAAGGGAGGGAAAAAAGGAGCCGCTCACTTCCCGGCCAGGTCCTTGTGGGAGCCGCTCGAGCTCATGAGCTGGGTCAGCTCCTGCCTCACAGCCGCCGCCATTTTGGATCCTCCCCCTTCCCGCCCACAACCTGTGAGGGGAAACACAGCGCCCCCGACTCCGCCTCCTCCGGCGCGAGACGCCTCTACGCTAGAGACGGCGACGCAGCCGCGTATCCATACGGAGCCAACGGCTTTGCGGCGTGACGTCACGGATCCCGGAAGCGCCGAAAGGGGAGGAGGAGGAGGAGGGAGCCTGAGCGGAAGTGGACCGCTCTTTGAGGAGGGAAGGCGGGAGAAACCAGCGCGGCGCGAGAAAGAGAGAGGGAGAGGGCGGGCTCGCGGGTTGGTTGGCTGTTTGGCGCCGGTGACGCGGCGCCGGTTGCCAGGGCGCCGCTGCCCGAGCTATTATGGGATGCGGCGGCGGCGGAATGGCGCTGGGCGCGTGATTTTGAACAAACGCGGAACCTGCCGCAGCTGCTGCTGCTGTTGCCGCCGCCGCGAGCAGCCGCCGCTGTCACGGCGACCAGCCGGCCGCGCGCGGGAGCGAGCCCGGGAGCGCGCGGGCGGCGTTGTCATCACGGTGGGGCCGGCGCGGGGGGTGGAAGAGACCGATGTGAAGCGGCGGGGCTGCGGCGGGCGCAGGTGAGCGCTAGGCGGGCCGAGCGGGGGGCGGGTCGCCTGAGGGGAAGCAAGGGAGAAGCGGCGCAGCCCTGAGGCGCTTGAGGCGGGGGACCCACCGGCCGCCTCCTTCTCCCTTCGCTGACAGGACGAGTCTGGCCGGCTTGTGGGGTGGGCGCCTGTCGGGAAGGGAGGCTCAGTACCGGCCCTTCTCCCTCCGCCTCCCCTCAGGATTATAATATTTTTAATTGTCATCTATCTGTCAGTGACGAAGGGGTTCGTGACCCCTCGGCGGAGGTAGGAGGTTTTAGGCCCGGCAGGAGCTGCGCGGAAGCCCCGGGGTAATATTTCGGCCTCGGAGCCGCGACGAGCCGGTGCCTCCAGGAACGAGGGAGGAGGCTTCGTTGTTTTATTTTCAAATTGCTTCTCATTCTTCTGTCAAGGAAGGCCGCTGGGAGTAGGGATTTGCCCCAAAAGCGGGGTGGGTGGGCTGGTGGCCAGGGTTGAGGCTGTGAGTTGTAAGTTCTGGGTAAAGACTGGGCAGAAGCGACTAACAAATTCAATAAATAAGAGCAAGAAAGGGAAAGAAGAGTCTCGTTTTGAAATAACGAGTTCGATCTCATTCTTCAGTCCGATGGCTGCTGCTCAAGGAGGTCTGCTTTTGGCGTATCGTAGAGCAGGGCAAAAACTTTACAATTCCCAATCACGGATATTTATTTGTCCAGAATTTAACGCAAGTGGAAGTGTTTTGCTCTGTTGCTGAAACAGGAGCAGAATAGCTGGCCTCAAGCACCCCTCTCTTTCTCACAGGAAACCACAGTTTAACAGGGACTTTAATCTTTATGGCAGTCAGCTGAGTTCCCTGTGTTTATTGTATGGGAAGTCGTTGGCCTCTTCTCTTGCCTTACAATCTTATCAGACCTGGGCGTTGAATGGTGTAAAGAGCAAGCTGTTATTGGTGAACTGTCAAAGATTGCTGGCCTGTGGCTTGACTGATGTTCAATAATACAAAGTAGCCTTTCTATTTGATTTGTAAGAAAATGGACTCTTATCTTCTGTCTGTCTGTTCCATTTCTCTTGTCTAAACAGCTAGTGCATATCTTGATGGCAATAGTACTTCGATTTTTATAATGTAGATATTAGAAAGAAATGTTAAATACATATTTTGTCTTCCCTCTGATCAAAATATACAAAAATCCAACCAAATCCATTCATTGTAGAGAAGCCACTTCACAAATTAAGCAGCTGTTATTTAAAATGTATTTCTTCTGTCAAACCCCAGTACATATAATTCTAAACTTAGAAGTATTTATAAACTTACAGTAATCTTGAAATCAGATTGGTAGAACTAACAATACCTTTGTAAGTTGCCCATTATGATCCATTTACTAGCAGAGGGCAAATAAGCCAATGGAGCAATAACTTTGAGCAGTATATATTGCTAAGTATAAACAAGGAAGCTATATTTCAACACTATCAGTGGTCCAGTATTATATCAATTGCTTTCCCACTATGTTGATTCTGGAAAATCAACAAAAATGCACTTGGGAGGGAAAGGTGCTCTTGACAGTGGTGCTCAATGATGAAATACCAATAAATTCTATAAAATTATATCCAATATTAGTCATACTTTCAGTAGACATAGTGAAATCAAAGGATTTAAGTCTATTAATTTGTGGGCAAGCCACACTACATATTTCTGAAACCAGATAAAGCAATACAATATAAGCACAGGAGAAATGAAAACAAAAAATACTCCTATTAAATAATAAGTGCAATACAAAACTGACCTCAAACAAATTATATCGCCTCATGTCTAAAAGCTTGGTGAAATAAGTCTTTCACTATCCTGCTAAACGAGTATCCTACTGTGGGGAAATACACCTTAATGGAGAGAGAGTTCCAAAGTTTTGGAGCTGCCACTGAAAAAGCCTTATTATGAGCCCTGTTAACCTTGTCCCTTATAGGAACCACCAAGAGAACCTCATTGGCAGGTCTTAAAGACCAGACAGGTTGGCATGGGAGAAGGTATTCTTTCAAATATTTAGCTGAGATTCCTGCATTGCAGGGGGTTGGACTAGATGACCCTTGGGTCCCTTCCAACTTTGTGATTCTATGAAATATTTGTTTCCTGGGCTGTTTGGGGCTTTAAGTGTTAGCATAAGCACCTAAAATTGGGCTCAAGAAACAATTAGCAACCTGTGTGGATGCTTTAAAATGGGGATAATATGTGAGCAGGCTCCTGCTCCTATAACCACATGGGCCACCCAAGCTAGACAGATGCAGCTTGGTAGTCTCTATGCATGGGTGAGATGGTGGTGTCAGGAGGAGGTGGTGGTGACTGGATTTGTTAGGCACCAGGGAACATTATAGGACGTAGCTGAGCATGTATAAAAGCGATGGGCCGCACTGAAACAGGGTTGGACCAGAGTGTTGGTAGTTAACACCAAAAAGCAGCTTTTAAACTGATTGCAGTGGGGGGGGGGGAGACCCAACAGGAGCTGAAGAGGGTCTGATTTAGAACAAATCTCCCCCTTACGATGAAGTTGATAAAGTGATGAACATTTAAATGGGGGAGGTGTAGAACTAGGCATTGTGAGTGCAAGGGCAAAGGAAAGCAGTTCAGGGAGGCCAAACCACAACAGTTCAATACGCAAATGCCAAAAACACTTGAAGAGAAAGACTTCATGCAAGTTTTTATACACCAGTGCTAGAAGCCTCGGAACCAAGATAGGTAACTGGAGGGCTTGGTCTTGGAAGATGGCATTCATATAGTGGGCATATGAGAGGGTATAAACTCTATAGGAAGGACAGGGAAAGACGCACTGGAGGTTGTGTTGCTCTGTACATCAAAGAGGGCACTGAGTGCAGCAAGCTAGAAATCCTCAGACAAGGCACAGAGAAAGCAGATAGAGAAAAGTTTTTCTCCCTCTTGCATAACACTAGAACTCATGGATATTTGATGAAAATTCAGAACAGATAAAAGAAAGTACTTCTTTGTGAAGCACACATTTAAACTAGGGAACCTGCCTCCTGTAGGAGGCTGTCATGGAAACCAGCTTGGATGGCTTTAGAGGATGGTTAGACAAATTAATGTAGGACAAGACTATCAACAGCCACAGTGGCTCTGTTCCACTTCCACTGTCAAAGGCAGTATGCCTCTGAATAAGTTGCTGGAAATTGCAAGTGGGCAGAGTTCTGTTGTGCTGTCATGTCCAGCTTGCAGGCTTTCCGTAGGTTTCTGGTTAGCCACTGTGAGAACAGGATGGACCATTGGCCTGATCCAGCAGGCTCATCTTATTTAACCTTGCAGGATCCAGCAGGAGAAGTCCTGTAGTTGCCTGATGCTGTTCTCTGCTGAAACTCCTCAGAGACAGGAGTGGAGCCACTATAAAACAGCATCCCCAACTCCAAATTCATGCCATGATCCATGGCATCCAAAGCCACTGAGATGTCAAATAGAACCAAGAGAGTTGCGCTTCCACTATGCCTCTTCCAACAAAAGTCATTGATCAGGGTGACCAAGGCTTGCTGGTTTTCCACAGGCATCTGGTTTGGCCACAGTGAGAACAAGATACTTCATTAGATGGGTCATTGGCCTAATCCAGCAGGTTTATGTTCTTATGCTCTTAAGGTAGTTTTGTTCCCCAAACCAGGCCAGAAATCAGATTGAACTGGGTCCAGATATTACCAACAGGCCTTAAAGTGTATCCTCTTATTGACTCTGCTGTAGAACCCACTTAAAAAAATGCAACAAAACTCCTGACCTTCATAGCACCTCGGCAATCAGATTCCAGAATATAGTTTAAAACAGCTAAATTTATGCAAGTGTACCAGATGATTGATGCATAGAATATGCAGAAAATTTGCGGCTTTCCAGTTCACAGTGCATGGACAGGTTTGCCAGGATATTTTTGTGGAAACTAAAATAGTTGTTTGCCTCTTGGAAATGACTTGCAGAAGTACTTTGATAAATATGTAACTTTTATGTGGAAAATGGATCTAATAGTGGCATGATGTATTGGCTCTATTCAAGTCTCCCAGGATGGTTCAACTACTATAGAACATCAAATACCTACATAAATCTCTGTGCATAATTTCTCCACTAGCATATTTTTCATTTAATTGCAAGAGGCATTGCAGCTTTCACCAATGAATTGCTGAGAATAGTGTCTGACACCCAGTAAAGCCTATGTTAACTGAAAAGGCATTACAGTTCTTGATACGGGAATTTATTCTTAAACTATTTGCTATGCTGAATTGGCTTGCGTGCCATGCTTGAGAGTTTTGCTCCTGAACAGTGAGTCAAAACTGAGACATGAATAATGGAGTTAGTTTTTAAGTAGTGTAAGATCTCATCTGTCATTAACAGTCACTTGCATCTAGGCAGTTGAGGGGATACTGTGGTTATAAATTGTGTTGTGTAGAATGTATGGAATGAAAACTCTTTGAAGTGGGAATCTCAGTGTAGTTCCACTTCTCACACACTCTTGGAAGCAGATTCCCATGTTCAATGTGATGTTCTTATATGAAAGTGAGTTTGGGTTTGTTTGCTCTTTTTTAAGGGAAAAAGCAAGCATAAATGATTTTATGTGGGAAAACAATGTTTTTCTCCATCAGTTTTGTCTAGAATAGTGTATTAAAGCATTTTCATGCTGATTTCTTTATTAGCCATGAGATGGGCAAAGTTTTCTTTTAATTTTACTAGAAGAATTGCTGGAAGCTTTCCCCCTTCCCCCTTAAAAAGCCTTCCTGTGTCAATGTTAATGTAAATTGTTCATAGTCATAATACACTGGTGTTTACTTTTTAAGGGCAGGTAATAAAAGGATGAGAGAGCTTTTGTTGATGAAAAATCTATATATACACCAGATGCACAGTTACTTCTTATTCATCCTGTCCGCACACGCCACCTATCATCTCTCCCGATTCTTAACCGACTAATAAACCATTTGGTCTGCAATCCTATACCCATTTACCTGGGAGTAAGCCCCATTGAACTCAGCGGAACTTACTTCTGAGTATAAGATTGCACGGCCAGGCTTTTAAGGTGCCGTGGAAGTGCAGCTGGTTAGCCCGGCTTCCCTTCTGAATTCCGTCTCGGAGCTGGAATCCGCCCTCGCTTCCTGGACAAGGGGCGCAAACCCTTTGCGTTTGCGTGGACAGGGAGTCCTGCCCTGGCCGGAGCGCGCGTTTCTTGTAGGTCAGCGCCCGCGTCGTTCCTCCTTTTCTCGGCGGGGGCCGGGCTTCCCCTCCCCTCCGGTGGGAGTGGCTCTAGCAAAGGGATCGGGGCGGAGGGAGGAGGCTGAGGTTGTTGCTGAGCTGGGCTGTGATGGTGATGACGAAGTGAAAATGGCGGATCTTTCGAAATACTATCCCGGCCCCTGACATACCAGCGACAGCACCTAAACAGCCTTGAGAGGCTCCCCCCAACTCCTCTGCTCGCTGCTGCCAGAAACCTCCCTCTCCTCGTCTTTTCGTCCCAACTCCCGGGCAGCCGCTTTGCAGCTATCCAGACACTTCTCCCTCCTCCCCTCGGGCTGGAACTTAACCCTCCTGGAAGGAGTCGGTGGCTGCGCCCTGGAGAGGGGTGAGAGACGCACCAAGCAAGGCCTGGGCAGGAGATTGGGGGAGAAGGGGAGCCTGCAACGCTGGGTTGGGTGGCTTGCTGTACAGGAAATCCAGGTGTTTTCAAATGTAACCTAAATAGTTAACCTGGCTGGAAAAGAAGGGAGTATTTGGAGCTGCTGAGGCCTAACTCGCCTTTCAAGGTCTCGCTTGCACTGTGTCTGATGTTGCATTCTTGAGAGTTCGGGTAGCGCAAGTGATGTTCATATGGTGGTCAAGGAGAAATCTGCAGAACAAATTACTGGATTGATTGCGCCTACTCTTCTTAGGAGCGCAGTGAAGAATGTTAGTATGCAAAGCTGCTCGTGGGACACTAATGATTTTTAAAATTAGCTGCTTGCTTTCAGGGGAGTGTAGACGCATACATCATAGGTGTGCTTTAGTGGTCACTTCTAAATATATATAATTAACAGGAAGTGTTGCAATGCGCAGAAAACAATAACTTCACAGCATGTTAGATAATTAAAGCTGGGAATTTAAAAATGTATCCCCCTTAACCTTTGAAAGGTGGAAAAGGTCAATGAAGCAGTAATGATTCAGATGGAAAATGAATGTTTGGTTTTGGTTTTAATTCCAAATTTTGTTATGAAAAGGTGTAAAGCAATATATTTTGTAAGTGTAATCTAGTTACGTTAGGGTAGCTGGGATTTCTAGCACAATAAGGCAAATGATAATTGGTGTCAAGGAACACAGTCTGAAAATATGTTTTTGTTTAATTACACTGGGTGGTATCTGACTAGCTCATACTCTGAATACACCCACTGAAATCAGTGGACTAAGTACTGTAATGATTAAGTACATTGATTTCAGTGGGCCTACTCTTGATTATGAATTAGTCAGATGTCAGTGTCAGTGTTATTTACCCAGTGACAGCACTAAAATGTACACAATAAACGTGACTCCTTTTTCTGAGGGCTAGGTCCACGTTCAGGTTCTATATATACATGTGTCATTCCTCTCTCCACTCCCCTATCTATGAAATTGCGTATTTCTCTGTGAGTGACCTCCTGATCATTTTTGTTGATTGAAAAGCGACATATAAATGTGTTAAATAAGTATTTAAAATGGTATCTTCTAAACTCTATAGGTTTTGAAATATGAGATTCATATATTAAATATACCAACCAACTTATTTCTAGGTGGGTTTATATCTTGTATCATTTTTAATTAAAGACATCCCATGCGAATTTTAAAACTGTTAACTGTTAGCGTGGGATAGCTTTGTATCAGGAAACAATTAGCTACATGTGCAGGTGGACCTACTTTGCTTCTCCTCTGGTGTAAGAAAGAGCAACAAGCCACGACCCCTGGTTTAGAGTTACATCCAAACCAGGATTTGTTGTCTCACAGCTCCCCACCCCCCAATAAATCATGAAGTTAAACCAAGGTTTGCTCTTAGCTTACCAGTGGTGTTTTTGAACAAAAAAACCCTCATGATTCCTGGTCCAAACATAAGTCAGGGATCATGGTTAGTTGTTTCTGCTCACACTAGGAAGGAGTAAATCAAGAATTATCTGTGTTTATGGCAAACCATTAACTGTAGTTTACCCTGATGTATGGAATGGAATGTAAGTTATTATTTATATTTTACTTCTCTGCAATCATATTTGGAGCTTGCAACAAAGTAACAGAGATATACCGTATTTTTCCGTGTATAAGACTATATTTTCTTCAAATTTCTGAAGTTTAAAATTGGGGGTCTTATACACAGAATGTTTAAAATATTTATTTCTAAATCAAAAAATAGGGGGCATCTTGTAGACAAAAAATACAGTAGTTCAAAAATATAGTTAACTTAAATATGAAGCATATCTATATAGACACCTTAGTAGAAAATATTTAGAATTCTGGATATTCCAGCTGTATTCTTTTTTATGCTTTATATGTTACATAGTTTCCTATATTTTATTGGGGGGGGGCTAGTAGAATTCTGGATATTTAGATCACCATATAAGCTATAAAATAGAATTCAATGCAGAATCTGTAGGGTGTGCAAAGGTGTTTAATTTATTGGTTGAATACTGGAGGTTCTTGCAAAAATAATTAAAATTAAAACTTTTAAAATTATTTGAATAAATAAACAACTTTCTTTAAAAGTAAGCCATTTTCCTCTTGGGATTTGTGTTTATTCCCTTGGGTTTGAAATGTCAAAAGCAGACTCCCCCAATTTGGAATTCTCCATGTGCTTTGGACTACAACTCCAATCTCTGGCCATTGGACAAGCTGGTTAGAGTTAATGGCAGTTGTACTTCAAAATGTCTGAACAGCCTCTGGTGGGAAAAGACTGCTGTAGAGGATTGGAAATTTGTATTTTCATAATTTTCCAACTTTCATTTCTGGACACCTTGTGATATTGCAAGTATTTATATTTCTTATGATACGATACGGTGAGTACAATGTTTCACCAGCCATTGTTTGGCATCAGTGAAGCTTACTAAGATCTTATACAAGCTTCAGCTTTCAGACTTAATTTCTAATTCCGTTTTCAGTACAGTACACAGCAAATTGAGCAAGTCATATACAAAGTAGCCTTGCAGTTTTAGTGCAAGGCTTTTAGCAGCCCAAAATAAAATTTAGGGTAGCCTTTCATTTGTTACAAGTCACATTGCTTTTTACCACTGAATCGGAGCAAGCAGCGACCCTAAGAAAACTCAATTACCATTTCCTCTGATTCAGTGGTAAAATGTGAGTTTTTCTGGGAAAAGCATCTTGACACACACACATGCACACCCTAAAAAACCCACAACACCACTCAAATACAGACCTGTGCCTACAAAAGCAGCTGAAAGGTAACTGAATGAGCCCTTAGTTAAAGCTAACGGTGCTTCGTGGAAGAAGCACATAGGACACTCAGTCTTTTCACCATATTTATGAGACTAGGAGACATTGCATGTAGGCTGTTAAACATATTGCATTGGTTCTGAAGGATCTGCACTGGCTGCTGGTTTGCCACTGAATCAAGTTCAAGTGCTTGTTCTGTCAGATAAAGCTCTACACAGCCGCTTCTACATACACCTGCCTGTTGGTTACAACCTTCTGGATACAATATTCCCTCTTAACTGAGCCACGTTTACCACAAATTTGCTGCATGGCAATATGTAAGAGGACTTTCTTTGATTGGTGCCTGATACTAGAATGCCTTCCCATCTCATGTATGACTTATGCCAACCCTTGTGGATTTTTGGTGCCAGTTAGAAATTAGTTGATGTTGTAACATTTTATTGAGATTTCATTATGTTTATTATATTTTATCCTGCTCTGGGGTTCTTTTAGTGAAGGGTGGGCTAGATTTTTGAAGTAAATAAGTAAAGCATATGCTGCAAAGATAAATCAATGGTTTTAATTGTTCTATCCTCCCTAGTGAATCTTCTTTCTAATGGCTGTGACCTTCAATATTATCTCACTCTTTTAAATCTTTATTGCTTATGAAATGTTCCAGACTTGGTTTTCATTTTAGGATTTGTACTCCCAGATTGTACTTCTCATATTGCTGTTGACATGGGAAATAATTGGAAATTTTCTGATCTTGAAAGGACTCTTACTCTGCCTTTGAGGGAGTATATTAGAATTCGAGTTCATACTTCTGTAAGGGTTGCTTTGGTACCATGCTCAATATACCAGTACAGTATGTTTCCCTCTGCCTAGGTAGTTATAAATAGTGCTTTTGTATAGGACTTTCATGCTGAATTAAAATACCCTTTTATGATCCCTAAGGGTCTACCAGCTGTTACCTCTGGCAAACCCTTTGCCATGCTGAAATTGTACAACACCAGCTCTCCTGGGGACAAGGGAATCTTAATCATTTCAGGATTATGTTGAAAGATAAAATGTATGCATTTATGAGACTTTTAGCCTGCCTGCGCAACTGGAATTTGCACATCCCACAGACAAATGGTTAAGGTAGTCAGTGATTTTACTTTATCAGTATATCTTAGATTTTTATAGTAGTTGCCTTTTTATATATAGAAAAAACTGACAAAAATGTATATTATATAGATTCCACAAACAATAATTTTGCTGTTAATCTTGAGGAATTAAGGGCTAATTAATTCTCATTGGTCAACACCCCTCTTCCTTAGGATACTTGATTCCAAACCACCACTTTTAGCTCAGTCAGTAGAGCATGAGACTTAATCTCAGGATTATGGGTTTGAGCCCCATGGTTTGGACTAGATTCTATGATTCTAAGCCTTTGTCAAAATGGAACTATAATGTCAGGGGGTCAAAAATACCTGATTAATGAGTTAACTGAAACTATGGGCTCCTCACTTTTAAAGGAAGGTGTTCTTTTTGGTAATGGAAAAGCTGGAGCATGCCTGTTGAAATCCACATTGTTTATTTGCTTTGACTAGCAGAAACAATGCTTATGCTAATATATTAACTTCCTTTGGAATGACCACAGTGAAATTTATTGTGCTTACCTGTCTTGTTCCATGTCCAGCTAAGGTAGTAATATGTGCTTATTTTCTAAATTACCGCTAAGTCAATCACAGAAGAGTATTTGCAATTGTTCTAAAAAGCACTTGCCTGCCTGATGCTTGGTGCTATTTTATTTGGCTACATTCCCACTGCAAGTGAATGGTGAGGTTAAAAAGTTTCCTGTGCCTAGTAGACCTCAGATCAGTTCTAATCCTGTCCTCTGGTATCCTGCCTACATGTATATAAAAATTTACTGAAGTTGTGACGTCTATTCTGAAATAAGCACATCATGAAACTGTATCTCAGACTCTTGTATATTCTGTCATCCTAGAGCTGGATCTGAAAGCCAGAGCTAGAGCGGACCTTGGATATGCCACAAGTTTATAAAACAAAAGCAACTTCTTTTGGAGAGGTAGGTGGGGGTTCATTGCAAGAGAACCTCAGTTATCTGGATTAAAGTTAACACTGCTTCATAAAAGCATTTATTTCAATCTTGCCTCCATCTCCCGAACCTGCAAGTTATTGTAATTTTCAGCTCATTTGGGTATAATCAGTGGAAAACTCACTTCCCCCTTCCTTTGTGTTACATGCATGAACACACTGTACTTGTTCTGTACTCTGTTTTGGCTGTTAGTCATAAAATTATACAAATCGAGCCATAAAGCAGCTTTGTAATCAATGAACAAAACATCCAGCATGTTATTAATTCATTTGAATACCTTCTAAAGTGCTAATCTTTTAATTATGCATGGAGATTTTATATAAATGCCCTCATTGTGGCCTGTTCAGGTTAGTAAGTGCTGCTGTTGCTCCATCCTGACATCCAGCATTAGTATTATGCACAAATAAAAAATTATTTGGCCAGACATTGTGACCATAAAGTATATTTTGGCCGTATGGAAACTATTATTGCTCCTTATTGTACTTGATTTGATTCAGTGGTTTTAATGAATGTTTACTGGTGTATAGCTTTTTATTACTGTAGTTGTTTAGCACTCTGTGCTGTAGGAAGGCAGGGTATAAAAATGTTGAAAGAATGAATAAACTAGTGAGAGGGTACAGGGGCAGTCCCATGTGACAAAAGAGCTCATGGAATAAGGCAAAGGGCAGGGAAGAGGTATGGTCTGTATAGGCACAGCTCCTGTCAATTGTTGCTAAATTGCATTTTTATACACTGTAAATGTAAACATTTTGTGGTTTAAGACTGTGCATCCACCAGTGTGCCTTGGGTATTGTGTATTTTGGAACATTATTCTAAATTTTATTTTTTCCTTCTCTGGCTAACTAATTTGTAGTGGATGTACGTTTTAAATCTGAGTTTTTCTTCTGTCACTTCATGTAAACACTCCTTTCCACACTGAATCTCAGATTAGCTGAATTTTGCAGGTTTTACAATTTCATTGGCATTCTTCCTACCAATTATTGAAGAAGTAGGCTATTTTCTCAGCTTTTCTCCCTGTGACATTTTCAGCCGTGCAAAATTAACATTATTAGCTGCTTGAAAAACTCTTAACCTGGTTTGTTATTAAATAGCTTGTTGAAGATGTTAAGTACCTTGGATGATCAATTTTAATGTGCACGTCTGTGCAATTATCTCATTATAGTTGATATTGTGGTTTTTGCGCTCAGCTGTTCTGGAGGTGTGTTCTTTCTATAGAATATTTACCTGTTCTTGAAAATATTGGGGGGGGGGGTTCAGTAACCTTGAAAATCAGTTTCGATTAAGAGTTTTGATGTGTGAGGCGGTTGAACATCATATTTATGAAAGGGATTTCCACATGTTCTATGAGAGGGTGCTTGAGAGAAAGCCTAGAGGTAGAGAGACTTGAAATAGTACTTAAACATTAGAATTTTGTCAGTTTGGGACTGGATTTATAAGGAGCAGCTTGCTTATAACATCTGAAATATTCCCATCATCTTTAGCCCTAACAGATGGTGCTACACTATAATGCTTCTGGAGGTCGTCTGATGTGGAACAAGATTTAAAAGAAATTCAGGTAACTGAACAGAACTCATGATTTTCTGTATTTCAGTATTTCATGAAATCACTATAGAAGTCAAATGTCCAATTTATGGACAGTTCCAGTGTCAGAAATGTCCTAACAAGCTTCCCTCCTGGTTGAGAACATGCAGAGTTTTGTACTCTCATTAACCCCCATCCATAGCTTTTCATAATTGCTCAAAGATACTTCTTTTCAAAGTTGAAAAAGCAAGCAAGAGGCAATTAACAATTTAAGGGCATATTCCAGCCAGGAAAAAGCACTCAAGGAGGTTGCAAAGACGATTGACTTAGACATGCTTGTTAGCCAAAGCAGTGGCTAATCTGTCTGCAAATTTTTAGCCACAGCCAATACCATGTAGATGTTTATTTCACCGTTTTGTAGGCTCCCACAGTAATATGTCCGATGCTGCAACTTGCACATTCTTGTGGAGCTGAAAAACGAATTTCCTTTCTTTGAAATATCATTGCAGTGCCTCACCTTTGGCCTGTCGTCCGCATTTGCACTATGGAGGTGGTGTCGGCGGAAGTGAACAGCTTGCTACCTGAAGAGATCATGGACACAGGCGCAACGCTGGAGGAAGATGAGAACATAGAGGCTGTAATTGTGGGTGACACTATGGAGATGGAACTGGAAGGAATGGCAAACGTAAGCTCAGGCAGGGATTCTGTTACTTCTGGCACGTCATCCATCACCACAGAGACCGTCATGGTGTCCAGCAATTGTGTAAGCCACGTCATAGCCAATGCTGCCACTACAAAAGCCGGTACTAGTGTGACTGCACAACCTTCCTTTCAAGGTAGCCTCCAGAAACTTGGTACTCAGACTCCTGTCACTATATCGGCCAACCAGATAATTTTAAACAAGGCAACGGACTTGAAAATTGGCAACCAGACTATAAAACCAGAAGGGCAAAAACTCATTGTCACAACTCTGGGGAAACCTGGGCAGCCCATTGTCCTAACATTACCCCACAACCAGCTGTCTCAGTCGCAGAAGGCCACGTCGCAGGTGCAAGCAGGTGACTCCAAGCTGTCAGCGCAGCAGTTCAAGGTGGTAACTATTGGAGGAAGGTCAGAGGTGAAACCTGTCATTGGTGTTTCAGCCTTGACTCCAGGGAGCCAGTTGGTAAATGCTACCACCCAATCCTCCGTATTGCAGACCCAGCAATTAAAAGCAGTGCAGGTAAGAAGGCACACTGTTTCTCATTATCTTTTGTGATAAAATTGCTCCCATTCATGATTCCCTTTTGTTGGCAGTAACGTAAGTGGAGCAGAGTAAGGCGGGGAAAGTGAATCAATAAGACAAGCAAAATGTAAGGAAGAGTTAAAGTGCAATGGAGGTGATGATTATTATTTTATTTTTTTAAAAAAAATAGAGTTCTTGCCGATAGAGAGGGATGTGTAGCAGCACAAAACCAGTTAGAGGACTCTTCTTGGGGGTGGTGATAGGTGGAAGAAGAAGGGAGCAGTTGGGGGACTGCTTCCAAGCTAATCTGTTTGGGGGTAGTGGAGATTGAGAGTGAAGACACTGCAGAAGGTGAGAATGTGTGGATTTTGGCTGTTATTGCATACAAACAACAATTACTCTAACTGAGGGAATGATACTTCTTTTGCTTTTCAGATTGCTAAAAAAACCAGGACACCCACCTCAGCCCCGGTGATAACTAAGCTGATCTTCACAAAACCAATCAACAGCAAAGCTGTTACGGGACAGACAACACAAGTGTCACCGGTCATTGCAGGTTATATATTTGTGGCTTCTTGCGTGGTGCCATTCCTAAGGGAGTGAAATGCGAATTGAGTCAGATACAGGCTGGGATCCAGTTGGGCAGATTTTCATGGAGGGTTTTTAGGCTCCTTTCTCTTTTACACCGCTGCCTTCTGAACTCCCTCAAAAAAGCCAGGGGGTCCTCCAAAGTGACATTTATGAGTGATTATCAGGGGAATCTGATAATTCTGCCCTTGCATGTTCACAGAAGCACTTTATGAGCTCTTTGGTTCCCAGCCACAGAATGAATCTTGCTGCTCTTCATCTCATAACTTCTCAGGGAAGATGAAAAGTGTGTCAATTTACAGATTACGTGGGTCATGTAAAATAGCGCTTTCAAAACCTAACAGCAGCATTGTTATTTAATGTCTCTCTCAAATGTTCAACCAACTTAACCATGTAGTAAACATGGAAAAGTTTGCACGCTTCATAAATGTGCATTAAAAGTGTAGTGTTATGTGCAACTGACTTGCTCTGAAGCGTTCTGTGGTTGCTGTTCCTACACTCCTGGCTACTGACTAGTTCTGTTGCTACGGAGTCAAGATGTTTCTTCTACTCATCCCCCTATGCATTGCTGCAGTGTTTTATCACTACTTCCTGGCTCTTTGTTGGGGAAATAAGATGGTTTAAACTGTTCAAACTTCTGGGTTTTTAAAAAGACGAGTACTACTTTTAAGCTGCAAAGTCCTCTGTCGGTTTTAAAGGGTAAAGTGGACAAGGTTTTAGGAATTTTATAAAAGTGGAAAACTAAAATATTCACTTTACACCTTATAAATCAAGAGTAGTGATGCAAATGGACAATACTACTCTTCCCCCTCATCACAAACACAGAGAACCAAAATGAAAGAAATGTGACTAGTTTTTCACTTACCAAAAAAAACAACTGAATATGTAAAGGGAAACCACACAGTACCTGCTAATATTTTAATGTTTATGCATTTTTAAACATTTGGAATACAAATTCAGACTAAAGAACAGCAACCCACGGAGAGAGGAATTTCTTCAGACTTCTTTCCATGAAACTCCGTTACTCGAGGAGGTGCCTTTTCTATTCAGTCATCTTACCACTTGATCCATCCTCTTTAAAACATATTATAATGTATGGCAGGGGTGGAAATCACATTTGTATTAATACAGACAGCCAAGCATGCATGGTGTAGAAAATTTTCCTCATGTGATACATTGTTTGCTTTATTAGTCCTTTATCATTTAGGATGAAATTATGTACAGCTCCATTCACTTCCACAGTTGCCTTAGATACAACTATTGTTGTAACTCCCATTAAAAGTGTCCAGTGCAGTGCCTCCCTCGTCAGATTAATTTCAGTTTATGCAGCCTTATAATGTGGGAAGGACTCTTGCAATGATGCAACTGGCTTCTTGCTCTCTTAAGCCCTGCCCACCCTGGCTGGAGAAAACCGCTTGGGAGGGGTTGATCAGTTGTATCCAGGGTGTGTTGAATGCATCCTTACATGACAGAGTGGTGCCTGCTACTCTTAAATAGGCATATGTATCGTAGGGCCAATTTTATGGAACGGCTTTCCAGTTGAGGTCAGATAGGCCCCTTTCCTACTAAACTTTTGGCTGCTACTGAAGACTTTTTTAAAAAAATCCAGCAGGTATTTTAATTGTAGCTTGATTTTATAGTTTTTACTAATTTTATTTTTGTATTGTATCTTTGTAACCCGTTTAGAGACTGTTGTTGTTAAGTGGTATATAAATCGTTTAAATAAAAAAAAAAACTCACTTGGGAGTAAGCGCCATTGAACTAATTCAGACTTAATTTTGAGTACATGTATAAGATTGCATTGTTAATGACAAAGCTTGTAACATATAGTGCTGTAAACAAGCACTTTCTTTTGATTTTTTCATAACAACAGAGCCCGTATTAAAGTGCCTTTATTATTTTTATATTTTTAACATTGTTGTTACTAAGCAGGAGTTGTACACAGTGGCCTAGTTTGCATGTAATGCTACTGTGTGGTTTAACAAACCACAAGATGTCTCACAGACAAATAAACCTTGGATTGTTTCTCCAAAGTTTTCTGTTTTTCAGCTACTCTTGCCTTTGTAGCTTGATGAATGGCTGGGGTTGGGTGATCAGGCAAGCCATGCTTAAGGAAAAGTGGTGGGCTTGCAGGAAATGCCAAGTCATAGTTAAAACAAATCAAGAACTATAAGCCAACAACAAACCATGGTTTCAGACAGTGGATGATTTTTGGTAGTAAACAAGCCATAAATGAGTGGTTGGCAGGCTTCACACATGCTAAGCTGTGTTTTAACAAACCACAGTTTAACAAGCCATGGCTTAGTGTTTTGTATAAACCCAGGCCAGTCACTGCTTCATGTGTATTCACTGCAGTGTCCTGTGAAAATTCAAGGTCAAAACTGTAGTCAATACTTTTATCGTGGTTTTAGAGTATAATGAATCTATTCTAGTCAAAATGCAGGAGTGTAAAATGAATAGCTAATTCTGCTTGTTTAAAAGAATAGTGTGATCCAGCACAATAGCATTTTCTGAAAATAACATGATTTCTTTTCTTGAAACAACATTGTGGGCTGCTGTTCAAGGTGTCTGCTTATCTAATGGATCAGTAACTATCCCTGTTCAGTTAGAGGGTTTGGTTTAATTTAGACTAAATTTGTTTTTAATTGCCCTCATAGTATTAGAAAATTGGATTCAATATTCCTTATAAACACTTAAAGGCTATCAGTAAGTCTTCTATGCTTCTTCAATTAAAAAAGCAAATGTTCCAACTAATTTGCTTCTATTTATATCCAATGCATTTCTGAAGTTCTGGATAGCTTGTGAGCTAAATGGAAGTGCTTTATTTATACCAAAGCTCAAAATTGGGATTCAATCTAGTTAAGAGCATGAGGAGAGATCACTAGTATGCTTTCTTAGTTCATGTAGAATATTCTGACATTGGTTGCTGCTTGTTCTGCGTTTCAAAATGGCCCACAGCTTTCAAGAACTTGCCAATAAAAAGCAAGCAATTAATTGCCATCAAATTCCACTTTAGGAACGTGCCATATTCTGGAAGTCTGTGGCTTTGTTCAAAACAATGATAAATAATGGTTTCCTGCTACTTTTTGTCCCAGGCTGTGCTCCCCCTTTTGCCACGCTCTGTTCTTCTCCCATACAGCCAAGAGGCAAAGTTTGGAAACTTTTGCTTAAGTTCACTGTGCCTTCCCATGTCATTCGAGCTGGGAATTGTGGTTTATATAACGATCCATGGTCAGCTTCAAAATAAGACAAGTTCAAACCATCACCCAAGCATCTGAAACATTTCCTTTCCTAGTTCTGGAAGTAGTTCAGATGGCAGCTTAGTAGCAGTGAGTATACCTCCCTGGTATGTGTAAGTGTAATGGTTGAGGAGTGTTCTGAGATTCCCAGTCACTACCCCCTTTATCATGAGGTTGAAAGGATGGGTATCTCCCCCCCCCAAAAAAAAAGTTCATACAGCTGAAGGAGTTAGATGGAAGAGTGGTGCTTTTTTGCACTTCCTCTTTCAAGGCCCAGATCAGAACTTGAGTTGCTGAACATTTGTGGAGTGACTGAAAGCATGGCCGGGGGGGGGGGGGGGCAAACTGGGAGACTGGAGAAAGAAAACGGATGTGGTGATGCAGGGGAGAAGAGAATGAGGAATGTGTGCACACATAGGATCCAGTTAAATGGAACCTCTTGAAACTGCATAATTGGTTCACAAATTTACCCCCCTCCCTCCAACCACAGTCAAATATCAATCACACCTATTTCCATTGACAGAACAGTAAAAAAAATTACACTTCCAGTGGTTTCCGGTGTGGCCATTGTGCAAAAACATGGATCTAAGACAGTTTTATGGAACCATGTCAAATCATAGAGAGTGGTGCCCATGGCAAACTCTCAACATTTCCATATTATACCAATTTGTAACTGTGGTTAGTTTCAATGAGCCTGCTCAAGGTCAGTTATCACGGATTAGTTATACTTTTTAAATGTCCTTGGACCATCCTGCCACAGATCAAAGAGTGATAAAAGGTACATATTCTCCCTGTCTCCCTCCCAATTAACTGGCCCCTGCAGTTGAAGAATCTTGGTCTTCCTGGGCCATGAAAGACCATGGGAGGCTGTAAAAGCTACTAGATGGTACTTTAGAAAACGTATATTAAACTCCAGGAAAGGTTTACAGTTCTGCAGTATAGTATATTCAATAACCATACTCCCAATAATCACTAATAAATCAAGCTTCCTTCTCACCCAGCAGGTGGGGACTGAGTGAGGCACTTGAAAAGGAAAAATATACCTGTGCAGCCAGGCATTTAAAACAGAAATGTCTTGTTTTCCTTCTGTGTCTGGCTTTTAATCAGAGCTGGAATAACTGGAAGCTGAAGCCTGGAAGGAAACAGGTGGCCCAAGCAGTAATGCAATGCACACCGTCTCATCTCGGGGTGTAAATGCACCCCTGTGGTTTCCACTTACGATTTATTGCTGACAGAAAGTTCTAAAAGAGGGGGTTACTGAATGAGGTTGGTGGAACTTTTCTCGCAAAATTATTAGTTGTAACCAGCTGTTGTCATCTTTCCCTTTGCATTTTGTCCTGCTTCGTAACAGGTTTCTATTTTTGTTAGAAATACAAGCGGTGAGAATTGAATCAGCTGTACAGTGGTGCCTCGCAAGACGAAATTAATTCGTTCTGTGAGTTTTTTCGTCTTGCGAAGCACGGTTTCCCAAAGTCTTCAAAATCACCAAAGTCTTCAAAAACCTCAAAAAAGGCAACCACACCGCGTGCTATGAGTTGCTCCTCGAAGTCACCCTGGGTATTAACGGTTTTAAGAAAAAGGAAACAAACTTGCAAGACGTTTTCGTTTTTTTCGTTTTTCATCTTGCGAAGCAAGCCCATAGGGAAATTCATCTTGCGAAGCAACTCAAAAAACGAAAAACTCTTTTGTCTTGCGAGTTTTTCGTCTTCCGAGGCATTCGTCTTGCGAGGTACCACTGTATTTCTGGTATATCTTTACCTGGAAGTTGCTAACACAAGAGAAAAATGGCTAATTGTTAATCTTTTGATCTGGAAGTTTGGATTTTTGGCAGTGTGCTGGAGTCAGTTATGTCTCTCTTTTTCTGTTTTCATTTTATTCTTGATGGTCTTCAGCTATTTTATTACAAAAAAGAAAAGACTGTCAGAAAATGTGAGACATTTCTACTCTGCTACCTGGGGAGAAGGATGAAATGAAGGCAGCACTTCTTCTGCAACAGTGTAGAGCAGGGAATTGACATGCTGTTTCTTTTCATGACACCAGCTATAATCATCAGTTTGTTTCTGTTCTCTTTTTTTCTACAGGTCGAGTTCTTTCGCAGACCACTCCAGGGACACCTCCAAAGACCGTGACTATCTCAGAAAGCGGCGTCATTGGGACTACTTTAAGTTCTGCTATACAGCAGACACCAAATAAGATAGCCATTTCTCCCTTGAAGTCCCCCAACAAGGTAAAAAGGTCTATTCAGGTTTACAATTATTTTGGTGTTGCTCTGAAAATGATCTGAAGTAGTAGGATATATTCCATATATTTCACTTATTCAAATGTGGAAAGTGTGAGTTAAATTCTGTTAATCTGTATTTACTCAAAATGGTAGCTGAGCCTTCCAAGTGAAGAACAAGTAACCTGAGCTTCAAGCTGCCTATTTCAACCTGTTTTTTGAGTTTATTTGAATACTTTAAAACCTCAATTTCTTATCACTACTGCTCGATTCTCTTAAATAGGGCTATGTTTAAAACTTGTCATTGAGGTTTTCATACCTTTTTTATAAACTTGAGGAAGCATTTCCAGCCCTGCTCTTGAGCTTGTTTGATATCACTTAAAATCTTATAATTTCTTTATTTCCTTCTGAGGAAACTGATTAGTTCAGTGAAACGAGTTTTGTAGCTGGCATCTCGTAAAAGGTAAAGGTAAAGGGGCCCCTGACCATTAGGTCCAGTCGTGACTGACTCTGGGGTTGCAGCGCTCATCTCGCTTTATTGGCCGGGGGAGCCAGCATTTGTCCGCAGACAGCTTCCGGGTCATGTGGCCAGCATGACTAAGCCGCTTCTGGCGGACCAGAGCAGAGTACAGAAACGCCGTTTACCTTCCCGCCAGAGCAGTACCTATTTATCTACTTGCACTTTCACGTGCTTTCGAACTGCTAGGTTGGCAGGAGCAGGGACCGAGCAACGGGAGCTCACCCCGTCACGGGGATTCGAACCACCGACCTTCTGATCGGCAAGTCCTAGGCTCTGTGGTTTAACACACAGTTTTTGTTTAATTCTAGTTTATTTTTTGATTTTTGTTATTCTGTAGTCGATTATTTCTCGTTTCAGGGATTTTCACGGTAATTTCTTTTGTTCTGTGTAATTTCTTGGTTCCGTGACTGTCTTTTTTTCACTGGCCTATTTCAACCTGGGCTCGCTCAGTCAATAGAGCATGAGGCTCTTCATCTCAGGGTTGCAGGTTCAAGCCCAACATTGAGCAGCAGATTCCTGCATTGCAGGGGGTTGGACTAGATGACCCTTGTGGTCCCTTCCAACTCTACAGTGGTGCCCCGCAAGACGAATGCCTCGCAAGATGGAAAACCCGCTAGTCGAAAGGGTTTTCCGTTTTGGAGGTGCTTCGCAAAACGAATTTCCTATGGGCTTGCTTTGCAAGACGACAATGTCTTGCGAGTTCCTGCTGGTTTTTTCCCCTCCCCCCCTTTTTCTAAGCCGCTAAGCCGCTTATCAGCTGATCTGATCAGCAGATAAGCCGCTAATAGCGCTAATCCGCTAATCCGTCAATGGGCTTGCTTCGCAAGACGAAAAAACCGCTAGACGAAGAGAATCACAGAACGGATTCTTTTCGTCTTGCGAGGCACCACTGTACAATTTTATGATTTATTTTAATCACGTTTCAAATGATCCACAGCAACAAAACCTGTAAACTTACTGCCTCTGTTTCTTTTAATGAAATTGGAATTTCCAAATTACCAAACATCTACCAGCTGAGCAAAGTTATCGGGGGGCACTTCCTTCTTGCCAGCAGCTTCTGATGCCTAAACTGTTGTAACTTGCTTACCAACCTGGTGCCCTGCAGCTGCTTTCAGTACCAGCCAGCAGATGGTGGTTGTAGTCCAAAATAGGTTGGCTCATAACCCCCAACAGCATGAAAAGTCTTGTGCATTTGTATTCTGTTCTGATTTTGAAGCTGAGTGAGCTGTAGTTGTGTGGGACTGTATTACAGAATGTTTTAGCCTAAGATCTTTGGTTTGTTAAGCAGCTAACAGTGGTGTCTGTCGCCTCGCAGCCTCCAAGCTCACCCCAGAAAGCAGTTGGTGTTCCTCTAAACGTAGCCCTGGGGCAGCAGATTCTCACGGTGCAGCATTCAACACCATCTTCCCCCGGAAAGGCTGTAGCTAACAATACAACTCAGGTATGCAGCATTCTGGCTCTTGTTCTGAAAGCCTCACCATCAGAGTCACAGCTCTGCGTAGTTTCAGACATTGTTAACTGTTTATCCATCGAAGTTTTGCGTTTGTTTTGATGAGTTGAAATGATATGCTATTGGGAGAAATAGCTTAAAGTAAATTTGGTCACAAACGAGTGCTTACTGTATCTGACATCATTAATACAAAGTGATTATGCATTTCAAGAGTTTATTAATCTGTGCTTTAAAATGAAGCACAAGGGGGAATAATGCTGACGCACTAGAAACTACTTTTTTGCCAACAATAAAAGAGAGACTGATATATTGACACCACATAAATAACTTTACAACTATTTTAACAGGCTGTGAAATCTGCAGTACAGACCCTTACTATGGGGGGAGTGAGCACATCTCAGTTTAAGACTATCATTCCCTTGGCAACAGCACCCAACGTTCAACAGATTCAGGTACCTGGAAGCAAATTCCATTATGTCCGGCTTGTAACTGCCACAACAGCCAACAGCTCAGCACAGCCAGCCACTCAGAATCCCAGCATCAGCACAGCATCTCTTCAGCAAGGTTAGTAGTCTCCATAGTTGAATGTTTTCACGACAGTTTTGGAAGTGCTTAACAGAAATACAAATACAAAGGGCTTTAAGTAAGCATTTGTTTTAACATTCCGTGTTCTGCACCATTGCTTTGTGCTGGTTGTATGTCCACTCCCAAGTAGGAAAGGTTTCCTAATACTTGTTGGACTACCGGTTTAGCCATGAATGTTCATTGTTGATCTTTGACCAAGATTGGGGTGCCCCCATTTATCAGGCAGCCTCCCCTTCTCAGTCCCACCTCCATTACAATAATTAGGTTTTTTAAAAAGAATAGCTTCCAGCAGTGCAAATGCAAACTATTTTTAAAGTTGTAATTGCCACTTAGGGGGTGATATACATTCCTTAGCCATGAAAAGTGTCAGATTGGAAACACTGCTTGTTTGCCCTTAATTTTAGGAGATGTTGCAGATGTATGGTCTTTTTGTGTTCTGTTGCTTTGTTTCACCATGACTTGTCTAGGAGTTGATCAAGTAAATGGTAAACAGCAAAAGTTTGAGGTGTGTGTTGTTGTTCTATCCAAAATTCTGAAAAAACTCGTTTAAAATATTTTTTTTCTATTAAATGATTTCAACATGTAACAATGCCATACAAATATATAGCAAAATATCCCACCCTAACCCAGAAGCTGGTGTTCAGGAAATACATACAAAATAACAACAAAACCAAAGTGGCCCTACCGTTAGTATACAAGAGTAACAACCAGAGAAGCTGCATTCTGTAAACATCTTTGCACAGAAAGATACATGTTGTGTCTCATGTTGTTTCTTTTGAGCAGCTAAGCCAATGGTGGTGAATGCAACCCCCGTGAGGATGTCTGTCCCAATTGTTCCAGCAACGCAGGCAGTCAAACAAGTGAGTTTTGCTTCCGCCTACGTACTTAATACGTATTTCTGGTTTTGCACAGTTGGAATTTCCAAAGTAACTTCTCCTGTTGATTTGCAAAGAATAAGATCTCATGTGCAATGAAGGCATCATGGCAATTTCCTTTCCTTGCAGGTGGCGCCCAAACCAATTAGCACAACTTCGCAGATAGTTACTACAAGCCAGCCACAGCAGAGGCTAATAATGCCTGCCACACCACTGCCACAGATCCAGCCAAACCTCACCAACCTTCCCCCGGGCACAGTGCTGGCTCCAGCCCCTGGTGCAGGGAATGTAGGCTATGCGGTTCTCCCGGCTCAATATGTCACACAGGTATGGCATTGATGTGGAGATGAAATTGACCAAAATATTTAACGAGTGTGTGATGCTTTATAGTGTATAGATTCTTTTAACAAAAATGACCCACTTGGGAATTAAGGCCAGAAGAATTTCAGAGTATCCAATATCTGTGGACACAAAATAAGTGCTAGAAATAAGGTAGGCATAATCCATCGTTTTCTAATCTTTGATACCCAAGACGTTGGGCTTTTTTCTCCCGCTTTTGGACTAACTGTGGAAGCACCACCGTTGTACTGTAGTGGATACACACATTCCGTCTCCCAAGATGTTTTTCCCCCTGGAATTTTCCCAGGTTGCCAGCTGTGCTGCAGGCTGCATCAGGGCACCTTTCCACATGGGGATGCCCATATGTTGGCAGGAAAAAACCCACAGTCCTGCACAGGACCTTCTTGAAGGACGTGGTTGCATTTCACTTCAGCCCTTCTCTCATCACACTTGTGTAACCCAGCACAGTTCGGGAACTGCTGGCCTGATGAAACTTACTGATAGTAGCACTAGCAAAAGATGCTGCAAATGATTGGAATGCGTGTTAGACAGGAAAGACTGAGGAACAGCTGTGGATTGCTGCTGTCTTCCTTTGGAAAACATGGGATAGAAAATTGCATGTAGAGCAGCTGCATAGAAGAAGAAGAAGAAGAGTTTGGATTTGATATCCCGCCTTTCACTCCCCTTCAGGAGTCTCAAAGCGGCTAACAATCTCCTTTCCCTTCCTCCCCCACAACAAACACTCTGTGAGGTGAGTGGGGCTGAGAGACTTCAGAGAAGTGTGACTAGCCCAAGGTCACCCAGCAGTTGCATGTGGAGGAGCGGAGACGCGAACCCGGTTACCCAGATTACGTGACTACCGCTCTTAACCACTACACCACACTGGCTCTCAGTGGCTTACCGGTCCAAATCATTGAGAGTAGCCCTCTCATGGAAAACAGTAACATCCCCCACGTTCTCCCTTGTAGCCAGATAGTCTGGCAGAGCTGAAAGAAATGAGAGCTTCAGTGTGACTTAATTCATGGAGTAGATGGCCAGGTGGAATTCATTTGGTGCACGGCCCAAGCAGATGATGTATCTTCTGCCAGAAAAAGGGATTAGGAAGAATTTACCGCACCAGCAATTAAAATACAAAGCAGGCAAGAAAGAAGGAGCCTTTCAACATGGATGGAAAGAGGAAGGACCATTGTTAGCCATCATGACAGCTGAGAAGAGATGGTTGCCAAAATGATGCTACTCCGGTTTTGTAAATACAAAATCTCATTCCATCCAGCTTGGAGGATTCCTTTGAAATAACGCTGAGTTCCAACTGTTCCCAAATAAAGCTGAAAATGGAAGATCTTCTTTGCTGGAAAAATCAGACTTCTCTCTGGAGTGTAAGGTTCAAGTGCATTCTAAGAACTAAATAATAGAAGATTATGGACCGCATGGAGATGAGCGGAAAATAATTTTAATAACAGAGAACAAGAGTAAAATCCCTTTAAATACATTTATGGGGAAATGAGAATGTGGGATTCTGAATCTAAAAACAATAAAATGGCTGGAAAAGCAAGGGCAACTGATGAAATTTATTTTAGGTATTAACCCACCATCACTATGCCTCAAGGCCATGAAGGTTATCAGAAATTCATCTGGTTAACAAAAGGGTTGCCGGGGAGACTTAGGACCTCAGCTGTCTTCCTCTTTGAAAATTTCTCTGCTTCTCCAAAGGAAGCATGCATGAGGGATTTTTCAGCTTGCAAACAGCTTTCCTAGCTAACGCAGTCCTAGCAGAAGCTCGTCTGCAGGTGGTTCCTGTCCCTAAAGTGGAAAGAGTGGTGAAAAGCAGAGAGCTGATTGCACAAGAAGGTGATTTCTTATGGCCAATATGTAGCATGTTAATGGTTTTGTCACTGGAAAAGGTACAAGGAAAAGCTATGTAAACTGACACCCCCTCCGCCACTTTTCCAGCTTCACTCCAAAGGAAGCATGCATTCTGAATCAAAATAGGATACTTGGAGTAAGTCCCTAGTTTTCCATAATTCCTAGTTTTCCATAGATATTTTCTGCTGCTACCACAAAATGAGTTCCAGCAGTCCTCTTTCAGGTGTGTGAAAATCCCCATATAGTTTAGCAACATCAAAAAGATCAAAAGAAAAGCGTATGCTGCTTTGACAGGCTCTTTGGCAGGCATAGGCAAACTCGGCCCTCCAGATGTTTTGGGACTACAATTCCCATCATCCTTGACCACCGGTCCTGTTAGCTAGGGATCATGGGAGTTGCAGTCACAAAACATCTGGAGGGCTGAGTTTGCCTATGCCTGCTCTTTGGGCTATATAATAGTGCAGCTGTGGAGGAATTCTAATGGGATTATAAATGTAAAAACCGCTCTATGTATTTCCCAAATAAAGTTTTTTCCTACTATTTTTTATCTGACCATGAAACTTAGGCATTAAAAATTGAAGGAGCTTTGACAACGTAAACTGCTAATCAGGTGTAATATTTTAACTCTCAAACAGACTTTTAGTCAAATGGAGTGTTATGGTTCCTGAATTTTTTAATCCTGTCACAAAAAAGTGTGGTGCTATGAGACAGTATTGTTATTTTAATGTTTAGACAGGTTTTTAATCTAGTTACAACAGTCCCCTTAGAACAGTGTATCATAAGAGGTGTGAGGCTTCCATTAGCACTAGAAAATTAGGTACACATTAAACATGAGGTTATAATCCAGTTTCCAGGACAAAAGCCCTCCAGTCTAAAAATAGTAGTGAACATCTTCTTCTGACTCTTAATGACGGAATAAAAAGTGTTTGGCCAGCTATTTGCGCAAGTACTAATCTGCAAACGGTATGTCATGTACTGACTTCGTGTTCTGACTTTGTGAATTTATTTATTTTTAGCTGCAGCAGTCATCCTACGTATCAATAGCAAGCAATGCCAATCTTAGTGGGACATCTAGTATCCAGACCCAAGCCCGCCTGCCATTCAATGGGTGTGTATTGTGTAGATGTGTTTTAAGTAATCATTGCACAGCACGGAAAGACAGAGGATTGGGAGAAATATTTGGAGTTGTTCGGTGTTCAGCTGCTGAAGTGGTAGGTCATCTGCCTTGCGTGTAGGAGGTCTCAGGTCTCAGAATATCCAAATAGGGTTGATATTTTGCTTGGTCCTAAAAAGATACTTCCCAACTGTGAATTTTTGCAGGTTTTTTCCCCTTATGTGTCAGCCCAGTTACATTTTGCTTTATATGAAACCAGAGTCTTAAAATAGATAAAGATCTTACAGATGTAAAAACAATTCTCTCTCCCCATAAAAACTAGCTAAAATTATTCAAATCCTACCCAGGTTCCAAAAGGAAAAGTAATCCCACAAGAGTAGGGCAGGCACATCAAACACCTCTGCATATATTTTTATTCCTAATGAAGAGACTGAACAATCTTGGTCAACCGTATTGTTTCTGGTGGTTTGTTTATATGGGGGTAGTACAGTAGATCCCAAATATCTGGGCACACTTTGTTGTTACACCTGAAAAAATTAATTTTAGAATGTGGAAGAGTAAGACTTCCGACTGCTTTTTGAAGAGCCCAATACCTTTCCCCCCCTATGCATGAGTCACTGATATGGGCATGCCTGCTTAACTGAAAGGACACAGCCCCAAAGAAGCAACTTTTAGGGAGACACAGCAGGAAACAGCATCATAAGGCCAGGTGAATTTGCTGAGTCTATACTCAGTGACTGAATGATCCACTTACAGCTGATGCTCATGCAAAGCAGAATAACTAGTCCTTGACAAACTAAGCAGAAGAAAGCAATGCCAGAGCAGGTGATCATTCAGAGAAGCAGTAGATAACCTCTGTTATGCATTGACACAATGGACTTAAAGGACAGTTAAACTGATTTTTTTTTTAATCCTGATTCAGTAGCATTTTCCTTTTGGCACCACAGTTTGGGAATTACTTTTCTGATAAGTCATTTGGTGGAACCGCTTGCTCTGGAGGCATTTAAGATGCTCCTGCTCTCTGACCTTGGCACAAGGTGGGCTAGGTTGTGTAGTCTGAACTGTGGGGAACAGATGGGTCAATGTTCGCAGTATTGGTATTGCACATCTCAAATGACGCAATAGCTAATCAACATTTTGTCCTTTGGGCCAAAAAATGACTGAAGTCATTAAAACTGTTTTACAGAATAATTTCCTCCGAATCGGCAAACCGCCCCAGAAAGCCATGCAACTGTACAAAATCACTGTGTCTTAAGCTGTAAGTATAGCTGTTTTACTTTTTACCATCTTGAAATGTTAAAAGTAAAACCCTGTTTTTCCATCAGCAATAAAGTGGATGCATCACAGCAGAGGTAGCTAAAATCTTATTGGGCTCCCAGCACAGCCACTGGTCAGGGTTGTGGTCTAGCAGCACGTTAAACCCATTACAGATAAAATCTTGTGTTAGAGGAAGATCAAGTAGAGGCCACATTTCCCAGAGATTTCATATTTAAGGTGGTTATCTTAATCTCACTGCGGTAGAGACTATCTTTTGCATTTTAGACTTGGATAAAACCTGCACACTGCTGCTGAGATCCATGTGCATGATAGGATGAGGCCTCCTTGTGTAGTGATATGTTCTTGAGATCAAGATATGTGAGTGGGCAAAGAGGCTAAACGACGTTGCCTGCAACGCATCCTGGTTGGCTGAGTCGGAAGTTCAAGCAACTTTTCAGTATGCTGAATGCAAGCTCCTCCCGGTTCTAATTTAATGGCTACTAAGTTGAAGGGGAGGACACGGGTGGCGCTGTGGGTTAAACCACAGAGCCTAGGGCTTGCCGATCGGAAGGTCGGCGGTTCGGATCCCCGTGATGGTGTGAGCTCCCGTTGCTCGGTTCCAGCTCCTGTCAACCTAGCAGTTTGAAAGCACGTCAAAGTGCAAGTAGATAAATAGGTACCGCTCCGGCAGGAAGGTAAACGGCGTTTCCGTGCGCTGCTCTGGTTTCTCCAGAAGCGGCCTAGTCATGCTGGCCACATGACCCGGAAGCTGTACGCCGACTCCCTTGGCCAGTAAAGCGAGATGAGCGCTGCAACCCTAGAGTCGTCCGCAACTGGTCAGGGGTCCCTTTACCTTTTAAGTTGAAGGGGGGAAAGGCCTGCCCTTTCCTTTTCCTTCAGGGCCAAGCCACACAAGCTTTCTTCCTTGTGGGTGGAGTGTTGGAAGCCCTTTCTCTCCAGAGTTGCAAAGCCCCCGTGGTTCTGGCCTTGGGAGTTGCTGTTTGAGAGTTGCTGTTAAACCCACTTGGAAGGATGACGTGCCTGCCGTGAGTGTGATTGGAGGAGCCATGCAACCCCTTGCAATCTATGCTTGTTGTGCAGCCCTTGTGGGCGTTTTGTGTTCAAGCATCACGCGAGATTTCCCTTTCAGGTACTGCGATTGCTTTGCCAATGGCGAGTTCTGCAACAATTGCAACTGCACAAACTGCTATAACAATCTGGACCATGAAAATGACAGACAGAAAGCAATCAAGGTAAAGCTCTTCTCTTTCTAAAGCAAAACCAAACCTTGACAAAAAGACTTTTGTCTTTTGTGACCGGATGAAATGGTGTCTGCCAGTTCTTCCTGTGAAAGACTGGGTTTGCGTCTCCAACACTTGCATGTGGTGATGGATTTCTTTGCATCTGCCTTGCTAGGCCTGCCTTGACAGAAACCCAGAAGCCTTCAAGCCTAAAATAGGGAAGGGGAAGGAAGGCGAATCAGACAGGCGGCACAGCAAAGGTTGCAACTGCAAGCGGTCTGGATGTCTCAAAAACTATTGTGAATGCTACGAGGTAGGACCCAAAGTCTGCTGTATTTCTCTCGCAGTACTTTTTTGTCACTTCCCTCCCTGGTTCATTCTCACAGCATCTCCATGGTGGTTCCGTTTTTATTTTTTTTAACACACACTTATATTAGGCTCATAAATGTTATGTGAAATACTAATACAGTGGTACCTCTGGATGCGAACGGGATCCGTTCCGGAGCCCCGTTTGCATCCTGAAGCGAACGCAACCCGCATCTGCTCGTGGACGGGTCGCGATTTGCCGCTTCTGCACATGCGCGTGACGTCATTTTGAACATCTGCGCATGCGCAAGCGGCGAAACGCGGAAGTAACACACTCCGTTACTTCCGGGTTGCCACCGAGCGCAACCCAAAAATATTCATCCTGAAGTTACTTCAATCCAAGGTATGACTGTAACTCGGGTTACAGACGCTTCAGGTTACAGACTCCACTAACCCAGAAATACAACCTCGGGTTAAGAACTTTGCTTCAGGATGAGAACAGAAATCATGCAGCGGGAGGTCCCATTAGCTAAAGTGGTGCTTCAGGTTAAGAACAGTTTCAGGTTAAGAACGGACCTCCAGAATGAATTAAGTTCTTAACCCAAGGTACCACTGTATCCCTATTTTAAATCCAAAGCTATCTTCAGCCACAGGAACCCTCTTAAATAAAAATTCCTTCAGTGCTTCTGGAAAAGACCCAGGCTCTGACTTTGGGCAACCTCCACAGGGAAAGCAGTTCAGAGCCAGGAAGTAGCTTAACAAAGGCATTCTGCCATGTTTCTGCTTACTGTGTCACATCCATATAACTTCAAGAGCCCCTTGCGGACATGACTTCTACCTATATGAAAATGGGAGAATGAAAATCTCCAGTAGTTGAAGGATTTTATCCCCTAATTTTGCAGCATAATGAAAGATCAGTGATGCACTATTGCACATTAGGCAGTCATATTTATCCGGCTGATGTTGCACTGAAAGGTGTGTGCTAAACAGTAATCATTTTGAATACACAAATAAATCTGTGATTTTACAACACATAGCAAAACAATACCTCAAAGACTGCCTCTCCCCATATGAACTGATCTGGACCCTGTGAAAATCACCTGAGCCCCTTCTTCCTGTGCCCGGAGGGTGGCAAAAGGAGAATGGGCCTTTTATGCAGTGGCTCCCGATTTGTGGAATGCTCTCCCCAGGGAGGCTCGCCTGGCACCTTTGTTACATATCTTTAGTGCCTGGCAAAAATTGTTCCTCTATAACCAGGCTTTTAACATTCTATGGCCTTTCTGCAGGGCCTGCAAGACAACAGCTGTTCTGCCTGGCCTTTGGTTTGGACTTAGTCTGACCCTTATGTTTTCCTCCCCTTATGGTTTTGATCTATGGGCTACTATTAAAATGAGGCTGCATTTTAAATTGTATTTTTAACCTGTATTTTAAATTGGTTCCCCCCCCCATTATGTTTTTATTGTAATTTTACTGGTGTTAGCCTCCCTGAGCCCGGCTTTGGCCGGGGAGGGCAGGGTATAAACAAAATTATTATTATTATTATTATTATTAAAAAGGGTTTGTTGTGCTTTCCTTTTATTATGTATTTTGTGTTCTCATTTTGTATTTTTATGTTGCAAACTGCGCTGTGAACTTCGGATGAAGGGTGCTATACAAATTAAATAAATGAATGAATAGGCTTTTGTTTTTCTCCTGTTCAGGCAAAGATCATGTGTTCTTCAATTTGCAAATGTATTGGCTGCAAGAACTTTGAAGAAAGCCCAGAGCGGAAGACGTTGATGCACTTGGCTGACGCTGCTGAAGTGCGAGTCCAGCAACAAACTGCCGCAAAGACAAAGTTGTCCTCGCAGATTTCAGACCTGCTGACAAGGCCAGCCCCGGTGTTGACCAGCGGAGGGGGAAGGTGTGCTTACTTCCATTTTGTTGATGTCATGCAGTCTCTTCTGTGCTGTTAAACAATGCTGTAGGATGAGAGAAATAGAGGGCATAAAGAAATAAAAATTATTCCCCCCCCCCAGTCCCAAAGAGCAAAGAAGCCAAGACTTTTCTTGGCTTCCTCTTTAGCCACGCACAACCTCTCCAGCCGGGAGAGGCTGCGCGCGGCTTTGGCAGAAGCCAAGACAGCGAGCGGGATGGATCCCGCTCGCTGTCTTGGCTTCCTTTTTAGCCGTGGGGCGGGGGCAGGGGAAGCCCGAGTTTCCCCAGCCCCCAGAACGGGTCCGGGAGCGGGGGCGAGGTTGCGCAAAACCTCGCCTTCGCTCCCAGAGCTTGCTGCTATCCGCAAGCCTTCTGAGCCCGGCGGGAACTCCCCTTCATTTTTGGAGAGGAAGGAGTGCGTCCTATAGGGCGAAAAATACGGTACATAGTACTACACATTAATAGGTGTGTGTACATGCTGTTTCCCTGCCTTTTCCCTTTAGCTTTTAAGGGCTTTAAACCCCTTTAAACCTGGAGGGAGGGATCTGTGGAAATGATGAACGAAAGCCATTGTCAGCCTGGATTTATAAAGATTGTGGAGAAAAAGAAAAGCACATTGCTATTCACACGTAAGTGTGTGTTTGAGGAACTGCATCTGATCTTCCTTGCTTTTACAGATAGATACCTTGATACTTAATTTAGGGAAAAAGGAGTCTGATTGTCAGTTATAATGTGCTAAGGCTTGTTCTTGTTTTCTTCTAGGTTGCCATTTACATTTGTAACGAAGGAAGTTGCCGAAGCGACGTGTGACTGCTTACTTGCGCAGGCGGAGCAGGCCGAGAAGGCAGGAAAGTCAAAGGCAGTAGCAGAACGGATGATTCTAGAGGAATTTGGACGTTGTCTGATGAGAATCATAAATTCAGCAGGAAAGTCCAAAAGCGACCCTTGTGCCACGAACTGCTAACTCTTGAAATGAGCTGTGGTCTGAACGGGACACTAAAAGGCACAGGGACACTTTTTAGTTCACATCAGATGTAGTTTTAGTCCATTCTTAATTTGGTGCTGCTTAGTTTTCATTGGTGTATGTTAATATTGAAGCTTTGTAATGACGTGTACCTTTTTAGCTTAACACTTTTACTTCATGCATATGGCGTGTATCTTTGTCCTCTCAACTTCATGGGACTGCACAGAGTTGAGATTCTCTCCCCCCCCCCCATTTCTCTCTTAAAAAACGTTTCTTCTGGCAATTCTTTTTAAATTATTATTTGCAATGTATAGTGTTATATTTTGTATGCAGGTGGGTGGGAAGACATCCGACAGACAGGCTTTCAGGAACATCTCTTTGCAAACCTAGTTGAAATGACATTTGGCCAGCATCACAACACAGATTTTGTTGCAACAGTGAATAGCAGTACATCCTTGGATAAGGCAATGTTGAAAGGAAGTCAGTTAAAATAAATATTTGCTGGAAAGCAGTAGTTAGCCACAGTCCTGACTGCAGTGGGGAAGTTTATTGTACAGATCTTACTATTAGTATATATTAAGAATAACGCATTATCAGAGCTAGACCCAGAAATATCTAACTATGATATACAAAAAATCAAGGTGAAAATTTATATCATAGCCTCAAACAGCATAAAACAACATTTATAGTAAGTTTTTTAAAAATAATGTATCACTGTAATACATATTCCAAATTTTAATAAACTGTTTTCATTCGATTTCAAAGAGATTATCAATATGTTGTTTGACAAATTTTAATGTAGCTAGGGATTTTTAAAAACATTTCTGCCAGGTCCCAAATGTTAGCCAACCCCCTCTGAAGGATTGAAGGCAAATCTCTCTCTCTGTCTTGAATCTAGCTATCCTTATAAGGAAGTAATCAAGTTTCCCTGTAACTTCCTGATCTTTTTAAGAGTGTGCTCTTTGAGATATGTGACTATAATTGCCAAAGGATCTTCTGGTAGCATTAATACCACTTAATATTCATTGATACCTTACAACTCCCCCAGATCATTTAAGCTTTGTACCCTTCCAGTGCATGAAGTTGGGGGGGGGGAATCATTTATTGGGTTAATGATGTAAGATGTAAGCAATGCTTGATGATGCTACGTACCCTCTAAAGAGCACTTTGCAATGTGCCACACCTTTTAAATTGATATATGGGTGCAAGGGGAGCATAACTCTTAGTCTATATAAAAGGTTACATGGTTTTGCTCACTGAAAGCCCCAAACCATTTCCCCAATATCCAGATACCAGCCAGGATACCAAAAGCACATGAGTACTCTTCTGCCTCTTGAGTTTCTCAAACAGCAGTTTCCCCTTCCCTCAGACTCCATAGCAAATTGTTTTGAAGGGGGATTTTGAAAAGGAATTTGCAGTTGGCCTGGAGGGGTTGGGAGTAAAAAGAAAAAAATCCCCTTAAGGGCAGCTAAAATGGCTCTTTGGATCCCAGCTAGTCAGTGGGAATACTTAATGGTTCAAGTGTGTCTTCAAATGACCTACTTGGGTTTTATTTTAAATGTGATCAGTGAGGTGTTGAGGGTTAAACTTCTAAAGATGTGGTGTTTTATTGTGTTTTAACAATGTGGCAGTCACCTGCAGATTTGAGGTGACAATCCAACACTGCTTCACTTAATCCCATTGAGTTCGACAGATTTAAGTGCACCTGTGTCTGTTAGATTGTGGCTGCAGTGCGTCAGACAACGGAGCTTTCCATTCAGAAATTTATCCGAAGTAAACTGCATCTGCCTTGCCACTCACTGTGTCATTTTGTTTCTGTTTTTGTATACGCCTCAAGTTTTAGCTTACTTATTAAAAAGTATGTTTTAGCAGTGCACTGGCTGACACGTCCTAGTAAGACAAAGCTAAACCTCATAATTCCTTGGTGGAACAGAACCCCCACTCCACCCCACCCCCCATGAAATAGCATTATTTTGGGTGGAGATGCTTCAAAGTGAAAGCCTTTGTAAAAAATATTATTAAATTGCTAAACACACTTGCATGGTTTTCTAATGCAGCAAATGATTCAATCATTCTAAGTTTCATGAATGGATATAAATCTCATGCTTGAATTAGCAAGCACTTGCTATTATCTTAGTCTGCTCTGTATTACTTCAGTTCTTTACCCCCAAAGGGACAGCATAGAACTGTACATATATATTTTGTTTTGTAACTGTGTATGTATACACATAGCAGGCTGGCATATACGTACACTCAACCCTGAAAGGGAAGCTGTTTTTCCTTTTACCAGAATTGTTTTATGAGTAGAACTCTTGACTTGGAGTCAAAAGTCAGTGTGTTACCTTTTCAGAGTAGATGGTGAAGCTCACCTTTTTACTAATTCCATAAGTGTCCATATGATAAGAGATGTATAAATGTAAATTAGTGTAAGTGGATAAAATAATACTTGATCAAGTTATTTTTTTGAACATGCATACTTTGATCTAGAACTGAATATGTGTTTAATTTTGTACATACTCTTGTGTCTTATTCTAACTTGCACCTTTTGTGATGTGTATTTATAAGTGTGCAGAAAACCTTTTGTGAAGTTTGGATTCCGGTTGTAGATTATGTATGATGGAATTGCGTGTAAAAGATATGAAGAAGGTGCAATCAAAGATGTGCTTTTCTGTCCCCCACTCCCTCCCCCCCCCTTTAGAACAAGCTCTTTCCTGTATTTAGCTTGGTTCTTCCCGTCTTCTGCTTTTGTGTTTTTGAACATGGTTCCCTGCATGAAACTGCTGAACAAGTTAGTTAAAATTAACATCAAGATCCTGGGAGGAATCTACGAAACACTCGTGCAGTACAGCGTCTCCAAATTAGTGTTTCTCCTGCATTTGTGGCATGATTGGAAAATGCCCAGCTGGAATGCTTTTGTATCATACCCATTGTCAGCAGATTTTGAGAGGGGAGGGTGTCGGGGATTAATTTTCTAGTTCTGGTTTACATCTAAAATAGATTGAAATTTATATTTACTAGACCTATTCAAAGAATACACTTTTCTATATTGTAAAAACAAATGTCAGATAAATCACAAAGAAAAAAAATAAAAAGTTTATACTATTCTGTACACGTGAATGTTTGCACTTTTTTCTTTGATAAGAACCTTTACATTCCTCATTACTACCAGGTTTTATTAGCATTAATGAGGCAATTTCCTTGAGAGGAATTTGTCCGAGCTTAAAATGCTTTATCATCTTAAATCCTCAATATGTCCAATGCAGAATTTCTTCTCTTTCCTCCCCAGCTGTCCTCTTCCCATACACTTTCCCATTTTCCCCGTTGAACAGGACATAGCCTTGGTTTTATTTGATTCATCATTTGTTCCCCATAATTCACTGGCAAGTCATGTTCCTTCTCGCTTTACAACATTGCAAAACCATGGCATTTCGCTTGACCCTCCTATCAGATGTCAAATAGATAAACAATTACATGACTTTCCATAGACATCTGAAGGCAGACCTGGATCAAGAAGCTTTTAATGTCTGTTGTTTCATCGTGTGTTTTATATATTCTGTTGGAAGCCACCCAGAGCGGCTGGGACAACCTAGTCAGATGGACAGGATGCAAGTAATAAATTATTATTATTAATATCCCACTCCAGATGGTTCGTGAGAGCAACACTCACCATCAACATTGGGCAATACTGGTGTGCTTTGGCACAGGCCTCAACTCAGCAGAAGGTGAATGAAGATGCTGCTGTTGTTTTCTTTTTTTAAAAAAAGATATTTATTGTGATTTTTAAAACACCAAACATACAAATTAGAATAAAGAAAAAGTAGAAAAGAAAAAAAAAGATACAGATTAGAGTAAATGTTATTCACAAATCATACTTTCATAATCTTCAGACTTCCTCACATCTCCCTTCCCTGTGTTCTCATTCATATCGTTACATGCAGCAATTTATTACCTTACTTCCATTCTTATTATATAAATCTCCAATATTATGTTCCAACTTTTGCTTAGTTTTATCATAAAATAAACTACTTAACTCGAACATAATGTTACTTCAAATTACGTCCTTTTCACTTATTTTCATATGTCTTACAATAAGATTACTGCTGCCATGTTTCTTTCGATCGTGCATTCTCCTAGCATTCATACAACTTGTAATGTTTTTGTAAATAGTCTTTAAATTTTTTCCAGTCCTCTTCCACCATCTCTTCTCCCAGGTCTCGAATTCTGCCGGTCATTTCAGCCAACTCCATGTATTCTATCAGTTGCATCTGCCATTCTTCCAGTGTGGGTAAATCTTGGGTCTTCCAATACTTTGCGATGAGTATTCTTGCTGCTGTTGTTGCATACATAAAAAAAGTTTTATCTTTCTTTAACAATGCCCAGAAGGAAGGCCTCTGGTTTCTTAAGGAAGGTATACTTAAATACCTTTTGTAACTCATTATAAATCATTTCCCAGAAGGCCTTGATCCTTGGGCACGTCCACCAGAGGTGAAAGAATGTTCCTTCAGCTGCTGTTGTTTTCTTATGTCATTGAAAACTGATGTTACTACAGGGCTGAGGATATAAAACAGGAATGGACAACATCATTAAAACTAGGCTGTTTTGTGTAGTCCTCGGAGGTAAGCATGCTGTGATAGCTTCATAACTTCATGCACTTTTACAAACAGCCATGTTGCAAGGTAACGGGAGAAAGAAGGCTGTAAGTTGTTAGGAAAGGCACACATTTATTCTAATTGCATTTCCCCTCAGAATTTTAGCCAAGAATTCGGCCTCTTCCCAATGGGAAGACCCATCAACGTCCTCTCCAGTTTCTTAAGTCCACAACTCGACTGCACAGCCAGTCTTGCGTGCAGCAGCTCCCAGTGCTTTGTAAACATTGGCTCGATTGTCCAGGAATGGAAAGTTTTTAGAGAAAAGTCATTCTACTAACTTAATCACTGATTTTCATTGCACCATCATGTGGAAGCAAGCCCTAATAAGCAGGAAGTGCTCCTGCCCCAAATACTACACGGACATGAAAGTAGCGCTGTGTAAACAAGGCATCTCATTTGATCTCCCACAATAGCCTTGTGAGGGAGGACAGGCCGAGAGAGGCATTGGCTGGCGCCACCTCCAGGTAGTACACACAGGGAGCTTTCATGGGAATTCAAGCCCTGGTCTCCCAGGGTCAGAGTCGGAAACCGTAGCCACTAGGTCCTTCCTGGACGTCCAATGTTTATTAGGGGGGGGAAACTTTTAGTCCATAAAAAAACAAGACCCTTTCCTTCTCAACCCCACCCTGTCCCCACAAGAAGACAATCCAATTTAAGTCATAGAATCATAGAGTTGGAAGAGACCACAAGGGCCATCGAGTCCAACCCCCTGCCAAGCAGGAAACACCATCAGAGCACTCCTGACATATGGTTGTCAAGCCTCTGCTTAAAGACCTCCAAAGTAGGAGACTCCACCACACTCCTTGGCAGCAAATTCCACTGTCGAACAGCTCTTACTGTCAGGAAGTTCTTCCTAATGTTTAGGTGGAATCTTCTTTCTTGTAGTTTGGATCCATTGCTCCGTGTCTGCTTCTCTGGAGCAGCAGAAAACAACCTTTCTCCCTCCTCTATGTGACATCCTTTTATATATTTGAACATGGCTATCATATCATGGTGGTGCCATTATTTACTTATTTAATGAAATTTATAGACTGCTTGATTGTGATGCTGCAGCATTCTGCAATAACTGCAGCTTCCAGTTCAAAAGACACCCTTCCAATGTCAGACTCTGTCCTGAAGACAGGGTTGGAACCGCTGCCCCCAAATCACATTTGCTTGAGCCTGTCCAGGAGGATACCATGGTTAACTGCATCAAATGCCAATGAGATAACAAGAAGCAGGAGCAAGGTCACACTCCCCGTCCCACGCTCTGCAAAGGACATCCTTCTGCTTGGACTACTGCAATGCACTCTACGTGGGGCTACCTTTGAAGGTGACCCGGAAACTACAACTAATCCAGAATGCGGCAGCTAGACTGGTGATTGGGAGCGGCCGCCGAGACCATATAACACCAGTCTTGAAAGACCTACATTGGTTCCCAGTACATTTCCGAGCACAATTCAGTGTTGGTGTTGAACTTTAAAGCCCTAAAAGGCCTCGGCCCAGTATACCTGAAGGAGCATCTCCACCTCCATCGTTCTGTCTGGACACTGAGGTCCAGCACCGAGGGCCTTCTGGCAGTTCCCTCATAGCGACAAGCTAAGTTACAGGGAACCAGGCAGAGGGCCTTCTCAGTGGCGGCACCCGTCCTGTGGAACGCCCTCCCGCCAGATGTCAAAGAGAAGAACAACTACCTGACATTTAGAAGACATCTATCTGGACAAGATATAAGGACTTACTCGAAAATAAAACCCCAAGGTGGTTGTCACTGATGGAAGCGAAGGCTCAGAAAAGGCTCAATAGGGAGGCCAAATGGCCGAAATATTGGGAAATTCTGGAACAAGAGGGAGATAGATTAAAACTGCTGAGTTTTGAAAAACTAAAAAATAAAGTGCGAGACTGGCTTCATTATTATCAAATAATGGAGGCTTACGATTTGGACAAGAAA
Source organism: Podarcis liolepis (assembly GCF_965112155.1). Lineage (NCBI taxonomy): Eukaryota > Metazoa > Chordata > Lepidosauria > Squamata > Lacertidae > Podarcis > Podarcis liolepis. The sequence continues at coordinate 13,630,065 of NC_139564.1, read as the reverse complement.
ATTGGCTTCCAGGTGGAAAAATCAAAATTGGAAACAGAACTGTTAGATCCCCAAACTAAGAACTTGTCAAGAATGTATAACTTGCTGTTGAAATGGAATACTCAGGATGAAATGGTGAAATCAGCTATGATTAAATGGGCACAAGATGTTAGACATAATATTATGATGGCTGACTGGGAACGGTTATGGACCACAGGTATGAAGTTCACTGCATGCAATGCCTTAAGAGAGAATATAATGAAAATGATTTACAGGTGGTACATGACACCAGTCAAGCTTGCAAAAATATATCATTTGCCTGATAATAAATGCTGGAAATGTAAAGAGACTGAAGGTACATTCTTTCACCTTTGGTGGACATGCCCAAGAATTAAGACTTTCTGGGAGATGATCTATAATGAAATGAAAAAGGTATTTAAGTATACCTTTCTGAAGAAACCAGAGGCCTTTCTCCTGGGCATGGTCGGCCAAATGGTGCCAAAGAAGGATAAAACTTTTTTTATGTATGCAACAACAGCAGCAAGAATACTTATCACGAAGTATTGGAAGACACAAGATCTACCCACCCAGGAAGAATGGCAGATGAAGTTGATGGACTATATGGAATTGGCGGAAATGACTGGCAGAATCCGAGACCAGGGAGAAGAGTCGGTGGAAGAAGATTGGAAGAAATTTAAAGTTTATTTACAGAAACATTGTAAAATTAAGGAATGTTAGAAGGATGTTGGAATGAAGTTATGTGGCTCTAGCAGAAATGTTATAAGAAAAAATAGATTGTTAATTGGTGAGAATGTAGAGTTACACTATATTAAGATAAATTATTAGGATAAAAACAAAGAGGGAAAGGATTTGCTGAAATAGCAAATTGAACTAGAATACTGTACAAAAAAGGGAGGTGTGAGGAGGTCAGGGAAACAAGCAAATGAAAGATAAGTTATGGAAGGATTGATTTGTTTCCCCCCTCTTTTTTTCTTTCAATGGTTTTTCTTTTTTTGTGTTTTTGCATTTCTTCTTCTTTCTTTTTTTCAATTCTGTAATCTTCCAAAATCTTAATAAACATTACTTTAAAAAAAAGACATTTATAAGACATCTGAAGGCAGCCCTGTTTAGGGAAGCTTTTAATGTTTAATAGGTTATTGTATTTTAGTGTTCTGTTGGAAGCCGCCCAGAGTGGCTGGGGAAACCCAGCAGATGGGCGGGGTATAAATAATAAATTATTATTATTATTATCCATCAGAACAACCAGAGCAGACTATGTTCTGTGGCCAGGTCTGAACAACAGATTGGAACTCAATACTATGCTTCCTCCATAGCCACATCCTTCTGGGCATTGTACTCTTCCATGCTTGCCTCAAATTTGCTGAGGACGTGCTGGCAGACACCCATGAGATCCTCCAGCCCCTTCTGCAATACAGTATATTGACAGCCGGTAGGCCTCTTTTGGTCTGGATGCGGAGGTTTATTTTACTACAGGTTTTCTGTCAAACCTCCCAATGAATGTAATTGTTTACAGTAATTTTTCAAGTAAGTTATAAACTCCCCATTATTTATTAAAGCCAGCCTCTTCTTGGTTTCTAATTCTTCCTGTAAGTTTTGCCATTTCAGCAGAATTCATCAATTTTGTCTGCCATTCTTCCTTAATCGGAATTGTGACTTCTTCCCATCTCTGGATATTTCCCCTTTTTTCCTTGGACATTTATCCACCCGATCCTCCACACAAGTGAATAATATCACAGAAATCAAGACAGCAAATATCCAAACCACCCAAAAATCCAGCAGGAATTCATATTTTTCTTTCAGAAGGATGGGTGATGCTATATCCACAGAACTCCACTTCAGGGTTTTTCATGATCATGTATGGAAGGGAGTTACCAAGGGTGTGGTCCTCATTGTGAAGCACAAACGTAAAACAGTTCTTATCTGTCTCATCTGCTCAAACCATCTGCAGCACTCGCGGCTCCTTCCCGTCCTCCTCGTCCCCCATTCTCAGGTCATAGACTTCTTATAATACTATTTCTCCCCGCTCCCTAACGCTGGGCTCAGAGCGGCGTCGCTCTAGGGTTCGGCATCTTTGTAGTGACAGCCCTATCGAACGGAAAGCACGGCTGGGTTTCGCAAACCGCCTGCGTCAAGGAGGAACGTGCACGCAGGTCTACATGTTTCGTAGCTCTACGTGCTCGCCACCGTTGGTTGAAAGGCCGTTCGAACCGCCGCCATCGCGGATTCCGTTATCCTTATTGGCTCCCCTTCCTGGCCTGAAGCCCTTTCTGATTGGCTCGCGCTCCATCTTCGTGTGTATATATAAAACCGTTCTTCTCATTGGTGAGTTCTTCTTTAAGGCTCCGTAGATCCGATTGGTTGCTTTTCCTTTCTATCATTCTGAAAACGTAATGGACCAGCGTACCGGAGGCGGAAGAGGATGTCAGGACCCAATGAAAAGCAGCGTACGGCTAAGAGCCAATGAGAGCACGGCCGCGCTAGGCGTGAGTTTGGCTATACCCGCGTGCTTTGGCAATTCAATTCCTTTCGGGTTTCGTCCTTTGTGGAGTGCGGGTCTCTGCGTAGAATATGAGGGGTTTGCAGTAGCTTTGTCCTTAGGTTCATTTAACGGCGTGGGCGGACGATTATTATGACTACTGTTGTTATTTTCCTCTTCCCCCTTTAAATGTATTAATTTAAATACATTTAAATGTATTTAATTGCTACTAATTTGGCGTCTAGTGAGAGGAACTTGAAAAATTGCCGGGGGTGGGAACCCAAAGCAATTTTTTCCAATTTATTGGGGGAAGCTGGGGACCCCCACTCGTTTTCCGTATTCTTTTCCAGACCTTTAGGCTTGAATGGAACTTTTCACTGTGATGAGGTGGGTCCATTTCTTCTGGTTAAGGGAGAGTCTTTAGAACGTACAGTGGTTGCTTTCTGGTCATAACTCGTAACTCCCCTCCACCCCAATCCTTCAAATTTTGCCTTTGTTGCAACAGGAGACACAAGTTAGGAATAATCATCATCATAATTTGTCATTTATTTATAAGTTATTTATACCCCGCCCATCTGGCTGGAAGAAATTACAGTACTTGGCACAAATTGCCGGGCAATGTTCATAGCCAGGAAGCCATAACTTCCTAAGACAGAACTCAATACTGGAATATTAGTGCTCCTGGTTATTCAGTACAGTGGAGGCAGCAGCGAGACCTCTTTAATGTTGCTTGAAGGTGCACCCCCACTTCTGATAAGACTTGCAGGTAGTCTTAATATGTGTTTTACGTGCTCTTTTTTGTGTTGCAGAGGGAAAGGAGAATTGCTTTTCCATAGATAGGGACTTCATGACAGCAAGGAGTCTCAAACTTCTTGAGGTATGACTGTTGCTCTGAACATCATTTGGCATAGGTTTTGTACTTTTATATTTTGAGGACTTGTTTTTGCCAGTGTCATAAAAAATGTTCATTTTCATTGTTGATTTTTGGAAGTTTTAGTACAAAGTATCCTTAAAATGTGTGGAATCTACTTTTTAAAAAAGCTCCCAAATTGAACATGATTTCATGTAGATTCTACATCAGTATTGTAGGTTTATTTTTCATTTCTGGTAGTACTTGCCTGGTGTCCAGTGATTAAACCTTTTTTTGCTGTTCACATCATGATTTGCTGTGATTACTATTCTTGAAGATGAGGACACAGGATTTAAAGTAACATTTCAGATTCTTGAACATTGTATTTTCTATATCTCTAGCTATCTTTTGATATTTACTTAATTAGAATTCATTTTCCTGCTTTCAGGCATAAAGAATCTTCCAGGATAATCAGGTAAGATTTAAAGCATTTGTGAAAATGGTGAAATTAAGAGCTAATACTCATGAACCTCTTGTCCATACAAGTAGATCTGAGTTGTAGGGCGGCATCGTTTGTCATTCTACAATCCTGTGGTCTAGGGTAGCTGAAAAAAGTACTGCTGTGATCATACTGTATTTGTTTTCCTATTAAAACATGGTGTCCATGTGAACATGTACTATTAGGTTTGCTCAGATGGATAGAAAATATTGTGCAAATCAGCCCCAGTAAATATTCTAGATTTTGTGCATAGTTGACACACACAGAAAGTTTTTTAGATATGTGCCATAGCTGTCAACTTACAGATTTGAAAATAAGGGACCTTCAGCCTCACCTATTCCAGGGACTCCAGTCTTCCTGTCCTCCTGCAGTCTGGTCAAACTCATGCTGGTAGCTTCGAGAACACTGTCCAACCAACTTTGTAACCAGAGGTTCAACTGAATAGAATCTGAATCACATGCACCACAAGGCCTATGCAGCCTCAAATTAAGATGGCTCCCCAGCCTGGCTTTGCACTGCAAAGTTTGCAGCAGCACATGCAACAAAATACAAGGCATGCAAGCTCCACCCCCACCCCCCAGTCGTTCTTAGACTCATTGGGTGAGCCTCCCTCCTCCCTGGCCGGCAGGGAGGGAGGGAGAGGAGCTGCTTCCTTTGAAATTTAAGGGACATCCATCAATAAGGGACAGCAGCAGGACATGGCGCTGGAATAAGGGACTGTCCCTTCAAATAAGGGACACTTGACAGCTATGATATGTGCATGTTATATAACGTTTGTACCCTGCTCTCTTAAGTATTTGGAACAGTGTATGTATAGTTCCCATATAGCTTTCCCATATAAGCAGTTTAACTTCAACAGTAGAATTGCATAATGTGCTTTTATTTATTCTCCCACTTCCCAGTATTTTTTAAAAGATAGATAGGGGTATATCACAGTGAGCATGCTAGAGAGGGAAGTTCATTTTTAACTGTTGTGTCCAAAATTAAGTCCTGAGCTCTTAAAATTACTAATTTTACTAATTAAAAGCTGTTTCCTGTGTGTGTCTTCCTAAGTGTCTTGAGAAAAATATGAATTCCTGCTGGAGTTCTGGGTGGTTTGGCTATGTGCTGTCTTGATTTCTGTGATATTATTCACTTGTGTGGAGGATCGAGTGGATAAATGCCCAAGGAAAAAAGGGGAAATATCCAGAGATGGAAAGGTCACAATTCTGACTATGGCAGATAAAATTGATGAATTCTGCTGAAATGGCAAAACTTGCAGGAAGAATTAGAAACCAGGAAGAGTCTGGTTTTAATAAATAATGGGGAAAGTTTGTAACTTACTTGAAAAATTATTGTAAACAATTACATTCATTGGTAGGTTTGACAGAAAACCTGTAGTAAAAAATTGAACTATGGATTGGCAAAGGATTTATAATAATAGAGTTACAGAAGAGATGCAGAGGGAAAATAATTAGATGAGGATCCACAAAGAGGGGCGGGGAGGGAACTCAAAGGGGATTTTATGTTTTTATTGTGTTTATTTTTCTTTTGCTTATTGTATGTAAAATTGAAAATGCAAAAATAACTTATAAAAATAAAAGAAGAGCCTCTCAGGCCCATGTCTAGAAAGCGTGGGATGAACAGAATAAAATCTGGACCAAATGGAAAAGGGGAAATCATTATAAAAGTATAACTTTTGACCAATCTCTGTAAGACATATTTTGTATACTGATTTTCCTTTTGTATTGATATAAATAAATACTTTGACCTTCGATGAAGCCTTGTGGATTGATTTCTAGTTTGTGCCTAGGAAGCAGAACTAGCATTCTAAACTTTATTAAATAAATTTTACTAATATCCCAGCTGTGGAACTGGCAAATAGGTTAGATCATGTATTCAAAGTACTTGCAAGAATCTGAAATATGTATGGTTGGGTGGTATCAAACAAAATGTCATTAAAGTGTGGTATGATGGTACACAAGGACATGGGGAACGAAAAAACAAGTACAGAATTCGTCAGAATGCAATGCTTTGCCCAGCTGTGGATTCTGGATATTTTTTGTACTTTCTATAAATGTTTATTTCTTTGTCTATTATTTAGCAGATTTAAAGGCGGCCTGTTCAGAGAGCTTTCCACATGATACATAAATAGTATTGTAGATAAAAGGTAGCTAAAATCCACAATGTATATTGAAAAACAAATATACATAAAACCATAATCAGAGTTAGAATCATACAAATATTTGTATAACTAAATTATAGGACTGAGTAGGCTTGTTGAAACAATGTTTCAGCAGGGAACTGAACACGTGTGTTGGCCTAATCTTTGTAATTCAAGGTATTTGAAACTCACATCTGTGTAAGTAAAGAAATGACTGCTTATCTACTGAAAATGGATTCTGAGTAAATTTGGTGATTGGATAAGAGGGCAAGTCTCACAGATTGGTAAGCTTTGTGTCTTGTTTGTGGGGTTCCTCTTGGTTACTGTGGGAAATGGGATGCTATACTCATGATCAGGTTCAAAATTGATGTCAAAGCTCCTAGTAAATGAGAACACCTTGTGGTGGCTTTTATATGAATCCTGGAGTAGCTATTTCAGAAGTCTAGCATGGGATCCTCTGAACTACCAACATTTCATGTACCGTATTTCTCGCTCTTTTAAGACGCACCGAGTTTTTGGAGGAGGAAAACAAGAAAAAATATATTCTGAATCTCAGAAGCCAGAACAGCAAGAGGGATCGCTACGCAGTGAAAGCAGCAATCCCTCTTGCTGTTCTGGCTTCTGGGATAGCTGTGCAGCCTGCATTCGCTCCATAAGACGTACACACATTTCCCCTTACTTTTTAGGAGGGAAAAAGTGAGTCTTATAGAGCAAAAAATACAGTAAATGGAAAAATGCAAGTGTCACATGTCTATTCCTGCTCAAGATTATATATGCAGCCTTGGGAAAAGGGTAAGAGTGAGACTCCTACGCTAGTCATGTTTTAACAGAAGTTCAATGCAACTTAAGTTTACATTCATAGGATTTCAGCCACAAGTGTGTCGAAAGTGTATCAACAAAATAAAATTCCTTCCAGTAGCACCTTAGAAACCAACTAAGTTTGTTATTGGTATGAGCTTTCGTGTGCATGCACACTTCTTCAGATACACACACGAGGCATGCACACGAAAGCTCATACCAATAACAAACTTAGCTGGTTTCTAAGGTGCTACTGGAAGGATTTGTTTTGTTTTGTTTTGTTTTGACTACAGCAAACCAACACGGCTACCTACCTATATCTGGAAGTGTATCAGTGGCAAACTACTTAAAAAACAACACTAGTCTGCTGCTAATTAGACCTGCACACCTGAACACAAACTTTATATATCTGTCAGAAGAGCAGTGTCTCCTCCCCTCCAACCCCACATAAAATGCTGCCTCCTGAAAGATAACTTAAATGTGCAAATTATGTGCACTGAGTTCAGACTCCATTGCACACCCTCTGCAGTGTTGGACTGAAGTTCAAACTCCTGGCCAAACCAGTCAGCCTAGTATATCAGATACTGTGATTCTAAATAAACATTAAAGTCCAGGGTCTTTAGCTGTGCCTGGCTGCCTTAACGGTCTGCTTATGCGGTTCCCTGAGGCACAGACATTCGAAAGCAGTGTTGGGCTAGGCCTTTGCCCCATTCAGCAGCGCTCTTCTAAACTAGCTGCAGTGGGGAAGTAAATGCACTCTGCAAATGTGCAGAGGTTTTGATATACAGTGGTACCTCGGGTTACATACGCTTCAGGTTACAGACTCCACTAACCCAGAAATAGTACCTCGGGTTAAGAACTTTGCTTCAGGATGAGAACAGAAATCATGCTCCAGCAGGGCGGCAGCAGCGGGAGGCCCCATTAGGTAAAGTGGTGCTTCAGGTTAAGAACAGACCTCTGGAACATTAAGTACGTAACCAGAGGTACCACTGTACAGTACATCTATATAAAACGCCATGAACACTCCCCATCACCTAGAGCAATTGTTCTCAAAGGTTTTGGGATGAGAGGATGGCAACTGTATAGTTTAGCATAGTATAATATAATATAATATAATATACTGTATAATGTAATATCAAAATAATATTTTTGGATGTAAAACCAGGAACAGTATCCACACCTCTCAAGAGCATTGGCTATTCTAGAGTTCTCCATGACATAGGGTTGTGAGCAGGGATCTCAACTCAGAAACATAAGATAAGAAACATTGTGATAAGAGGAAATGAGTTTGTCTCAAATTAGACAGAAAATAAATGAGATTACCAGGCAAAAGTGAGCTCACACCTCTTATGGAGTTTGTATACATACTTAAGTATGTATTTAAGAGGCTCGTTTATATTTCGGGAATGATTCTTGTTCTTTATTTTGCTGCATCGCAGACCCTCCAAGTTCCCCGTTTCCCAGGGACAGTCCCGGATTTACAGAAGCTGTCACGGTTTTTGATTCTGATCCCAGAATGTCCTGATTTCCTTTAGGGTGTCCCTAATTTTCACAGGAAATATGCTGGAAGGTATGGAGTTATGCAACCCCCGAGCTATCTGAAGGCAGCTCTGTAGAAGGAAGTATTTTAAGGTTTTGTGTTTTATTATATTTTTTATAGCTGCTGGAAAGCTGCCCAGTGTGGCTGGGGCAACCCAGTCAGATGCGTGGGGTATAAATATGATGATGATAGTCTATGGCTCTTGAGCCATTGCCATGATGATAGAATAGGATAGTCCTATTTTCAAAGAAGAAATGTTGGAGGCTTTGCCCCCCCCAGGGTCAATATTACAAAGCAGTTTTGTTCTGTGCTATAAATTGAGCACTGCTAGGAGTGGCTTCTATCAGAGTATATCAGGGTGGATAAAAATCAATGATATATTTTTTTGTTTAAATTGGATTTTTTTAAAAATAAAATGCTTTTGGAGGAAAAATCTTTCTAAAGATAGTTTTCTATTTAAGTTACGTTATAGTCCAAAGGCTATTAATCAGGAAATAAGGATTTGTTTTACGTTTTTCATGTGTGCTAAAACTCAGTCTACAAGTGTTGTTTTTTTAAAAATCATTTAACCACATCAGTTAACAACAACAGTTAGCAACCATGGCTACATATGCTACAATGTTACCATTTTAGTTAAATCTAAAATCCTTTAAATTGTTATTAAGGAAATGATAATTTTCTCCTTCCAATAAAGTACAGCGGAAAAGTTGCCCAAATATAAACAGTTAACTCATTAAACCTCACAATAATTTCATAATTATCTGTCCATGTATTTCTAATAGTATAACCAAATCAGTAATTTTTGATAGAACTGTAAAAACTACCCTGAAAATTTATTATTCCAAAAAGGAAACCTTCCTCTGGTTGTAAATATTATGATACCAGCAAGAATGAGTCTTTCTGTAAAAAAGAGAGAGATTTGAATCAAGTCTTACTGACTAGTGATTTAAATCGATTGGATTTAAATCAAATCCACCCTATATATAAAAGTATGTAATATATACTTTAATATACGTATAAGATTTGCTTGCAGCGAGCCGAGAGTGTTTTTTATATATATACTCTGAGGGTGTTTATCTCTCTCTCTCTCTCTCTGTGTGTATATATGTACTGTGTGTGTGTGTGTGTATATATATATATACATATATATGCGCGCACACACACACACCACACACCACTCCTCAGAGTGTGTGTATATATATTTATATATATAAACCCTCGGCTTGCCGCAAGCAAATCTTTATTCCGAAAGCCAGGGCAGAAACGTGGAGCCCTTCCGGCCTAGCCGACCCCCGGCGCGCGTCCACCGTGGCGGCTTCTCCCCTCAGAGGCGGCGGCGGCGTGGCGAGCGGCCCTTTGCCGGCTTCCTCCTCCTCCCTCCTCCTCCTCTTCCTCCCTCTCCCAGGCAGGCCCAGCCCCAGCGGCGGGCGGGTGCCACTTCGTCCCGGAAGCCGGCGGCATGGAGGCGGTGCTCCGGCTGCCACGTTGAAGCCCGAGCGGGTTGGAGCTTGGGGCCCTGCGGGCGGAGGAGGAGGCCGCAGCCCAGCCTTGACTTTCCTGGCCGAGGGAGACCGGCGAGCAGGTGAGAGCAGCTCGGGAGACCGAAGGGCGGGCGGCGGGGGGGTTGGGGGTCCCAGCCGGCCTTCCCTTTAAACTCGGCCCAGCTCTCGTTTTGCGCCGCATCCTGGCGACTCGTCTTTCCTAGGATTGCAGCCATTAACTTGGCGTTGCGAGGCGGCCGAGAAAGGGTTGAGGGATCCACTTCGCCCACCCTCCTCGTTTTTTTTTTTTGTTTTTTGTTTTTTTTTGCAAAAAGCGGGGGCTCCCGGTCTAGGCGTGGTGCTTTTAAACAAGAGGCTTCTCACTTTTTCGGAGATGCAAATGCATAATGGGGTTTCGTCTTGCCTGCATTTTTAGCACTGCGGCCCATTTGTTGCATCGGCTTGGGGGGGGCACCTTCGCTCCCCCCTCAAGGGAGCAGCGGGTTTTCCAAACCCCTCGGGGATCTACCCGAGTTTAGCCTTTCCAGGCCTTTCCCCTTTCTTGTTTCTAGGCATGCACAAGTTTTGGGTTGGAGAAATCGCATACAGTATCAGCAAAATCATACTGTTGCATCAATATTTTTTGCATTCATACACCTGAAGGAGCTGCTGCTCCCTTCCCTAGTTCCATACTTGAAAATTAGGATCCTGGCTTCAACAGCTAAGCACGCATTGAAATATTGCAGGCTTTTCCAACTTCCAAGAGACTGCTATCTACTCCCACTATAAAAAAACTGGCAGTGATCAACCCACTACATTGACCAAAGTCGTTGAGCTGTTTTTGCGAAGTCAAAGTTTTTTGAGCTTTTAGGGGAAATTTAAGTTAGGGAAATCAAAGGGGGTGAGGTGGGATTTGGCCACCTCTGAAATATTGCATAAAGTGCCTTCTAGTGTACCATGACAAAGACCTTCAGATTTAAGTTTTAGGCTATTCTCCGATTGTCTTGAAATACATACTGGAAGCTGTAGAGTCAGTTGATTATTGTGTTTAAAATCTCTCAACGATCTTGAGCGTGTCACTGATATTTTCTACCCAGAAGAGTTTTCCTACTGTTTGTACACAAAGTGGCACTTTTATTTAGGACCACTTAATTTAGAATATCTGCCACCCTTGGAGGGCACACCAAAGATAAGACTAGTGATCAAATGGCAAAATGTTAATTGCTACCTGCAGTGAATTTTGGAAAGTTGTTTTTCTGTATGAGTTTGGACATCTTTTATGATACAGTATTGTAATCAAATTTTGCACAGTGGTTCCTTGGTCAAGCAGCATGTTCTCATCTATGTTTGGATACAGTAGGATACCATTTTGAATCAAGCTGCAGTTTTTTGGATATGAGGCTGCTAGTAATATCACAGATATACACACATTTCAGTGTTAAGTTGTTGAATGGCAGACCGTAATGTATGTTAATACAAAAATTAGGAGTCTTGTTAGTTTTGGATTAATTACCATGGAACAACAAGAGTGTAATCTTGCGTATGTGCCATTGATTTTGTATTTGCAGTTGGTAGCAAGAGGGTTTGCATGCAGACTTGTATATTCTTAGGAAACATCTGCTTCTTAACCGTGGTGGCTTATCAGTGATCTTCAACTGGTAAATTGGGATCCAGTACTGAGTTGCAAGCCTGAGCTAGGTTGGGTCACAACAGCAGTGTTACTGCCATACAAATAGATGATTAAAAATTAACAAATGGGTTCCCAAATGCATGTTTGGATTAAAGGCAGGTTCCAAGTCTGCAAAGTTTGAAGGCTACAGATTTCAAGAGATACCAGTAACCTTGGGTCCCTTTTTCCTATTAATCTCTCTTAATGAGAGGCAGCACTTCCTTTGGTGCTGTGTTAAGTATCAAAGGTTACAGTGCCAAGCAATAGCTTTCTTTGTAGCTGGACACCGTGGAAGGTTGTAAACTCCTTTGTATCTCTAGGACTAGCAGGAGACAAGGCTGCAGTGATACTTTGAAAGTTCAGTAATGGAAATATCTCTCCAGTACTGTATTATTTTTCTGAATTCTTTGGAGGACTTGCAATTTGTCCAGCACTAAGCGGACAAAAGTAATATTTATTTATTGTTTTTATACACAATCCTTCCTCCAAGAAGCTCAAGGTAGTGGGCATGGTTCTTGACTTCCCCACTGTATTTTAACAACAAGCCTGTGAGGTAGTTTAGGCTGCTCACCCAGTGAGCTTCATGACTGAATGGAGATTTGAACCCTGGCCTGTCATAATCTAACACCCAAATAAAGGCAGCATACTGTTTGTCCATGCACAAGTTGAAGAAGAAGCGGGCATGTGCAGAATTAGGAACAGTCACTATTAAAGAAAAGTGAATATTTGAGATGCTTCAAAAGGATATTTCTTTATTGGCTCCAGATCAACTTCCATTTTCACTGTATAGACTAGTGCTGCAACTCACGCCTAGATTCCTGTTGCATGATTTGTTGAAAATTCTTCGTTTCAGGAAGTGTGACTTTAAAAGCTGTACGGTACTTAAAATGAAGAGGTGGTGTGGTTAGCTGTTGCAGGATTGGTACCAGAGAACACATAACATATTGTATTGCCTCAACTATTTTAGCATAAGAGCACACAGGATTTTGATAGATTACGCACAACATGTACGATGTTTAAACCAGCAGAAGCTGGACAAATGAGCTAGAGCAATGTCAGAAACACAGATATATAAGACAGTGCTACAATTCTACAATTCTATGATCTCAACTACATTGCTTGACTTTTAGCTTGCTCTTACAACAGTTCACTTGTCCCTTTGTGCAAGAAGGAGAAATTCATACAATGGAAATGGAATTAACGATGGACTGAGACAGAGGTTGTTAAACTGGCTCGATGGAGAAGTCAATTGCCAACTTTGTAGCCAGCAAATATCTAACACTGAGCGAGAGATTAGCCTTTGTTGTTTTTAAAAAAACAATCACAGAGAACAGCGTTGGTACACAGTATTGAAAAGGCACCAGTAGTGAAAAGCAAGGGAAAATCAAAAGTTTGTTCACCAGGTACCAAGAAGACCACAACATGGGCACTAGATGAGCTTCTGTGGTTAGAGCATTCCACAGTTGGGGTACAGTCACTTCAGTTTCCTTGCTATGGAAAAAGGCTGTTGCTGAGACTACATTCACACAAGACGTAGTTTTAAAAATATTAATCCTTCCATGCTGTGCTCCTATAAGAATTATAGGGTTTCTGGTTAGGAGACAGCAAAAAGGAGTAGGGAGACTCAACATTGATGATATCAGTTTGAGCAGTTGGCAAATAATCCTCGAAAGTACTTTCTTGAGAGATGCTTATCTGAAAGTTTTGCGGTACTTTCTGTTTTACACTTTCTTCTTTTAGCTTGTTTCTAGTTCTAATTAAAGCTTTTCTGGCATGATCACACAGTTCCAGTTTAAGGTTTTAGTTAAAGCGTTTTAAGAGGAAGCTGTGGTTGGAACAAAATTCTGGGCAGTTGGCCATCGGAGTGAGGGCCACGTTGTCCTTTTCGCTGGCACTTAGGTTGAGGTCTGGAGGTGGCATTTTGGATAACGGTATTCCAGAACTTGATTGCAGTTTCTTCTTATAAATGAGTGCATGCCAGCTTTCTATAGAATCATAGCGTTGAAAGGGACCACGAGGGTCATCTTAATCCAACCCACTTCAGTGCAGAAATCTCAACTAAAGCATCCATCTCTGGTGGTCACCCAACCTCTGTTTAAAAACCTCCAGCTAAGGGAGTCTACAACCTCCCAAACGAGTCCGTTCCACTATCAAACAGCTCTTAACTCTCAGAAAGTTCTTCCTGAAGTTTTAAGTCAAAATCCCCTTTCCCATAAAGGTGTCTCCCCACTTATGCAGGGGTTACGTTCACAGAACAGGTTACATTAACAAAAACCTTTATTTACAGTGTTTTAAGGCTCATTTGATGTTGTGTCACCTGGCACAGCCACTAGAAGGAATCTGCAAGCTCTTTCTTCTGCCTTTGCTTAACCACAGTTTAGCATTCTATCTGAACCTTAAACTGTGGTTAATGTTAACTATGGTTTGTTAAAACAAGCTCACTTCATAAACCATGGTTTCTACTCAACTTCTTTCTAAGAAACCATAACCAACCACAATTTGTTTGGCAGCTCGCTGCTAATCAAAAACGAACAGGAAAATGTCACTGTCAGTTTCATACATAGAGCTTCAGAGCCACATACCCTGTTGGTATTGAGCCATGCAAGAATTTCTGGTTTTGAATGAAGCTGTTTGTGAGGAGGACAGCGTAGAAATATCATTCATACCAGAGTGCCATGTGAGGATTAGGTGTGCTTATTTATTTATTTATGAGCTTCATTATAGCCTTCAGCTTATACAGTTTGCTTACTCCAGACCCAACCTGACTTCGGGCCAGAGCAGTTGGAACAGAATATGAACTCCCTAAGAAGAGCGTTCCACAAGCGAGGAGCCACCACTGGGATTAAAACTTGTCTAGGATTTTATTTTCTTAATATAGTCATACCTCGTGTTACGTTTGCTTCACATTGCGGCTTTTCAGGTTACGAACACGGCAAACCCGGAAGTGTTTGCTTTTGGGTCTCTGCGCGCGCAGAAGTGATCTGCACGCTTTGCGCATGCGCAGAAGCAATCTATCGCATACGTGCAGTAGCGCGCTCTACTTACGGACTTTTCGGGGTGCGAACGGCACCCCAAAATGGATCACATTTGCAAGTAGAGGTACCACTGTATTGGTGGATATTCTGAAGACTACCTTGATGCAAACATGGACTTTATTTTTTATTCTTCCAATCAGAAGGATTTAAATATTGCCTCCTCCGAACAGTTTTGGGTTAAGAGCAGAGTGTGTGAAGTCTTCATTTTTGTCCATCTCCTGTAGTGATGCTGTCTGTGTATTGTCCCTCTCTCAGCAGGATGAAGCTAAAAGAGATAGACCGTACTGCCATGCAGGCATGGAGTCCATCTCACCATCACCCCATCTACCTGGCTACTGGTGAGTTATTATTTCATTGCAATGTGAAAATATCATGTTTTGGATCCAGAGGTCCAATGAGCAAAACTCCTCTGCAAGTGGTAGGACTCCTGCCCTTTATGGACAGGGGCACTTTAGAGCCAGCCTTTTGGCTTCAGTTGAAGCTCCCAGGTGAGGAAAATCTCAGTCACCTGGTCATTTAGAAATCTGATACTAGCATGCTTACATCTGAAATATTAATTCAGATGTCTGCAGACATGGCACTTTAGTTCTGATGCCAGCCACTTAGGGATTTTGAGTGCTTTTTGAGCCCTCATTAAAATATTGCCCTTCTGAATGCTGAAAGGTGGTGAGAATAGCATGTAGGAACAAAAATAAAAATTACAGGCCAAAAAAGAAAAAGTTTACCAGTAAATCAAAGCCCTTGCCTGTATTTGTTTGGGGCTTTTGTTCTGGCTTTTTCAAGTTGTTGTAGTTGTTACTTATTAGGTAAAGGTAAAGGTACCCCTGCCCGTATGGGCCAGTCGTGTCCGACTCTAGGGTTGCATGCTCATCTCGCTCTAGAGGCCGTGAGCCGGCGCCGTCCGAAGACACTTCTGGGTCACGTGGCCAGCGTGACGAAGCTGCAGCTGGCGAGCCAGCACCAGCGCAACACACGGAAACGCCGTTTACCTTCCCGCTATAAAGCGGTACCTATTTATCTACTTGCACTTTGACATGCTTTCGAACTGCTAGATGGGCAGGAGCTGGGACCGAACGACGGGAGCTCATCCCGCCGCGGGGATTCGAACCGCCGACCATACGATCGGCAAGTCCTAGGCACTGAGGTTTTACCCACAGCACCACCCGCGTCCCGCTGTTACTTATTAGACTTGTTAATTGGAGACCAAAGGTCTCCAAATAACTTAACAACACTTAACTTGAACTTGGGCTAAATGTGAATTTGAGATTTGCTTTGCTGGACGAGACCAGCATCCATCTGTGTTCATCTTCTCAACAGCAGCTGGTATCTCTTTGTCTTCATAAGCTCGTCATGAAGGCACCAGCCTTAGTCTCTAGTTTAGCCCTAGCAGCTGGTATTTAGAGGTACATTGCCTCTGTACATTTCAAATCCACTTATCTTTCATAGCTATTGAATCAGACTCCTAGGTATGTAAACCTGTTTAGTTCATTGAACTGTGCTCTATGTGGCGCAAACCCAGTTAAGTGTGCACAGGATTTCAGACTTAACAGAGTCAGTGGGCTTGTGCAGGGCTTCAGCACCACACTATACAGTGGTGCACTAAAATCCTTTCTTTTCCTTGGCAATTCCCAACGTTATTAAGGGCAAGAGAAATTCCACAACTGATATATAAAAATGGCGGTTTTGTAATGTCACAAACAGCAAAAAAGATTCAAAATCTGAAGAGGATGTGTTTTCGTGTTTTAAAAATAGTTTTTTAAAAACAGTATTCGGTTTTATCTCTTCCCTTAAGTGTGTGAGGTTGTTTTGGGCTTCCCAAGTGTTATGTTTACAGTACATCAGTAGTAACGCATTTCACATGTCTCTGCAGGTACATCCGCTCAGCAGTTAGATGCAAGCTTCAGTACCAGTGCTTCCCTGGAAATATTTGAACTTGACCTGACTGACCCGTCGCTGGATATGAAGTCCTGTGCTACTTTCTCATCCACTCATAGGTATGTGCAGACTTTAAAAACTGTCTATCTGCTTATGTAAATGAAAAGCTCAGGATGTGAGTATTAGCAATCAAAGGGGCACAGCTTTCAAGATCTGGAGGTTTTTTTCTCCTGATAGTTTATGCCATGATAAACCAGCTCTCGCTAACCTGGTGCCCTCTAAATGTTTTGGACTGCAGTTCCCATCAATCTCGCCTGTCCAAGTTTGTTAGTGGCTTACATCCAGCCTCCAGGTCCTTTGCCCACTAGAAAGCACACAGCTTGATTGTCATGCCACTGTGCATTTGGGCATAACTCAGCAATGACTGATCCTCCATGCTGCAGCAGAGAGAGAGAAAGCCCTACACAGAGCTGGGCCTTACTGTCCTTGCTGTGTCTCCTGTACTTGCTGGTCCCTGGAGGTGAGAGGGAGAAAGAAGATGTTGGCAAAAGCAACATGCTTAGGCACAGAACAGTTGCATCAGGGGTAGGTAGACTGTACTGCTCTGGTTGGCTCCCTGGCCTCCTAAGCACAGAGGTCACAATAGGGATCATATCAATTTCTGGATTCAAACCCCCTTTGGTTGTAGTCCTGCAAGACCTGGAGGGCCAATTTCCTTATTCCTGGGCTGTATATCCTATGTTCCTATGATGTGCCAAGGCTCCTGGCCCTGCAGAAAAGCTCTGAATGGTGGCCTTTATTTGTAAAGGTGGCCTTGAATTCCTTCCTTGCTGCTATTGCATTTCCTTCTGCTAGAACTACAATTGTCCTGAGTGTACATTCAGCTAATGGGAATTATTCTACCTGTTTACTGCTTGAGCAGCACTTGTGCTGAGCTAAGAATGGCTGCTTCTCAGGACAAAGTGGCTTGGGTGGTGTCCATAGATGCAAAAGACTATGCTCCTCCTCCTGTCGATTTTGAACAGACTCCATGAATCTTTCATGGCCGATTTAATGTCAAACAGCAAAAACACGGTGCTTCTCCCGGCTGCTTGCATTGTCGTTGGAGGTGTCTGGCTTGGTTACTTAAGACCGTTGTATTGAATTACTTTGCACTGAATACAAAGTCCTGGGCTAGAGGGGTCTTTGGCCTGATCCAGCAGACCTCTTCTCACGATCTTACATCGTTTTGCAGGTATCACAAACTGATATGGGGTCCTCACAGAATGGCATCTGATGGGGATCTTTCGGGGGTACTCATTGCCGGTGGCGAAAATGGAAACATCATTTTGTATGACCCAGCTAAAATATTGGCAGGTGAAGAGGAAGTTGTGATTGCACAGAAAGACAAGCACACGGGGCCTGTTAGAGCTCTGGATGTCAACCTCTTCCAGGTTAGATCTTTCTTTCTGCACGTTAATCATGGTGCCTAATATAGCAGCACTTGAGATGATATTCAGTCCTTATTGCATGGGCCTGATTGTGTGTTCTCTGTTTTATAGACAAACCTAGTTGCCTCTGGTGCAAATGAGTCTGAGATCTACATATGGGACTTGAACAATTTTGCAACGCCTATGACTCCAGGAGCCAAGACTCAGGTACAAGACACATACGGTATTTTTTGCACCATAACACTCACTTTTTTCCTCCTAGAAAGTAAGGGGAAATGTCTGTGCGTGTTATGGAACGAATGCCTGCGGGTGGGGGGATCTGCTGCAGTCGTGAGCAGAGGATCCATGGTTCCCCTTCCTTCCCTCCTCCGTGGTTACAAAGCATGGATCCTCAGGATTTTTGCATTGGGCTACTCCAAACTCACTGTCAGATCACATGTCTGTGGCCACAGCATGAACAACAAAAATCATATATCCACTATTTCGTTTAGAATATTTTTTTTCTTGTTTTTCTCCTCTAAAAACTACGTGCGTGTTATGGTATGGTGCGTGTTATAGAGCGAAAAATACGGGTATTTTCCCCAGGTCTTAAATCCATTTGATTGGCTGGTGAGAGAATGAGGCAATTGTCATCTTACAGTCTGTTTATGATTGGGGATGGGGAGTCTGTGGTCCCCCAGGCATCGTCAAACTCAAACTCCCATCAGCCCCTGCTAGTGGGGCAAATGATCCGGTGATGGAGGTTGGGTGTCCAGTTACATTTGGAGATTTACAGGTTCTCCTCCCCTACTTAAGATACTTTTGGTGGAAGGGAACATCTTAGAATCCTGTAAAGCTTTTTGAGAAACCTGTAATTGTGTGATGATATATCCTTCTGAAAAGTGCTTGGAGATTGTAGAGATGAACGGATTAACCATGAAACTTAGGGTAGCTGACTGCTTTATTGAGTAAATGACAGGCTAAAATTATTACTGATTTATGTGTGTGTAAACTTGAGTTGAGCCTCAGGTACAACTCATTTAAAGTGAGAACTAAGGATAATAGGTTAAACTAGTGTTTCCCAGCCTTGGGTCTCCAGGTGTTTTTGGGACTACAACTACCATCATCCCTGACCACTGGTCTTGCTAGCTAGGGATGATGGGAGTTGTAGTCCAAAAACACCTGGAGACCCAAGGTTGGGAAACAGTTTTTATTGTCATTTTCAATGGAGGTCTGCCAAGTTTTTGAAGAGCTTAATAATAAGAAAGGTCTGCCAGACGTTGCATATTTTAGTGCCGTAGAATGAGAAACTGATGATGGGTTCTGTTTCCAACAGCCTCCTGAAGACATAAGCTGCATTGCTTGGAACAGGCAAGTCCAGCATATCTTGGCTTCTGCAAGCCCTAGTGGCCGTGCTACAGTGTGGGATCTCAGGAAGAATGAACCTATCATCAAAGTCAGCGACCACAGTAACCGGGTAACCATTCAGCCAGTTTGTTGTAGGCACTCACGCTAGTCGAGTATTTGTTAAGGCTGGTTGAAAATTTCCTTCTGAGGTGTGGGCATCTGTCTTCCTTCCCCATGTTCGTAGAGGAAGTGTAGGGAGCCTTGGGCCCAGAGGCTACATGTGGCCCCCAAGCCTCTCTACCTGGCCTTTGGGGGTTTCTCCAGGCCCTGCCCCAGGCTCTGCTTCTTCTGAGTGTTTCTGCCTTGATTAAATTTGTCCTGGAACTCCTACAGTGCCTCTTGCTTGTCTGGATGGAGGATAGAGTGTATCAAAACTAGCTTAAGGTAAAGACAAAGGGACCCCTGACCATTAGGTCCAGTCGTGACCGACTCTGGGGTTGCGACGCTCATCTCGCTTTATTGGCCAAGGGAGCCGGCGTACAGCTTCCAGGTCATGTGGCCAGCACGTCTAAGCTGCTTCTGGCAAACCAGAGCAGTGCACGGAAACGCTGTTTACCTTCCCGCTGGAGTGGTACCTATTTATCTACTTGCACTTTGATGTGCTTTCGAACTGCTAGGCTGGCAGGAGCAGGGACTGAGAAACCGCTGACCTTCTGATCGGCAAGTCCTAGGCTCTGTGGTTTAACTCACAGCGCCACCCGCGTCCCTGAGTATATCAAAACTAGCTTAGTGCCCTGTTAAATTTCAGATTCCTTGCCCCCACCCACTTCTGCCTCTGGAACCTCCCACCACTGGCATGTCCTTCCCCCTTCCCAGGTTGCTCAGAAAATAATGAGCTGCAAAAAAGATTCCTCTCACCTGACATAGAGTGACAACATGGAAATGGTTTTATCGTTGTATTTTCCCCTTGGGAGGAGTAACCCTGAAGGTCAGCCCAAAAAGACTGAAAATGATAAAAGTTAATGAAGCGCTCTACTTGTTGTGAGCATTGCACAATCTTTCTGCTCCCCCACCTCTTGTACAGGGAAAAATCCTGTAAATTGGGCCTATACACATGTGGCAGGGAGTGTGAATTGTCTGTGTTTTCTTACATGCATGGAGAGGGGGGGTGCATGCCTGTTCTCTCCATCTTTGGCCTGTTCAGGTTGAGAGCTGGCCCATTCATAAATACAGTATGGATGAGTCGCAGGCCCTGCTTGCAGGTCTCCCAAAGGGATCTGCTTGGCTCCAGTGAGAACAGGATGCTGGACTAGACGGGCCATTGGCTGTACTTGCAAAATTAGGGTAAAGGGAAGTGGGACCCACTGCAAAATGTTGCAATGCATCCTGTGCTAATACAGGGACATGAGCGTGCTTGTATGGTATGTCTGCATCTGGTTTGGGAGCGACCAACCACATGGGCAAAAGCTTTTACATGTGCCCAGCCCAGTGCAGAGGCAGAGGTAAGCAGCACTGGCAGAGAGCTGTGCAAAGGAGGTCTTGGATAGAAGGCAGCGGTCTGGTTTCTTTTAAGCCTGCTTGATCTTGCTACTGAGAGCACTGGTTGTACAATTTCAGATGCACTGCTCAGGGCTGGCCTGGCATCCTGATGTCGCTACACAAATGGTTCTGGCTTCGGAAGACGACAGGCTGCCTGTAATCCAGATGTGGGACCTCCGATTTGCATCTTCTCCGCTTCGTGTTCTAGAAAGCCATGCAAGGTATGTGCATATTTTGGGTCTCTCGCAGATCTGACTGGCTGCGTGGTTGACAGACGTTGAAAATGCTAATGACATCCTCCTTCACTGCTAGCAGCAGTTTGCTATGTGGATTTTGCTATGTCCCCACAAAAACAGACTGCTTAGCAAAAACGATTGAATACTTACGCATTGCTAAATCAACAGGGAGAGTAAGAGGAAACACCTTACAAAAAGGTAATAAGGAATGGACTATCTTTAAAGAATCTCTTAAAATCTTATGTGGAGAAGGTAGATCTCCTGACAGACAGTGAATAAATCTAGAAATAAAGAGAATATAATGAACTTAGCTTGGAAAATATTTGGAAGAATCGAACATCCAAAATGAAATGAGTGCAGATTAAATAAATGTAAACTAGCACGATGAGAATGGTTGGAGGTCAATTCATGGTAGGTGTGTTCATGTTGGGTATGTATATAGGTCATGTATGTTTTGTAGGTATGTATGTTTTGTATTGTTTGATATATGTATTGTATTGCATGTTTATAGATTCCGATGTACAATAAATGTATTTAAATATTTTCTAAAAATAAAAATAAAAAATACTGCAGGTATTTCAGAGTTTGTTTTCAACTTTTACAAAGGCTTCATTGGTTGCAACTTCTTTCACAGGGGCATTTTGACAATAGCTTGGAGTATGGCGGATCCCGAACTGTTGCTGAGCTGTGGAAAGGATGCTAAAATTCTTTGCTCCAATCCAAACACAGGAGAGGTACTGATTGAACACTTGCTTGCAAGCTTTTGAAATGGAGAGACATTTCTTGTTTGGCTATTGCAAAAAGAGTGCACAAACTTTGCACTCGGAGCAGCAGAACGAGGCAGGATTAGCTTTTGTCTCCAAACTAGCTTTCTGGATGTGGCTGGGTGGTCCTTCTTAAGCCGTTTAGGTCTCTGCCATTTTTATTGTAATATGTTTGGTTTTGGATACAGGTGTTGTATGAGCTTCCGACCAGCACCCAGTGGTGCTTTGACGTCCAGTGGTGTCCCAGGAACCCTGCTCTTCTCTCTGCTGCTTCTTTTGATGGGAGGATCAGCGTTTACTCGATCATGGGGGGAAGCACTGACAGCCTGAGACAGAAGCAAGCAGACAAGGTATTTAAAACAAAACACTGTGTATCAAATTGACGGAAGACAGATGTTTGCAATGCATGATGAAATACTTCTTAAAATACTGTTGGGATGTCTGTACACAAGCCGTGACTGTTATCCTGAGAGGAGTCCTATTTGTAGGGTTAAAGAGAGAGAGAAAATCGTTTGGTGGCACCTTGGAGCTAACTTTTTAGAACGTTTTTATTATAAAATGGTGGTGTCAGGGAACTGCCATCAGAGGGAAGAGGAGAGGTAAGACGCTCCAGTGATGCAGGGGAGGGAACTAGCAAGGAGAGAGAGAGAGAGCTTCCTCGGGGGAAGGGAATCCAGGGGACACCAGGGAGAAAGGGGAAGCTGAGAGTACGGCGGAGGGGAGGCTCCGAGACTCTTCCAGTGAAATCAGCGGAGAGAGCACAGGACCTCCGCTTGGCACGCCCATGCTGCGCAGAAGGCTTCCACGCAGAGAATCTAGGAGGAGACTTGGAGTCAAGCAACTTTTATGTTGGAAGAAATTTAGGTCACGCCCACTGACGGATTCTGCCAGTGACTAAGACAGTCGCGTTTCAAGGGCTGTCAAACCAGGGAAAGTTTTAGCTATACGACTAGCTTGGAGCAGTTTGCAGTTTACGCACAAGCAACCCCAATTCCCATTATAGGTGGGGTGTTGTATGTTGCTATGAAGCTGTGCTTCCTGCTTGCCAAAGAGAACGATCATGTTCTTTTTTGTATGGACAGATGAGATATTGACAGGAAATGTTTGCAGCTCAGATGGGATCCTAATCCACCCCCTGAATATACAAACAAATTAAACTCCAAAAAGCAAACCCAAGAATTGATAACTGGTTGGGTAAACAGGAGTGGTGATAATGCGCATGAGTTTTAGACCCATCTGTCTTTCTCTTTCTCTCTCTCCTTTTTGAAAGCTCTCATCCTCCTTTGGTAATCTCGATCCATTTGGAACAGGGCAGACACTTCCTCCATTGCAGCTCCCACAGCAGACCACTCCACAGAGCAGAATCCTGCCCTTGAAGAAGCCACCCAAGTGGATTCGCCGACCTGTCGGTGCATCTTTTTCAGTAAGTGGACTCCTAATTGCACTCTAATGGCGTGGGCTGTTTAACCCTTCTGCTGCGTTGCCTGTTCTATGAATGTGTTGTTCTGCTCCTTTGTGAAGTTTAAAATCGAGGATATGCGGTATATCACGTTCCCCTTGTGATGAAGTAATCACACAACCGGCACTCGGTATAATGTGTCTGTGGTGTTAAGCCCCGTTCAAAATACTGCCGTGAAATTAGATCTTCAGCTGACAGAGTGTGATAGATTTGCTAGGGACAAACAATTATAGGAAGAGCGTCTGCTTTCATCTGTCTCTTGGTTCAGAAAAAGGTTCAGAAAAAGCTCACCACTGGCGAGGTGTTGTTACTTCTTTTATTATTAGTTCTACATCTTTTACGAGAATGGGGTAAATATATCGATTAACTAAGCCCCAAAATATGTCACTTAATCCCTATACTTTCTCATGGTGGAGAGTTCGTGTGTGTGTGTTTTTAAGCTATGTACTCAAAATTGTGACATGGCTCCAATGGCTCTGCTTTCCCTCCCCTAGTTAAGAGACTAGGAGCTCCTTATAGGTGTGTGCCCTTTTCCCCATGCAAACTCTGCCCATTTTAGCAATAAATAAGGGGTGGGGAATCTTAGGTCCAGGGCCCAAATGTGACCCTCCAGGCTTCTCTGCCTGCTCCTCCAAATTCTTCCCAGGATACACCTTTCACCAATCCTGCTTTCCATCCTCCTTTTTGCCTAGCTAGAATGTGTCCTTGAATTTTGGTCATGCCTCTTGTCTGGATTGAGGACAAGGAGAGGTACATGTAGAAACCAGGTAAAACTTGTACCTGTTGCTCTGCCTACGAGGACCTTCTGGCGGTTCCCTCACTGCGAGAAGCCAAGTTACAGGGAACCAGGCAGAGGGCCTTCTCGGTAGTGGCGCCCGCCCTGTGGAACACCCTCCCACCAGATGTCAAAGAGAATAACAACTACAGTGGTGCCCCGCAAGACGGAAAACTCGCTAGACGAAAGAGTTTTCCATTTTGGAGTTGCTTCGCAAAACAAATTTCCTATGGGCTTGCTTCGCAAGACGACAATGTCTTGCGAGTTCCTGCTGGTTCTGTTTTCCTCCCCCCCCCTTTTTCTAAGCCGCTAAGCCGCTTATCAGCTGATCCGATCAGCAGATAAGCTGCTAATAGCGCTAATCCGTCAATGGGCTTGCTTCGCAAGACGAAAAAACCGCTAGACGAAGAGAATCATAGAACAGATTCTTTTCGTCTTGCGAGGCACCACTGTACCAGACTTTTAGAAGACATCTGAAGGCAGCCCTGTTTAGGGAAGCTTTTAATGTTTGATGTATTACGGTATTTTAATATTTTTTTGGAAGCCGCCCAGAGTGGCTGGGGAAGACAAGATAAATAATATATTATTATTATTACCTTAGGCTCAGTCTACCACAGGGCATGTGGCCCCTGGATTCTTTCCCTTGAGCCAAAAGTGGCTCCCCATCCCTGGCACAGCATCTTCACAAATCTACACTGCAACGTTAGTTTGCAACTCGCCCACCCCTCTCAAACGTCTGCTTTAAAGCAAACCTCAGATCTTCAGAACGTTCTTTTCTTTTGAGCGTGCATATTAAAACTAAGCATGGATCTTGATGGTAATGGATTTGAAACTCTTCCCTAAACCGTATCTGCTCTGCCCTTGAATTCCAGTTTGGCGGAAAGCTAGTTACCTTTGAGAATAGCAAGCCCCAGCAGCAAGGAGCAGAGCACCCTCAGCATCACTACCACGTCTACGTCAGCCAAGTTGTCACCGAAAAGGAATTCCTGAGCCGCTCCGATCAGCTGCAGGAGGCTGTGCAGGCAGAAGCGTTTGTCAACTATTGCCAGAAGAAAATTGATGCTGCCAAGAATGACTTTGAGAGGAACGTGTGGTCTTTCTTAAAGGTAATCTTAGATTTTGACTGTGCATTAGTAGCCCCCGGTCACCTTAAAAACCAATTTGCTAGTAATGACCACAAACTTGGATGCCTTTAGAAGAGGACTAGACAAATTTGTGCACGATAAGGCTATCAGTGGCTACAAGCCAAAATGGCTATATTCCACCTCTACTGTCACAGGTGCTATGCTTCTGAATCTCAAGTAGATCTCGGCGAAAGAAGAATGGAGGATGAAATTAATGGACTATGCAGAACTAGATAAACTAACAGGAAGGATTAGAAAACTGCGGGACCAGAAATTTGCAGAAGACTGGTGTAAATTTACAGGTTATTTGAAAAGTAATTGTGATGATCAGACTACGTTTGTAGGTTTGCAAGAAGTTTTGTGAGGTGAATTATTGGAACTATTGCAAAAATGGATAAAAGGGAGGGTGGTTAGTTAAGATAATTAAAGGCAATATGAATTTAAGAAATGCATAAGAAGTGGTTAAAACGGTGGAGCATCAGAGGTGCTGATGGAAGTCCAAAAAAAAGATTGTATAAGTGGTGAAGTTTTGTGGTATGTATTATAATTTATATGTTAAAATTAATAAAAAATATTATATATAAAAAAAGAATCTCAAGTAGAGGGAGTGCTGTTGCACACAGGTCCTGCTTCTGGGCTTCTGGCTGGCCAATGTGAGAATAGGATGCTAGACCAGATGTTGGCCTTTGGCCTGATCCGGCAGAGCTGTTCTTCTGCCATGTTTTTGCTTGGCAACACCGTCAATGGTGAGAGATGATGGGAGTTGTAGTCCACCCACATCTGGAAGGCACAATGTTGGCTCTCCCTGCCTTTTAGCTTGGACTGCCGTCAAAACGCACAATTCTTTGTACCTCTCTGCTTAATGCTCCATTGCAGTCCTTCCTCCTTGCAGAGATACAAGGGGCGTCAGGGTTTCGTTAGCATCTTGCTGCAAATTCACCAGGTTTGCTTTGCGACTGTTAATTGTACAGAGTGGGAGGTGCAGGATGGAAGACATTGGGGGAAAGGGAATAAAAATGAAACCTCTGTTTTCTACAACGCTTCCTTTTTCCTAACATTTTTTTAAAAAGGTGCATTTTGAAGAGGATTCACGTGGCAAATGCTTGGAACTCCTGGGCTTCAGGAAAGATGACCTACGAAAAAAGGTAAATGCTAATGCTAATGCTAATAATAATAATAATAATAATAATAATAATAATAATAATAATAATTGTACACCACCCCAGGCACAATGTTTTTTTATGAAGCTGTAGGCATGGTCAGTCATCAATAATTCTGTGTATAGAACTGGATGGCTGGCACCTCATTGGCTTTTAATGGAATTGGTTTATTGTGTTGTTATGTGTTGTAAACAGCCTTGGGGTTTTTAATGTAGGGTATTGTTTTTTAAAAAATTAAATAGAAATGAACTAAAAGGTTTTCATTATACAGAGGTGGTTGAGTCTCGAATGTACCTTATTACCCTGCTCATTCATATCATTTGCTTTCTCTTGACAAGTAAAGGCCAGATTGACACACTAAATAGAAATAGCCTTTAAAAATATGTGTGCCAGTCTTTGAAACAGCTTTTAAAAATACTAGATTGACATGTGATAGAATAGGTCCTTCAATAAGCAGAGGAAAGTGTTGCAGAAAAAGAGAGTTGTCAGTTAGGAGCATTGAAGGTTTCAGGGGTTCCCCTCCAAGATAATCCATAATTCTTTTTCCTTCCCTTCAGATTTCTTTAGCTTTCCATAAAGAGAGTCTTCATGGTAGAGAACCAGAAGAGGTAAGGAAACAAATGCAAGGTTTTATTATGCAAATGGGATGGAGTTTGGAACTTAGCTCACTTTTCCTGCAACATCCTTTCCTTGGCAGCCTAGTATTTGCTCAAAAAGACATGAATAAGCCAAGCTTGCCGTCATGTTAACCTGCATTTTACAAGTGGCACTTCGGGTAGTAAAGGGTCATATTAATTGCAGAATAAATCTTCAGCCTTTTTTAAAAAGACTGTGCAGGAGTTATTTGCTTTTTTCATTACTCCAATTAACCCAGTTCACAGGAGATAAATCCACCTTGACCCAAGTCTTTATGGTTTGCCTCCCTTCCTCCTTCTCCCCATTAATGTTCTTTACAATTCTGATGTGGCCTCTGCGGCAGCATTTTATGTTGTTGTTGGGCGTCTTGACAGTGTAATAATACATCTCACTAACCTTCCCTACTTTCTCTGGAAAGAGTTATTGCACATTGTCTCCACAGAGCCAGTGCTTTCCCCCCCTGAGTTCTGAATCTATAATGTTTAAAAGGTCCTGGAAACCTTTGAAGAATGAAGGCCATAGATCTCTCCGAAATCCTGGCTTGAGAGGAACAGGAACTGCAGTGCTGCTGCAGCTTTGTATACTGAGGGAAGGCGGGGGGAATAGCGAAGCTTTGTAAATTCAGGAACTACTTTTCCAGCAGGGTTGGAAGCAGACAGTGGATCAGAATATAATCAAGGAAATCACTTTAGATTTGGGCAAGCCAAGGGCCTATACATAGTGCCTAATATAACCAGCTTTCCCAGCATTTATAAACAGCCTCAAACCCTTGAAAATCTTTCTCTAAGTGTTTTGTTGCTGCAGCACCTCCACATGACACAAACATAGCCTGAATAGGGAGCTGTGTGTTCATTCGCTAAGAGCTTTGCTTACTAATGACTTCCTGGTGTTTCTTTTCCTTATGCCTCGAGTCCATTTGCTCCTCAATCTTAATCCCAGTCCTCTGTTTTCCTGCATCACTTTCCTCCTTCTCTCTTTCCCCTCTCTAGTCCACTCTCCCCTTCCCGTTCAATGTTCTAATTCGCCTCCCCTTTAAAGCATCTGTAGCACCTCATTTCTGCAGCCGTACGTTATTTATTCATCTCTCTGTGTCTCTTTTGTGCCTAAAGGCACCTGGGGCAGCTCATTAGAAAGTTATTTTGAAAACCAAATGTAGCTAAAATGCCGCAAGATAAATAAGTGAAAGTGAGCAATAAAGGCTTGTAAAACCATAATAGGAGGAAGCTCTCACAAACCAATGCAGGCGAAGAAAAGCAGTTGCAAAAAGCCCATGGAAATGAGATGGTCTTTACAAGCCATCAACACCAAGAGGGGGGAGCAGGGAAGTTTTGGACCTGCCAAGGGGCCACCACTGAGAAGGCCCTGCATTGCGTACGCTCCCACCGAACTTTAGACGGTAAGGGATGTGGAGCAGGGCCTCTGCTGACGATCTTAACAGTCAGGCAGAATAATGTTGGGTTAAGGAAACACAATTCCAGCCTGTATCAAGAACTAAGAGCCAGCCTGTATCAAGAACTTGAGAGCCAGTGTGGTGTAGTGGTTAAGAGCAGTAGTCTCGTAATCTGGGGAACCGGGTTCGCGTCTCCGCTCCTCCACATGCAGCTGCTGGGTGACCTTGGGCCAGTCACACTTCTCTGAAGTCTCTCAGCCCCACTCACCTCACAGAGTGTTTGTTGTGGGGGAGGAAGGGAAAGGAGAATGTTAGCCACTTTGAGACTCCTTAAAGGGAGTGAAAGGCGGGATATCAAATCCAAACTCCTCCTCCTCCATCTAGGATCTTAGGCAGACCCACATAGTTTTGTTCTGATCACAGTTTTCATAACATTGACACTTTCGACACTGAGTGAAAGTGTCAGCAAAGTTGATGTTTGTCTGTGATGGCAGGCATCCCAAGCAAGCCTGCAAATTATTTCTCTCTCCAGATAACAAGGGATAGTATCTTGCCAGCTACTAATGGTCGTGCAGTTTCTGCTGAACTTTCTGGTTCATAGCACAGGGTTTCCCGTAAGGAAATAACATGCATTCTGCCACTAAGCTACCCTCCTTATCTTGAGTATTATTTTTTTTATCCCTGACTGTCGCTTCTGTGAGCTTGCCTTCTACCCATTCCTTGTCTGTGTGTGGGTTGAAAATATCCTCCTATCTGAGAGTCAGTGTAGTCTAGTGGTTAGAGTGCTGGAACAGGGTCCGGGAGAGCAGGATTCAGCCACAAAGCTTACTGTGTGACCTTGGGACAGTCACTGCTTGCAGCCCAGCCCACCACACAGGGCTGTTGTGAAAATAAAATGGAGAAGGGAAGAACCTTTCCCCCTGTTTTAAAGGTCCTTAGAGAAAAGGTGGCGTATAATTGCAGAAATAAATACAATACGGTTGGATATTTTGACAAACGTTTATTAACAGGGCGTGAGATGATTTGGAAAGGAAAGCCGAGAAAGAAGCCGCCTTTTTGTCTTTAATTGGGTGCACAGGTTTATACTAACAATGGGAACTGTTTGGTGCTGGCTCTAACTGCTTTGGTGTCTTTCTCTCTGCCTAAAACCTTTGAAAACATCCTTTCCTCTTCTGTGGGAAAGAATTTAGAGGAATCTGACCAGCCAGTGCAGAGTGATGGCGAAGAAGGTGTGGCTGCTCAGGATCAGCTCTTGGGAGAGGTATTCATTCTCTTCTGTACTAAACATTGGGTGCTTGGTTGCTGACTCCCAACTATTCTGTTTGCTCTGAAATATTCATATCCCGTACACTCATAGACAGGAGACTGAGTGGGGCAGGGGTGGGGAGTCTCAGGCCCCATAGGGCTGAATGTGACCCTCTAGACCTTGTTGGAATTCCCTCTAGGCTATACCCCTTCTCCAATCATACCCTCCTTGAGTGTTTTCCCCCATACTGGAATTTGTCCCTGAACTCTGATAACACCTCCTGCTTGCATTAGAATGGAGGATAGAAGTGGACGAGAGATGTCTCTGTGTAGAAACCAGTATACATGTGTAAAATTTACATGAATTGCCCTGCCCACTTTTGCCTCTGGTCGTGCCCAGCACTTGCTCTGCACACTCTTGCCTCTGCCCCCCAAGAAGGGTTGTGGGGCTACCTTTGAAGGTGACCTGGAAACTACAACTAATCCAGAATGCGGCAGCTAGACTGGTGACTGGGAGCGGCTGCCGAGACCACGTAACACTGGTCTTGAAAGACCTACATGGGCTCCCAATACGTTTCTGAGCACAATTCAAAGTGTTGGTGCTGACTTTTAAAGCCCTAAATGGCCTCAGTCCAGTATACCTGAAGGAGCGTCTCCACCCCCATCGTTCTGCCCGGACACTGAGGTCCCGTGCTGAGGGCTTTCTGGCAGTTCCCTCGCTGCGAGAAGCCAGGTTACAGGGAACCAGGCAGAGGGCCTTCTCGGTAGTGGCACCTGCCCTGTGGAACACCCTCCCACCAGATGTCAAAGAGAAAAATAACTACCAAACTTTTAGAAGACATCTGAAGGCAGCCCTGTTTAGGGAAGCTTTTAATGTTTAATAGGTTATTGTATTTTAGTGTTCTGTTGGAAGCCGCCCAGAGTGGCTGGGGAAACCCAGCAGATGGGCGGGGTATAAATAATAAACTATTATTATTATTATTATTATTATTAATTATTATTACTACCATAGGCTGACAAAGGTCCACCATCCCTGTAGAAGGATGTGAGTGCAAGGCTGTGCATTTTCTGCACTAAAAATTACCCAGATTCTCTTGCACCAACGAGGGAAAAGAAAGAGTCAAAGTTTGCAGCTTGAGTAAATGCAACCATTAACCCAGGTTACCGTATTTTTCACTCTATAGGACGCACTTTTTCCCCTTCAAAAATGAAGGGGAAATGTGTGTGCGTCCTATGGAGCGAAGACGCCGTAGCCCCGCGACCCTCTCCTGGCTGGAGAGGTGAAGCGCAGCTATGGCAGGAGCCTCTACAGCCCCACGTCACCTCTCCAGCCGGGAGAGCGCACGCGGGGCTAAAGAAGCACCCCGCGACCCTCTCCTGGCTGGGGAGCTGACGCGCGACTATAGAGGCTCCTGCCGTAGCTGCGCGTCACCTCTCCAGCTGGGAGAGGGTCGCGGGAGGCTGCTTTAGCCCCGCGCGCGCTCTCCCGGCTGGGGAGGTGAAGCGCGGCTATGGCAGGAGCCTCTACAGCCCCATGTCACCTCTCCAGCCGGGAGAGCGCGCGCGGGGCTAAAGCAACCCCCGCGACCCTCTCCTGGCTGGAGAGGTGATGCGTGGCTATGGCAGGAGCCTCTCCGCTGCGCCTTTCCGCTGCTCCCTGACCTGCTCTTTGGGGCTGGTGGTGGGCTTCCCCCCCCCCAGCCCCAAAGAGCAGGTCGAAAGGAACCTGAAGCCTGGAGAGCGAGAGGGATCAGTGCACACCGACCCCTCTCGCTCTCCAGGCTTCCAAGGTAGCCGCCTGAACGCACCTTAAACGACACCTTGTTTTAGAGCAGGAAAACAAGAGGGGGAAAGTTCTCCCCCTCTCTGTGCAGCGCCTCCTGCCGCTTCACTGAAGGGGCGCTGGGCAGAGAGGGGGAGATTTTTTCCCCCTTGTTCTCCCCCCTCTAAAACAAAGTGCGTCCTATTGTCCGGTGCGTCCAATGGTGCGAAAAATACGGTATATGTTTTTCCTGTGAAGGCTAGGCACTGGTTCTTCCCCCTGTTGCACAGTACAGCTTCTTAACTTTCTTTTGATAGGCCTTCAGAGCTGACATGCACCAGGGGGCAGCAATGCCTGGAAACCTTTTTTTTAGGACGCCCACTTCCTAACTCCCCATTGCTTGTGGGGAGGATGGAGGTGCCTGGGAAAGAAGCATAAATTTCCAAAGCTGCTCAGTCTTGGGAAGGAGGCCAGTGGCTTTGGATATACGAGCCCCATGCATACTACATGGGCTTTCACTGCTAATGGTGAACAGAGCAGAAGAGCAATAGGTTTGGGTTTCACTTTGTCTGCCATTAGCATAACCAGGAATGTATAGGCTACATTAAATACGCTGAAAGATTTTACTCAGATTAGCATCATCCCGTCTACAAGGATGCTACCCCTCCCGCAAGGCAAATGCAGACTTCCTTTCCATTTTGCCCTCTGGGCTTTGGAGTGTTCTGATGCACGTTATAAAGCTGGAATATACAAATTGTATTACTCAGTTGTACATACTGTCCTTCAAGAGGCCTGCCTTTTGAAGTCACTGGGCATTTTGCCAATTGCATTAGAAATGGACAGTTCGATAGATCTCTCAACCACAGTGGTTTGTTATTTGGGCATTTCATCTGAATGACGTAGCGCCCAATCCTGTGCCTGTTGACTCGAAAGTAAGACCCATTGAGTTCAGCGGATCTTACTCCCAATAAAGGGTGCATAGGGTTGCAGTCCTAAATACGCACAGTTTTGTCACCAGGTTGGGATTCCCCCCCCCCCCATCAGATTGCGGCAGGATAAAAGAAATTTTGTTGACACAACACTTTGTGATATATGTGCAGCCATAATAATGCTCTTCTTTAATAAGTTAGCAGCCTTTTAGGAAAATGACGGTACAAAAGCATATCAGTATATCTTTGTTTTCTCAGTTATGGATTAATGTAAATACAGTATCAAATCCACTCTAAAATCACGTTCGTTTCTGCCTATTAGAGTAAAAAAGATGAGACTGCCACTCCGCCATCTGCAGATGAAACATTTAACATTTCCGTCACTGGAGGTAAGGAAAAAATGCCCACATTTTGTACAGAAGATCCGGGGTTTTTTAACTTGGCTAAACATGAACCTTTCTCAGTTCTTTGTTAGGCTGCTGTGATCATGATAAGTGAGTTTCTTTCTTTTCCTTGTTGCAGATATAGACGGCTTGATCACTCAGGCTTTGCTGACGGGGAACTTTGAAAGCGCCGTTGACCTCTGCCTCCACGACAATCGCATGGCTGATGCCATTATACTAGCTATAGCCGGTGGCCAGGAACTGCTGTCCAGAACCCAGGAGAAGTACTTTGCAAAGACACGAGGCAAAATTACCAGGGTACGCAGGCTTTTAAACTGGAAACGTGGGTAAAATATGGGCTCACAACCTCATCCTTTATTCAGAAGACCAGGCAGGCTTCTGGAAGGATCAGATAATCCATGCATCAAGTAAACAGGTATAATAGATGCATAGTAACGTGAGAGCAGTTTGTGGGGAAGAATCAGTAGTGAATTTGAAGCCGTCGCTTATATAACAGGGCTGATCGCAAGTGGACTGTTGGCTGGCAGGTCCCCTCTGTGGCCATTCCCCTTAAACACAATTAATATTGATTTCAGTATAACCTTTAATTGTAATTAAGTTAGGAGACAGGGAACTCACGGTAGGGCATAAAATCCTTCCTCCTGCTTCCAGTTTCTTTAACAATGGTTGATGGATCAGCCTTGCATGGGTACCAGCCCAATATTAGATAATGGA
The DNA here is from genome assembly GCF_965112155.1 of Podarcis liolepis. NCBI lineage: Eukaryota > Metazoa > Chordata > Lepidosauria > Squamata > Lacertidae > Podarcis > Podarcis liolepis. The sequence goes on along the minus strand of NC_139564.1, from coordinate 13,596,806 downwards.
GGTTCTACATCATAAATGAAAATTCTCAGATACAGCTAACATGTAGAATTGCCCAATTCTGTCTAGAGCAGTGTTTCCCAACCTTTTTTGGGCAAAGGCACACTTGTTTCATGAAAAAAATCTCGAGGCACACCACCATTACAGCCCCGTGACGTCAGCGCGCAGCGTCATGCCGGGAGGGACATGAATTGCTAGCAAATTACATAATCACCTCCTTGAGGGCTGGCTCATCTTCTCCGAAGGCAGAACCGGCGCGGATGCAGCATTGCAAAAATAAAAAACCCCCGACGCAGCCCTACCTGGGGGGCAGCCTCCACCTCCACCGCTCCGCCTCCGCGGGGATCCCCGGGCTCCATCCTGCCGCCCGATCTCTGCGGGGGCGCAGGCAGGCTGCGCGGGGTCTGCGCGGAAGAGCCCCTGCCCGCCCAGCCGCCGCCACTGCGCTCATTCCATGGCCGGGAGAAGAGCGCTTCAAACAAAACGCCCGGCCCGCCAGGCCACGCTGGTAAACGTAGTTCGCGCACTCCGCGCGGGCGCGGAGCCCAAGGGCGAGGGGACTACGGATCCCGGCAGCCCCTGCGCCGGGGACGGAGGGGGAGAGGCCGGGTGCAGGGATGGAGGGATGGGTGGGCGAGCGAGTGAGTGAGTGGCAGCCGCCAAGCCTTGGCCGAGAGCCAGGAAGGGCCTCCCTGGAGGAGGAGGAGGGAGGCGCAGAGCGGGAGGGAGGGAGGGAACCCCAGGGGTCATCTAGTGACGGCGCCCCAATCGAAAATTTGACTTAAAAATCTTTCGAATTTTTTAATTTTTCCCGCGGCACACCAGGCAACATCTCGCGGCACACTAGTGTGCCGCGGAACAGTGGTTGGGAAACACTGGTCTAGAGCTGCAGCATTTAATTGATTGCATTAATCAATGGGAAAACTTCTGATAGTCCTTTAAGAAGTGTCCTCGATTAAGCAGGCAGCAGTTCTTTAAGAAGCCAAAGAAACACAAGGGCTTATACAAACGGCAAATGGCGTTTCGCCTTTCTCTTGCACACAGGAGGAATGCCTCTTGCACACCTGTTTTATAGCAGTCATCATAGTACACCATCTACAAACAAAGTGCACTTCTCGTTTCTGAAGTCCGGCTTAGATTTCATGCAATTGACTAAGAAGCGTATAATTAATCAGGCTGAAGTCCTGGTCCTGTCATGACATTTTTCTTGCGTTCTCTTATATTGAGCTAGAACAGGATAAGACTAAATTATATTGACTTGATCGCTGGATGAAAAAGAGAACACCGCCCCCCCCCTTTTCTTCCAAGGTGGTGTTACTCCTTGGTAAGCCACTCTCAACCAACAACCCCCCTCCCATCTCCTACTTGCCCCTTAGATTTGACTGTTGTGATGCTTTTCACTTGGTTCCAGCCTCAACTTTGGCAGTCTTTGTGTTTCTATATGCCATCTGTTTTGCATTTTGTGAGAACCATTTTTCTCTCTTGCTTTGATCCCCAGTGTCCTCCTACAGTTTTCTGGCCATCAGCCAGAGCAGAGATATCTGGGGATTTGTGTTCATATGTTCACGGGTTACTTTCCTGAGTTCAGCAGGAGTTGTTCTTTTCTAATGGCCCAATTTCTGCCATAGGCTTCTGCTGGTTTGTACTTGACATTCTCCGTTGCCAGCAGAGCTCATTCCCTTCTTCACCTCGCCCTTCATTTTCCTTGAGGCTGTCAGGCAACTGGAGCAGCAAATGAGGCAGGGCCTTAAAAAGCAATGGAAAACATTCCATTTAGTTTTCCTACATCTTCTGTGATGAAAAGGCTGTATAAGCACTTAACACTTGACTTGTGGCACCCTTGCTGATAAGATTGACTGCTGCTGGGTTAAAGTATTCTGCGAACATTAGTGACCAGCAAGCTAATGGTGCAGTCAGCCAAGAAAATCCCCTGGTGCACACAGAAAGATGATTTCAGACTTTACCTTTACAGCGAGAATTGGGCCAACATGGAAAAGGTAAAGGGACCCCTGACCATTAGGTCCAGTCACAGACGACTCTGGGGTTGCAGCGCTCATCTCGCTTTACTGGCCGAGGGAGCCGGCGTTTGTCCGCAGACAGTTTTTCCGGGTCATGTGGCCAGCATGACTAAGCTGTATCTGGCGAAACCAGAGCAGCGCACGGAAACACCGTTTACCTTCCTGCCGGAGCGGTACCTGTTTATCTACTTGCACTTTGTGCTTTCGAACTTCTAGGTTGGCAGGAACTGGGACCGAGCAACGGGAGCTCACCGCATCGCAGGGATTCGAACTGCCGACCTTCTGATCGGCAACTCCTAGGCTCTGTGGTTTAACCCACAGCACCACCCGCATCCCATTCTCGCTGTACTTTTTATTAAAACAGAATAAAACATACACTGCCCATGCTGATGTTCTGGCAAGAATGGGGGGGGGGTGCCCACGCTTCTGTTGTTTGTCCTATGCTGTGGACATTTTTGAGAGGGCAACAGCAGTAACCAAGAGCTCTTGGCAGAAACTGTTTTGCTCTGTTTTTAGTGGCCCAGGGCTTAAATCTCTATCCACTTCTGCAGTAGCAGAGGCTTGTGGATCTGCCAGACCCAGAGGTGGGCTGTGTGTTTTAGAAATGGACCCTGGGGTCAGTCTTTCTTGCGACTGTGCAAAGTGAGATTTCCCCAAACACTTTCTTTTCTTTTTTTCAGATGGAGCCAAGCTCCCCTCCTAAACCAGCTTCTTTTTTCAGTTGCCTTGTTTACTTTCTCAAGTGTCCTATCAATCTGTCCCACTTGACAGCTGTTCATGCCTCCTCATGATTGAAGTTTCCCTTGTTTGTCCCCACAAACAAGGGAGTTATAGCCAGGTTCCTTTGGCTGTAACTCAAAAATAAATCAGTCCTCCGGGAGACGATGATAAGCAATTTAGGCACAGCTTTAGGCATTCAAGTTCCTGAATTAGATTACCAGGATCCTGAAACTTCTAGTGATAAGACAAATGGTGCAGTTAATTGTGGCAGTCTTTGTACACCCCTTGGTTTCTGGAACCAGATAGGTTGATGAATAAAACATTTGATGGTGCCGACTAGGCAGAGATTAACAGGTGCAAAGTTACCTGTAAGCCACAAAGGTATACTGCACTTCTGGTGTTCTCCCTACTTCTTCTCATACTCTTGTTATTTCATAGATCTAGTTCTTCCTCTTGGTCCTCCCCCTACAATGTTAGATGTGCCATCTTCCAACCTGTCAAATGCCTCTGTTGTTGGGGTCTTGCTTAGCGTGTGTCTGATGTCTACGCCAGGGGTCAGCAAACTTTCTGCAGGGGGCCGGTCCACTGTCCCTCAGACCTTGTGGGGGGCCGGACTATATTTGGGGGGGAATTCCCCCAACGACTCTCCCCCCCCTTCTGCACAGCACCAGATGAGCCCCAGTGGCTGCTTACCTGTGCCTTGCGAGCGGTAGGGGCTGGTGGCAGCAGACAGCGGAGGGACAATGAGTGGCGCGAAAGGGCTGGCTCTGGAGAGGGGCTGCTTAAAATGGCACTCAGCCAACCGCAGCTCAACAAAGCCCAGCCCCCTTCCTCCTCTAGGCAGGGTGGGGAGGAGGGAGGGAGGAGGTGTTGCCATGGTGTGTGGGGGGGAATGGTGCAGCCTTAACGATCAGAATCTCCATGTGGCGATTCTTGAACCGTCTGCGGGCCAGATCCAGAAGGCAATTAGGCCAGATCCAGATCCCGGGCCTTAGTTTGCTGACCCATGGTCTGCGCTATAAAATCCCGGGGGCTTAAATGTTTGTGGATGCGGTGAAGTAACACAGGAGGAGGTAGTGCAGTGCGCAGGCACCAATGTCCTGCGCTCATTGCACCTTCACCGTGTCCGAAGCTGCTGAGAGCAGAAGAAAGAGATCATATTGTTAAATTGTAATTGAGGATGTAGTAAGGGAGAAGAGCTGTAGGGAGATTAAGATCTGTGAACCGCAGGCAGGAAATGGGGGAGAACATTTTTATTTATCTGTTTCTCAAGCGCTGGATGCACTGTTACAAACTGAGACAGGAAGGCTAGGAGCTGAATGGCACCTTAAACCTTGTTTATGGGCACAACAACGGACTATCTAAGCACGCTTTTTTAACAGCAAGAATATAAAGCTGAAAATGAATGAACTTCAGCTAAAATCTTGCATTCGTTTTTCACATGGTCCAGTCCTCATCTGAAGACTGCAAAAAAGAGCAAAGCCTTTCTTTCCCTGCTAATATTATTCAGAGGGTCTCTTCTCCAGTCTTCAGAGAGTAGCTAGAAGTGGGGAGGCAGAAAAAGGGCCTCCTTTCCTTCTGCTCTGCAGTTTTAATCTGAAATCTTCAGCGCAGTACTGCACCCAGAGCTCAGAAACTGCTCAAGCTAATGAAATTCCTTGTCACAAAACGCACCTAGAACAATGGGAGTTTTGAATGCTGGTTAGATGTGATTATCAGGCAGAGGGTTGTGGATGAGTCATCTGACTAGTCTATGACTTCCCTTACCTGATAATCTATTTTTCTATGTGGAAGAAACATTCAGTCAAACAAGCCTCCACCTTCATTCTGTGGTGGTACATTCCGGGTTTCTCATCCGTCGTTTGTGAGAACTAGGCCTCAGAAAGAGGAAACCTTCAAAATGCTGTAGAGAAAGAAGTGGTTAGGGAGGATGTAGTTATTGGGTAGGGAGGAATTTGGAGTGTATGATCTTACACCCCAAGTTGGGATAATCACATTTTAATGTTCCTATATGTGAATCAAACCAAAAACAATTTCCTGTAGGCAGGGGGAAACTAGCACAACTGAAGTGGCTGGACTAAGACCTTTCTCCCTTATGTGCTAGTTTTCTACTTGCAAGGCTTTTTAAAAAATAGGAGAGACATTCCAGAAATGTGATTCCCACCCCTGCAACCTGCAGTATAAAGTAATATTTTCTATTTTACCACCACATCCTGCTGCATGTGTAGATTAGCTAACTACAGATTTTGCTTGTACAAAACCATGACACAAGATTACTGTAGCGTAGTAGTAACCAGTGAACAGTGTGCATGTCTTTAGATCCTGTTTTTAAAGCAAGCTTTTGCAGAACCGCTTTACTCTCTTGGCTAGGATGCTCAATCGGTAAATGCACAACATTAGAACAGGGCAGTCTTAATACACTTATTTGTTCTCTGCCTTTTCTTCTCAGCTCATCACTGCAGTTGTGACCAAGAACTGGAAGGAGATTGTCCAGTCTTGCGACCTGCAAAACTGGAGGGAAGCTTTAGCTGCCGTGTTGACTTACGCAAGGCCAGATGAATTTGCTGCTCTCTGTGGTGAGGAAACTAGACACAGATGAAGGTGTTGGGTTACTCTTTAATTAAAATGCAACGTATCTTTTTTATAGCTTGCATTTTCCTTCACTGAAATAAAATATGAACACATCTCATTTAGTAAGCAATTAAGCACACAGGATTATTATTATTATTATTTAAAGCATTTTTACCTTACCTTTCATCTGAAAAAGGTTTCCATAGCAGCTCCTAAAATATCAATGAAAAGACTGAGCAAACTTGCAGGCTTACATTCTTAAAAGGCACAGCACAAAAGGAAAAGGGGATTTGGAGGGATGAGGCAGGGAAGCAAACTCAAGCACTAATTCTTACAGAAAAAGTTATTATAACCACCAGCTGGAATGGATCAAATGACAGCATGGCTTTAGTAGCCTCCATTTCCTGGTTCCTATAATCATAGGTTTTTCATGATGTCTAGAATGGGCAGCTAAGATTAGCACCAACCATAACTTTGCCAGACTTGAATGTCGTAGCAAATGGTGACTAGAGATAACCAGCAAAAGGAAGAGGGAATGTGCCCTTGGCACATTCTGGTCGTTTGGAATGCGACATCTGAACTAGACATTCGTACATTTTTAACAGCGCAGGTTTTAATTGCATGGATTCAAATATGCACTCTTTTCCTTCTAATTCCTAGATTTGTTGGGCTCTAGACTTGAAAGCGAAGGTGACAGCCATCTGCAGACTCAGGCTTGCCTATGTTACATTTGTGCTGGAAATGTAGAAAAGCTGGTTGCCTGCTGGACTAAAGCTCAAGATGGAAGCACCCCGCTTTCCCTTCAGGTAGCTCTTCGTTAACTAGTTCCCTTTTGGGTCTGGTCCCCAGTGAGATAACACGACACCTTTAAACTTTATATGAAATTCTACTGGTAAAAAAAAGGGACCCACATGCAGATAGAAACTCTTTAATCCAAACTGGCCTGCTTCCCGCTTAACTATTTTCTTTCTCCCCGTAGGACCTCATTGAGAAAGTGGTTATCCTGCGCAAGGCGGTGCAGCAGACACAAGTGGCCGACGCCAGCACAGTCGGGGCTCTCTTGGCCGACAAGATGAGCCAGTATGCCAACCTCCTGGCTTCGCAGGGCAGCACCGCTGCAGCTTTAGCTTTCCTTCCCGAGAACACCAACCAGGTAAATGACAACCATATGTCAGGAGTGCTCTGATGGTGTTTCCTGCTTGGCAGGGGGTTGGACTCAATGGCCCTTGTGGTCTCTTCCAACTCTATGATTCTATGGGCTTGGCTTTTGTTTCCCTCCCTTGCCTTAACACTAGATTGGCCTTTGCTAACCTAGCGCCCTCCAGATACTGTGGAGTGCAGTAACGCATCAGCCCCAGACCTTGAAGGCAACTGAAGAACTTCAGCTGGTCCAAAATTCAGCTGGGCTTTCACTTACCATCTAGGTAACCCTGTTTTTAAACAGCCATGTTGATTTCCAGTTTGTTTCCAGGTCCGATTCAAGATGCTCACATTAGGTTAAAGCCCTAAACTGCTTGCACCCCAAATACCTGAAAGTTTACTTTCTGGAGGGGGGCGGATTCTTGGTAGTTCCACTGCCCTCAGAAGTTTGAGGGTCTTCTGGGAGAAGGTGCTCTCTGTGGCAGCCCCCAAGCTGTGGAATTCCCTCCTCGCAGAGGTTCATTTGGCACCTTCATTATGTAATAATAATAATAATAATTTTTTTTATTTATTCCCCTGCCAGAGCCGGGCTCAGGGCGGCTAACACCAGCAAAATTACAATAAATATAATAGGGGGGGGGGACCCAATTTAAAATACAGGTTAAAATGCAATTTAAAATGCAGCCTCATTTTAAAAGTAGTCCATGGATCAAAACCGTAAGGGGAGGGAAACATAAGGGTCAGACTGAGTCCTAACCAAAGGCCAGGCGGAACAGCTCTGTCTTGCAGGCCCTGCGGAAAGATGTCAGGTCCCGCCGGGCCCTAGTCTCTTGTGACAGAGCGTTCCACCAAGTCGGGGCCAGTACTGAAAAGGCCCTGGCCCTAGCTGAGACCAGTCTAACCACCTTGCAGCTTGGGATCTCCAAAGTGTTGTAGTTTCCGTCTGCTTCTTAATTTTTTTCATCTATATCCCACCTTTCCTCCAATGAGCTTAAGGAGGCATATATGGTTCGCCTTCCTGTTTTACCTACACAACAACCCTGCCAGGTGGGTCAGTGCGCGTCTGGCCTGAGGTCACCCAGTGAGCGTCATGGCTGAGTGGGGATTTGAACTCTGGTCCCGTATGTCTCAGTCCAACACTCTAACCCAGTCACCCCCAAACTCGGCCCTCCAGATGTTTTGGGACTACAACTCCCATCATCCCTAGCTAACAGGACCAGTGGTCAGGGATGATGGCATTTGATGCCCAAGAGAGATTTGTATATACATTGGGACCTGCCCTATTCTCTTGATTGCCATCTGTTTTCAATCTTGTATTTTTAAATAGCCGTGACCCACCCAGGGGCATAAAAAATATAATGATGGTGATGGAGAATGGATAAATGAGTGGTTGAACATTGTAGGGCCCAGTTAGGCCAGGACAGGAATGACTGAGTGGAAATTCCTTGTTGGTTCAGTTCTTCTGGCTTTGGAGCAGGAGCTATGAAGAAGAGCTGTGTTGAAGCTCCCCAACATCTCCTGTCTGCCTGCAAGATGCGGAACACCCCTCATCTTGCAAAGATTAGATATATTTGTGTGTCTCCTTGGGTCCCTGCTTCAGCATAAGCGAAAAATTATTCCGCTGCTGCAGTAACTCGAGTCCTCGTGCCTTCTCACGACTCTATTCTCCTGCCACCTTCTGTGTCGAATAACGAATGCACCAGTTCTCTTGATTGGATCCCGCTTGCTTGTGGGGTGTATGTGTGCAATTCCTTGTGGTTTCTTTCCTCTTTGCAGCCAAACATCATCTTGTTGCGGGAAAGGATTTGTAGAGCTCAAGGAGAGCTTTCCCGGGCCCCAGAAGCACCAAAGGTACCTTACGAAAGACAGCCTGCAGCACCCAGGGGGAGAGTTGGACCTGCGGCTGGCCAGGCGCAGATGCCACAAGTCCCAGCCCAGCAATACTATCACCAGGTAACGGACACCTTCAGCAACCACACTTCAGCATCTGTGGACACCCAGCTTTGCTGCAGCATCGTTCTGCCTAATGTTCTGAGCATTCAGCGCCTGCAGTGTCTGTATGCAGTGCCTCTTGCAAGTCTTTCCAGCAGCAGCTTCTGCGTGTGCTTTTTGCAGTTTGTACACGTGCTTTTCTGAAAAGCGATCATGGGAATCTTGCGAGCCAGCCTGCCTGAGTGTTCGTTTTGATGCCACGCAAGCTTTTGCTGATGTGAAATGCTCTTTTAAATGCCGAGTGTTGGAGCCTTAAATCCTGCTTGGGATATTTCCGCCTGCTTTGTTTTCTCCTCGCCCTCCACCACCCTTTGTGTTGCTTTAATTCCCTGTGCAGATAATGAATTTGGGGCATGTTTTGCCACTACCCTTTCAGCTTGAAATAAGCTGGATATTTTGCTCCAAGGCTTATGGCTCCTCAGCCTTTTGATATATTTGCCAGACAGCTATGATAGCAGACTTAAAACACAAGTTAGGGCAGGCTTGTAAATACAGTGTTGTCTGGGTGGTCTGTAGTGAGCAAGCATCTTCTCCAGGTGACCAAGCCTAGAAGTGTTTATAAGCTAAAAGAAAAGAAAATGTTTTATTTGACGCAACAAATGACAAGTATAAATGTTTGTGGAGAGGTGGCTCCTGAACGATTTTATAGCTTAGAAGCAGCCTATTTGCAAGGCTGTTCTTACGGATAGAGAGCATGAAACTTGCGCATCGTTGTTCTCTTGCCTCTAACGCACCAGGAGAGACCAGCACCAGAGGATGTGTCCCCCCCTGGCAGTTGTCTTTGGGATGTGCACATTTTTCTCTTTTAAGCACACATGTTGTTGGCACACATCTGTCTCAGAATGGAGTGTGCCCCCGGGGGGTGAAGTTGGAACCGCTGTAATAGCAGCACCAGAGTGACTTCCCCGGACACACTGCCTGGGCATTGGGTAAAGAGGTCCTGGGCTGCCCAGACGACAAGACCCTCCTCTCAGCCTTGCTGATGTGGGCCAAAGGAAAGTGGAATGGTATATTGTAAATGGGAATGGCTCACTATGTCTGTGAAGACAAGTTCTGGACAGGCTCAAGAGTAAGTGCAGATTTCACCCCATTTTCTGATGTGAAAGGCAAAGCACAAATCAATCTCTGTATGTGGCTGAGTCTTAAATGCAGGCAGAAGCTGCTGTGCTCTTTGGGTCTTGCTCCTTTCCTTTGTGTATCTTAATTACATAATACCATGTATTGATTCTGCAAAGAACATAATGTGTCTTACTCCTGTCTTGATTTTGTAATATCATCAGGCCTTTTGTTTGTGCGACAGCACTCCTTGGCACAGAGTTCCAGCACCTCTTTTTTTGCTGCCCATAGCAGCCATTTTGTGCTGGCACCCATGGCACTCATCAATATAAGCACGGGCACCTCGTGTTTTTTTTAACAAGAACATAAAAGCGCTGCATGGCATTATCCCAACCCAGCAGCTTCAATAGCCACAGAGCAGTCTGGTGCCCACGCTGAGTTTTGTATGGCCAGGTGTGCTCTGTATGTTTGTGTGTCCTCCACCCTCAGTCCACGTTCTCCACTTGTATGCTCTGGGAGTTCCTATCTTCCACATTGCTCTCTGTCGGTTCCTGCATTTTAAAACAATCCCGGCAATCGAGTATTAGACAAGCAGCACTTGGCACTGAGACTGCAGCTTGTTAGGGATGCAAAACATGCCAAATAAAAGCATCCTAGTCAATCCAACAGCACTAACCAGGTGAAATCTAAATCACCGCTGTGCATTCGCTGCCTTCTTCCCCTTCGCTGCTTCTCTTTCCCCTTGCTGCCTTGTCTTGGCTGCTTGGCTCCTAAGAATACAGTGATTGAGGTCTTAAACAATCATAACTGTTAAGTAGCATGGCAAATAGGGGGTTGGCATTGTTTGGTGTGGGCATTTTTTGAGCATTCTGGCTGTTTGACTCCCTTTCGGACTTTTTCTTCTTCTTTTTTCATTTCGTTTTATTTTTCCATGATTGGTATCTCTCTGTTCAATTCAGGTTAGAGTTGCCCCTACTGTCACTACCTGGAGTAACAAAAACCCCACTGCCCTTCCCAGCCATCCTCCTGCAGCCTCTCCCTCTGAGACACAGGTATAACATTAATTATTCCTCTTTGAGCAGGATCTGCTCTCCTTGTTATTATTATTATTTAAATAAAAAACTGGACACTTGCACACATAATCCCTTTCTATGCCATTCCTATGCTCCCTCCCCGCTCCCATCACCTTTTTTATACACACTTTGCAATTCTCAGCGCGTTCCTGGCCATCTGGGAAGTAGGCACAGGTTTCAGATCAATCAGATTTCCCAGCCGGCTTTGCTGTATTTTAAGATGTCTTCTGGCCTGTGAATCAGATTTTGAGTTCAATCAACGAGGCCCCCATAGTTTCCACTGGGGGAACAGGTGGGCTTAATTCCTCCCCGCTGCCACGTTTCTCCCTCCCTAACAAATTGAGTAAATGATTTAGCCCTTAAAAGCACCTTGAGTTGACCGTCCCATTCCCCATAATGAATTCAGCGCACGTTAGGTTTTCTCCATTTTTCGGCACTGCAGGTGGCTATTGCCAGTTTCTTGGGCACCCTGTTGCATGTTCTGTCTTTACATTCAAAGTAAGGTGGGAAGTGGAAAAGAATTGTGTGTGAGCTAATGAGTGCTTTGAGAGCAGGACTTTTAACTTTGCAAACTGTCATTCTGGGCCAAGCCTTCGCTTCATATGCACCTAACCAAACCTAACCTTTCTTCTCTTCCCAATTTGTTCCCCAGGGGGAAAACCCTCCTCCTCCAGGGTTTATGCCAGGGGCTGTTAATCCCAGCGCACCACCACATCAGCCAGCGCCTCCTGCTTACAATATGTACACTCAGGTCGCAGCACAACAAGCGTATCCACAACGTAAGTAGCACAATCTTCCTAGTATCCCCCCCTTTATTCTTATTACATTGAGCTTGGTGTGCTATAAACCTAGGTTTGTTGTTGTGGCAACCTTTGAGATCCTCCCCTGGTGCCCACAAAGCCTTTGAACCACCCACTCATCATCACCGCTGCCATGGCCACAAGGGGGTGAAAGTGGTCACATCTTTCTCCCTTGAAAGGTACATAGAGCTGAAGGAGGAAGTTGTGAGAATACGCTCATTCCGTCAGCACCCTGATATCTGCAGATGAAGGGTGGTATACTACTAATAGTAGTAGTAGTAGTATCATACACACACCCTGGCAAGGCAGATTGGATGGTAAGGGGCCTGTTGTGCTACTGGGAGACCTTGCACTGGCTTCTGCTAGAGCATCTGGTTAGCTGAATCCAGACCACTGTTGTGAATAACATGGCAACTTGGATTATTTTCCCCATTGTATCCCAAGAGCCCGGAATGGCTTGTACCTTTTATGACTGTGAAGGAACTTAAACCTGCTCTCCTTCCTTCCTTCCTTCCTTCCTTCCTTCTTTCCTTCTTTCCTTCTTTCCTTCTTTCCTTCTTTCCTTCTTTCCTTCTTTCTGTCCTTCCCCCTCTCCCTGTAACTCAGTTCTCAGCCCACCATGCTGCTCAGGTTCCCTTTGGGATTGACAAATTTCTCTTCAGGCATCATAGAAGCATTAAATAAATGAGCTATGGATTTTGCAGTGAAATAGCTGCAACCTTGTGATATTCATTTGATTTCTTCTCTCCCCATCGCCCCTTAATAACTCATCTGGTAACAGCACTTAACATCCAAGCAATTTCTGCCGTGTAGCATGGTGCAGAGCAGGGAGAGCTTTTGAACATACGAGTCAAAGAATTGTTGAACATTAAGGGTTGCGATTTCTAAGGAAGAAATGGCACTTGACTGAACAATGTGTCTTCTAAATTATTCAGGGTGAGCTGCATACATGTCATTGGTCTCCCCACGCACCCACCCCCTGCCACCCTTGTCTCTTTTTAGCCCCCTAGAGCAGGGGAGGGGAGATCCTGTGGCCCTCTGGGTCGCATTCGGCAGCAGCATCTCATGGGCAACATGACCTTGACCTAGAGATCGATTATTAGAGATTAGGTGCCAGGCAAAAACGTTCCTCTTCAACCAGGCTTTTTGGCCAATTAACATTATATGACTTTCTAGTGGGGTAGGAGAGCTGAAAACAATGCCAATACATTTCACATCTGGCGACCAATGTGCCCCTTTGGGTTCAGATAGTACATGGGTAGACGAGTCTAAAAAATCTAGGACACAAATGTTCCTGGGCCCTCTAGTGCAGGCATAGGCAAACTCAGCCCTCCAGATGTTTTGGTACTACAACTCCCATCATTCCTAACTAACAGGACCAGTGGTCAGGGATGATGGGAATTGTAGTCTCAAAACATCTGGAGGGCCGAGTTCAGGGATGCCTGCTCTAACCGTTACACCACACGCTGATTCTGAAGACACACCTCTTTACCCTGGCATTTGATGCCCAAGAGAGATTTGTATATACATTGGGACCTGCCCTATCCTCTTGATTGCCATATGTTTTCAATCTTGTATTTTTAAATAGTTGTAAAAGGTTGCCTATGCCTGCTCTAATGGCTATGGAGGCTCATTTGCCTTATTTACCCATGTCTAGGGGGCTTAGTTTGGTCAAACAAGGTATGCACTTCCAGACTGAACGCTAAATACATTACTTCTGGTAAATGTGCCACCATAGCAGCTAGACGGCTGTGAAAATTTGTGTCCTGGGCTCCTCTACCCATGGTACTATCTGAGACCAAAGGGGTGCATAGGTTGCCAGATGTGATTTCCCCCCAAAGCTCTCCTACCCCACGATTCTAAATGTTTCTGTGTGGGGGGGTATTGCTTTGTTTTGCTTTTGTTCTCGTTTTGTATTTTTCTGTAGTGCACCGCCCCGTGATCTTGGGGTGTTGCATGCAAATTTAATTAATAATAATTTCCCGTTTTTATCTTCCGTATTAAAGCAGGAACCTTTATCTGGAATGCTTAACCTGCAGCCCCTCTTAGGAGGGAGGGCTGTGTTTTCTCCCGTTTCAGCTGGGCCTCACTTTACTAACATAACCTTCTCCTTTCCCCCCACGCTCTCCGATGTAGCTTGCCAGCCAGCACAGCAGTATTCTTTCGGAACTGGGGGACCGTCACTCTATCAGCCCCACCAGCAACAACCTCCTCCGCCCCCTCCTGCCTCGGCCTCTTACACTAACCCCAATCCTCCTTACATGCCCTCTAACCCTCCCACCTCGATGCCCTCCCCGCTGTACCCAGCCCAGCCCCAGCCCTCCCCGACCAGCTTGAACCCCAGCTCTTCTCTTCCTCCTCCTCCTCCTTCTGGTGCCTCCTTCCAGCATGGCCGGCCGGGAGCCCCAGCATCTTCTCTGCCGTATGCGCTGCCTCCTGGACCCTCAGGTACAGAGCCGGCAACCAGTGAGCTCGCTGCATCCCAAAGAACAGGTCTGCGCTTGCAAAGGGGCCTTTGTTATGCATTTGGGGGGCGGGATGGGGTGCACGTTTCATTCATCCTCATCATTTTGCATGTGTGTGCTGACACAGTTTCACACAAAACTGGTTGCCTTCCATGTAGGACCAGCAGCTTGCTCTGTTCAGAGCAGCGTGAGTGACCAAACGCCCCTGCCGTGAGTCAAAAGAGCGTCCAGAGATAGTCCCAGGAGTCATTTGCTTCAAGTTGTTGTTGTTGTTTAGTCGTTTAGTCGTGTCCGACTCTTCGTGACCCCATGGACCAGAGCACGCCAGGCACTCTTGTCTTCCACACTGAGAGCCAGTGTGGTGTAGTGGTTAAGAGCGGTAGTCTTGTAATCTGGTAAACCGGGTTTGATTCCCCGCTCCTCCACATGCAGCTGCTGGGTGACCTTGGGCTAGTCACACTTCTCTGAAGTCTCTCATCCTCACTCACCTCACAGAGTGTTTGTTGTTGGGGAGGAAGGGAAAGGAGAATGTTAGCCGCTTTGAGACTCCTTAGGGTAGTGATAAAGCAGGATATCAAATCCAAATCCAAACTGTTCTTCCACTGCCTCCCACAATTTGGTCAAACTCATGCTAGTAGCTTGAGAACACTGTCCAACCATCTTGTCCTCTGTCGTCCCCTTCTCCTTTGCCCTCCATCTTTCCCAACATCAGGGTCTTTTCCAGGGAGTCTTCTCTTCTCAAAGTATTGGAGCCTCAGCTTCAGGATCTGTCCTTCCAGTGAGCACTCAGGGCTGATTTCCTTCAGAAAGGATAGGTTTGATCTTCTTGCAGTCCATGGGACTCTCAAGAGTCTCCTCCAGCACCATAATTCAACAGCATCAATTCTTCGGCGATCAGCCTTCTTTATGGTCCAGCTCTCACTTCCATACATCACTACTGGGAAAACCATAGCTTTAACTATACGGACCTTTGTTGGCAAGGTGATGTCTTTTCTTTTTAGGGTGCTGTATAGCTGTATATTTGCTGCATAGAGGCTCTCAAACTGTAGAAGGGGCTTTAGCTGAACGTTCTGGGTTTAACCAAAAACAAGACCAAAAGGAAGTCAAGACATCAGTGCTGGCAGCTTTCAGTCAGCGACTTATAAGAACAGGGCTTTGGAATGGGACCTGGCTCTTGTTTGTTTGCCATGCCCCAAAATTGCCTAGCCAATTGTTTAACATTCACAAGCCTCCTGCAGAAAAGTGTGTTACCTGCTATCAGTTTGCTAGATTTTTTTAGCCTGTCAGGGAGATCAGGGCCACCCCATACCTCCTTTACCCTTGCAGGAGCCCCGTGAAATGCTCTAGGCCAGCCTTTCTCAACCTGTGGGTCCCCAGATGTTGTTGGACTACATCTCCCATCACACCTAGCTAGCAAGGCCAGGGCTCAGGGATGATGGGAGTTGTAGTCCAACAACATCTGGGGACCCAGAGGTTGAGAACCAGTGCTCTAGGCTGAGAGGTAGTGGCTGGCCCACATTCACCCAGTGAACTTCAGAACGGAGCGGGGATTTGAACCCAAGCCTTTGCAGCCCCAAATTCCAGCAATTAAACCCCTACACCACACTGACTCTCCTAAGGTACGGTCACTTTACCTGCTTACCACTGCATTTGCACCTGTGCCACTCTGGAAAACCTCCAAAGCTACAGCCACACTGCACAGACCAAACATTTGTATTTATGGAAGTGTGTAAGTACAGGAAGCCTTATACTTCTCTGAAGTGGCATGGGAGCAACCGCTGTTGCCCTCTGGGATCCAGAATCCTTAACAGGCAAATAGCCATGATGTGGGAAGGAGCCTCTTGGTGCTCTATTTTTCACTTCTTAACCAAGATTATTCCATTAGCAAGCTTTGAGATGGTTTCAGGAGAGCATGGACCAGGGTTCTTGTTTTAAACCCAAGGTTGGGGACATTTGGGGGGGGGCGGTCCGACCTGTCCCTTTAAAATAATAATGGTAGTAATTCTGGAAACTTAATCAGAGCATACCTTATAAACATGCCGTAATTCCAACCAGAACAAAACTTATTGGCCGCTGACCTATTGTATCAATACTGCAGCCCTTTATATTCATTGTTAGCTGAAGTTTTTCCATTGGAATTGGCACCAGTAAGGGGGGGGGAGAGAGTTGTTCACTAAAGGTGAGACTCGATATTGATGAAGCAATTCAGAAACCCTTTAAAGGTATGTTTTTCTTCTCGCATGAACTAAACAAGCATGTCTGGAACATTTGCTTCTGCATGTGTGTTAGCATGACACAAGAACGTTTGGCCCAAAATGAGAGAACTGTGAACTTGCTTTTGTTAATGTTTTTTGTCTTGAGCAGCTATGGGTGCATGATAACAGACCTGTTTCTTTATCGGTGTCATTCAACTTTTTCTTTAGCTTTCCTTTCCTTGAAAATAAAATGCAAATAAGCATAACAGGAAGACACAAAGCTTCTGTCAGGGACCAAAACTACTTTGTATTATTATTATTATTATTATTATTATTATTATTATTATTATGGCCAGGGTATGAAGGGAGCAAGACTATTACCGATTACAGTTTTGGATGAAATTACATTAGATACACAGCAGCTGCCTTTTACAGACTTTTAAGACTGTTCCCCTTTCCTGGTAAAAAAATGGGTTAGAGTACTTTTGAGTTCACTTCAAGAAATACAGCGTGCCCCAGGGTGCCTTGCAAAGAGTGCTGTGGACTAAAGTTTTCTAACAGTAGTAGCTTCCATGTCCAGTTCAGAGCTGAACTCTTAAAACAGGTGTGGCCCTCTAGATGTTGAGTCTCAGCTCCCATCATCCCTGACTGTTGGGGTCCAGACAACTAGAGGATCATTCCTACCCCATTCATGTTTTTGCAGGGTTATCCCATTTTTGCTTTGATGAACAGGACTAGTGATGTTAAATTCTCGAGAATAATCTTTTGGAGAATATTCTCAAGAATATTCTCGATTAATGAGAACGTTAGAGAATTTTCATTTAAAATAGAATATTCATTTTAATGCATTGAAAATGATATAATTAGTTAATATACATGTTTATTCATGGGTAAACTTGTTCAGATGGCAACCAAAAACTGTAAAGATACTTTTATTCAATGGGGCAATGCAGTGAATTCACATCCTTTGATTTTTTTTGCACCAAACTTGAAATTGAAAATTCAGCGTGAATGACTCATGTTTCTCACCAAGCCTATTACATACAGTTGAAATACATAGGAATGTTGAAATACATAGGAATTCAAATGTTCATCAAATTAAATGAATAGCATTTTTAAAACTAAAAAAAAAAAAAAAAAGGTTTCTGTAGCTCACATTTCAGAACTGCCAATGGTGAATGACACAATGCCCAATAATGTAACTGGATCAAAAAAAATTATTATTCATTACTTACACTGGCAATATCACAGCTTGATTTATTATTTACTAGATTTTTTAAATGTTTGTGGAGAATATTCTCCGGAGAACTTTCCAGCAGAGAATATTCTCGAGAATATTATCATTCACGAGAATATTCTCCGGAGAATATTCTCATCTCACATCACTAAACAGGACTTTGGAACCAAGAATTTGGAACCAGGCCTTACAGACCTTAAGCCCAGCACAACACCAGCAGCTATTCAAATGGAGTTCTTTAAGAATCCCACGGTTCCTGGGAAACTCCTCTAGGTTTTCTTAGGGAGAAGGTTGTGGATACTGAGTGCACTTCTCCAAGGAAGGTGGCTTGTTCTTTGCTGCTTAGGCAAACTCTGGGGCTGCATGGCTAAACTGGGAGTGAGGATTGGTAAGAGCGGACGCTTGAAATCTGTTCTTGAAACCTTAGAAGGTGTTTTCCAGCACATGCAAAGCTTGGGAAAAGCTGGTAATGGGAAGGTAGTGTATCTTTTTCCCCCCCTTTTAAATTGCTCCTGAGGTTTTTTTGCGTTTTGTCTGCAGACTATCAATCCATACAAGACCAAGCCAGTATCCTGCAAGGTGACTTAGCTACCTTTTATAAAATGGAAATCATTAAGGCACAGCACGAACATCTAACAAATTGGACTCTAGCAGTGCATGTGACCGCAAATTCAATACTTTGTGCTAATAATACTTGTTAAATCCAATGAAATTTAACACTCGGTAACATTTTAATGGAGACAAATGGTTTGACTCAAATAGCAGAGCTGGGATTTATAACCACAGATGTGATCAACTTCTAAAACAGATGTTTGTTGCATTCATTGGGGGAGGAGCAACGCTCTGAAATGTTAATTTCCATGGTCTGCACTATAATTTTTGAAGCAGTCTTTTGCACAAACAGGACAGCTGCCTTTCGTGTTCAGAAAAGCTGAGAAGACAGTTATACAATCTTCCAAATAGTTGCAACTATCAAAATCAGGGCGTGTGTATTCTGCACTTTCCAATGGAACGTTAAAAGAAATTGCACCTAATCAATCCAAGTTCTGTGTCCAAAAAATCCAGAATCATTTGCTTAATTTGTGCAGATCGAACAGATTTGCATAAGCTGTTTGTAAGCTGCCTCCTGCTTGCTTGGGACATGGGTGGCACTGTGGGTTAAACCACAGAGCCTAGGACTTGCCGATCAGAAGATCGGCGGTTCGAATCCCTGCGACGGGGTGAGCTGTTTCTCGGTCCCTGATCCTGCCAACCTAGCAGTTTGAAAGCACGTCAAAGTGCAAGTAGATAAATAGGTATCGCTCCGTGCGCTGCTCTGGTTTTCCAGAAGCGGCTTAGTCATGCTGTCCACATGACCTGGAAGCTGTATGCCTTGGCCAATAAAGCGAGATGAGCGCCGCAACCCCAGAGTCGGCCACAACTGGACCACATCCCAAGATCTCTAGGGGTTAAGTGTTGGTCTTCACCAGGGTCTCTCAGATTCCCAGGTGAGAGACTTGCTCATGGGGGGAGGGAAGAGAAAAAGTTGAAATGCTAACAGCAAATATTTCTCTTCTCCTTTGTTTTTCTTATTTCGCCTAATTTATCCTTCAACTTTCAGCCTTTTAAAAAATATGATTTAGTTAGTCCTGGGAAGGGAGAAAGAGCTGTGAAGAACACTGAAGTTCTCCCTGCCTAGCCTTGATTGCTAGAAATCTTAATCGGAAACTCTGCTAGCTTCCAAGATTTGAGTGATCGTTATCCCCACACTCTCAACATATATTTTCTATATTCATGAGAATTAGAATCTTCCTTTGGAAAAGAAAAAACGCTGGGATTCATAGAAAGTGAAATCCTGTGCCCAGTACACACTTACCTTTTTGCCCTTAGTTGCAAATGAGTTGTAGAACCATGGGACTCCAAATTTTTCCATGGAAACTGAGTTAATCCTAGATTTTAGAGAATGGGAGCTACAGTTTTGTAAAAAGAAAATGATAGCACTGTGGTTAAAAACTCCAGCTGTGATTATTTTTGATTAACTATCGGTGTTGTGTAACAAACCTGCATTACTTTTTATTTTACTTGAGTGGCCCTTGAGTTGTTCAGAAGATCCCAATTTAAGCTTTCCCCCTAAGCATGTTTGTTGGGGCAGGCGAGGTCCCTGCATACGCCTGAGCCAGAGCAAATTCCACCAGGAACATCTGCAGCTACTGATTCCGAATTCACACTCAGTACTGCTTTCATTCATTTTCAATAAGGCTTATTCGGAAGCCCTTGCCAATAGACAATAACATCAATGTGTGTTCAGATACCCAGCTGGCCATTTTTGTCTGGACAGGTTCATAGCTTTTTTATTTATTTAGATGATTTATTTGCCGCTTAGCCTTCTCTTCTTCTTTGCGAAAGTAAAATCTCTGAGTGGTTCACTGATACCGGCATTGGCAACCTCGCCCCTCCAGATGTTTTTTGGCTTACAACTCCCATGATCCCTAGCTAGCAAGACCAGTGGTCAGGGATGGTGGGAATTGTAGTCCCAAAACATCTGGAGGGCCAGGATATATATGTGACTTGAGAGGTTAAAATGATGGAGTCTAAAGAAGGAGAATAATATTAACGAAGAGCAAAACAAGGGGTTTTGTGAAGACAATTGAAAACATATGAGATATGCTCTTGACTATTTGGGTCATTATGTTTGTAAAACCTTCTGCAATACTGTATAATATTAATAATTAAAGATAATAAAAGAAGAAAACATCTGGAGGGCCGAGTTTGCCTATGCCTGCCATAGAATTTAAAATAAAAATGCAGTAAGTGCGATTAAAATATTGCAGTTAGTGATCAGGATACAGCAAACATATTGTAATGAACTTCATCCCTGAGGATCCTCTAGCCTGCAGTGCAGAAATATGAAGTTTCCCAAACGGGGATCAAACCTGCAACCTTGGCGTTATGGGCACCATCCTCTAACCAACTGAGCTACCGATTTCCTGGACGGAGCGCTTTTATGAGCGAAGCTGCTTTTTTCCAGGGAGGCACAGTAATTGGCAGTGCAAACGCAGGGGGCTCCCTGCATTTTAGCTCCCTAGCCCA
Source organism: Podarcis liolepis (assembly GCF_965112155.1). Lineage (NCBI taxonomy): Eukaryota > Metazoa > Chordata > Lepidosauria > Squamata > Lacertidae > Podarcis > Podarcis liolepis. Next base: position 13,576,473 of record NC_139564.1, on the reverse strand, counting down.
TGAGGCTCAGTAGCAGGCAGCCCTTGTTACTCTACTCCCCAGTTAGTGATTATGAATTGAAGCGGCAAGATCTGTGGCAGCGCACTCTCCCTCTGCGAGACAGGCTTCCTGCCAAGCAGCAGCAAAACTTAATTAAGTGACTAAAACGAGCATGTTCACAGCAGCTTTGTTCTTTCCAATTTTTACCAGTCCGAACCGTGTTTTTTTTAAAGTTGACGCTGCTGTGGATTAATGGGTTACCAGGAATTACTGATTCCCTCCTGATATCTGTGCTGCAAAAGCTGGTTGTCTTTTTCAGTGGTCTGCGCTGGAAAGGATAGGCGGTGAAGATCTAAACCTGCCATCTCTCTGCTACCAGTTGCTGATTTAATCCTAACATTAGCAAAACTACAGCTGTGCAGGAACCTAGGCTCGAAAAGATGCCCTGCTGTCTTCAGCAGGCCCAGTTCCATTGTAACCAACTAATGGTTTTGCCCATTGCATATCCGAATACGTCCCCTTAAGACTTTTTATTAATGCAAATAGCACAGGTGTGTCCCCAGATTTAATCCTCCTTCCCCCAGTGCGAAATCCATTGTCCTTTGGGAAGGGCAGTGCCCAGTGGTAAAGTTCGTATGCAGAAGGTCAGTCCTCTTCACCTCCAGGTGGTCAAGGACTCCTGCCAGTCAGTGGTAGATCAGAGGGAACTTCCAGCCCGTGGGCCAAACAAATGTGGCCCTTCAGGGCTTTGTCTGGCCCTTGGCACTCCACCCAGACCACAACCCTCACCGGCCTTGCTTCACATCCTGCTCCAGTGTTTTTGCATGGCTGGAATGTGTGCTTCAACTCTGATCATGCCTCTTGCTTGCATTGATGGAGGGTAGAGAGTTGTGTGAGTGAGTGCTTGTAGGAACTGGCCTCCTGTCCAAAGGTGAATTGACATCTACTGCTTTGCCTCTGGCCTTGACCGCCACTGTTATGTGGCCCCTGGAAGCTTCCCCAGAAAGGAATATGGCTCTCAGGCAGGGAAGTGTCCCCACACCTGGTGTAGGGAAAGCTTCCCAGCCTAAGCAACTGTGCTTAGATGGGCCCATCGTCCAAAGGGAGCCAGTATGGTGTAGTGGTTAAGAGCGGTAGTCTCGTAATCTGGGGAACCGGGTTCGCGTCTCCGCTCCTCCACATGCAGCTGCTGGGTGACCTTGGGCCAGTCACACTTCTCTGAAGTCTCTCAGCCCCACTCACCTCACAGAGTGTTTGTTGTGGGGGAGGAAGGGAAAGGAGAATGTTAGCCGCTTTGAGACTCCTGAAGGGGAGTGAAAGGCGGGATATCAAATCCAAACTCTTCTTCTTCTTCAAGTCGATACAAAGCAGCTTCCTTGTTTCATCACCATGAAGGCTCTGCAGCCCAGACTTCCAGGGCGAACCAGTAGAGGCTTATATTTTGACAAACGGTGGCCAGCACATCATTCTCAGTTGGAAATGTTTTGGGGCATCAATCAGCATTTAAAACCCCAGAAGCGCCGAAATGCTGCATTCTCCAGAGCAGCAACACGGTATTCCAAAGTGGTGTCTGTTGCTAACAACGTCCGAAACAAATCTCTGAAATTTCAGATTTTCTTCGCTAGCCCAATGATAGAAATGTCAATGACCGTATTAAATATGTACTGATAAATAACATATGTGATTATGCTAATTGTGCTTGCAAATCCATGCCAGATTGACAAAGAGCACTGTAATGAATGTTAATCATAACTGGAATATTGTGCCGTCAATTTACATAAAGCTTTGCAGGTAGTATAAACCCACAGGGTAGGTCCTTCCCTCGTGGGGCTTGCAATCTGCATTCTGGTAGTGGAGGCAGAACGTGCACAAATATAGGAGCAACTAGTTGAGTTTAGTTCCCGTTGGGCAGGAGGAGCAAGGGAATTGGGCCAAAAGCTATGAAGGCAGATGTGGGTTTTTGCGTTATTTGCATTCCTATTTCAAATACAGAACATGCTCACCCCCTCTCTGAAATTTCTAGATTCCGATGAAATGCTAGCCTCTAGTTAGAATGCGGCAAAATTTGCCCCTCCTGATTTTCTGGGACGCTTTACATTCCACTGATATTGTTTGGTCTTGTTGCAGGACCTCAGAATGGCTGGAACGACCCTCCTGCTTTGAGCAGAATTGCAAAGAAAAAGAAGGTAGGTTAAAAGGAACTTCTGATGTGCTGAGAGTGACTTTGAAGGCCCTTCCCCAGGTGTCCCTGCGATCAAAGGTGGCAACCAGAGAGAGGGTTATCTTAGCCTGTGTGTTGTTATCCTCCCTGATCCCCAAAATGAGGTTTTTAATTGCCCCAGTAGGCAAGACAGGACTCAAGAGATTAAGATCTCTTGGATTTAGAAAGAGGAGGTTTTCCCCTGCCGGATATGAGACTATATTATGAGGCATCCTATCTTTGCTGGTTGAAGGAATGGATAACATTAGAAAATTCACATATTCTACACTTAGGTCATGACAATATTTTTGGTTGGCACGCTTATATATGGTATGAAAAGGTGAAAGTTCATAAAGGATTTAGAAATCATATAATTAGGAAAAAATTGTATACAGTATGGAATAAATAGAAGAATCTATTTAAAAACTTATGAAATATGCAGAAATTGTGAAATTTACCGGAAGAATAAGAAATCAAGATAACAAAATTTTTAAAAAAGAATGGAAATGGTTTATTGAATATTTACAGATAAATTGTAAACAGATAAGAACATTGGCAGGATTGTTGTAATAACTTGCAGTTTTATAAGAGTTTATATTTAAAGTAGATGAATGAATGAGCAAATGACTTTAATTAGGATATGCAGAAGATACTTAAAATAAATTTAAGGAACTGCAGAAAGAGGGGGAAGGAAGTCAAGTTTTGAAATGTTAAAAAGATTGTAAAATTAGTGAAATGTATAAACCTGAAAAGCATAAATAATTTTTTTAAAAAAATATATATCTTGGATTTGTTTTAAAACTATCATCAGAGGGCTTGCAAACGCATTTCAGTTTATGAAAGACTGGTGCAGCATGGAAAAATCAACAGCAAGTTATACATGAATGATGCTTGCCTCAAAAAGAACGCTTTTAAACTTAGCTAAATTGCTGGCTAGGGCTGATAGGAATTGTAGTCCGAAACGTCAGGCTAGCAGAGGCTGATTTAATGATTGAATGCCCAGCGAACAAGGAACTGAAATAACCTTTGATAGGTGAACAGCCCTCAAAACAGTGGTAGCAAATATCATTTCCTACTCTTGCCTAATTTTATCACACACACCTGCTGCCATAAGAACTCGAGTGAGCTCTTCTTTTCCTTCCTTTGCCTTAGGGGCCTGAGAACTTCCTGCCTCCAGTTCCCATCACAGCCCCGATAATGAACCCCATGTCGGACCCTCAAGGCCAGCTGCAGCAGCAGCAGCAGCAGCCAGCAATGCCTCCTGCCCAGGTTCCGTTCCAGCCCTCGCATCTTCCTCCAGGCCAACCTAGCATGCCAAGCTCTTTCCAGAACGTCCCACAACCTGGGGGCCATACCATCATGACTCCTTCCGTGTCCATGCCCAGCATGGAAGGGGCGCCTGGAGCGCCAATTGGCAACACCATGCAGGTAAGAGCTAGTGGCCTGGTGTCTTGGGCCAGCTGGATGCCAAGGAGTGGAGGGAGGCACCAGCCGTGGAACCCCCTAAGGCAGGGATGGCCAAACTTGGCCCTCCAGTTGTTTTGGGACTACAACTCCCATCATCCCTAGCTAACAGGACCAGTGGTCAGGGATGATGGGAATTATAGGTCCAAAACAGCTGGAGGGCCAAGTTTGGCCATCACTGCCCTGGGGAACCCCCAGGGGAAGTGTCAGGGGACTGCCATCAGCTCAGAAGCGAGAGGTGGAAGGGCAGTTGTGTTATAGGGAACCTCCGGAAGTCTTGCGAAGCAGTTCCTCCTCTGGTGAGGAGGAAAGCCTCACCTCCAGTGGAGAGGAGGTGGTGGAACCAGGGGATGCTAGGGAGAGCCTCAACACCAACCCTGAGCAAGGCGGAGAGGAGGGAAGTACCCCTTTGCCAGCGGCCACTCTGCGCAGGAGGTTTCAGCGCAGGGAGGGGAGGAGAAGGTTGGGGGTCAAGCGACTGTTATGCTGGGGGAGGTACAAGGACCAACCGCTCCCAGATTCTGCTAGCGACTGAGCCAGACATGAACTTGCGACGCTCTTCACTGTAAATAGTTTTGCACTAAGAATAAAGCCTGGAAAAGACGGGTCGGAGTCTTGCCTGTTTGCTCTCGAGCAACCACACCACCATCTAACAGGAAGGAGGCTCAGGGCCAGGCAATTGGTGTTGGGACGACGATGAGCGGTCAGAGGGAGAAGAGGGACAAGACTGGGAGGAGGAGGTGTCGGAAGCTGAAGACGTGACAGGCTTTAGTGAGCAGGAAGAGGCTAGGGCAGAGAGCAGTTCAGACTTTGAGGCTGAAGCGGAGGCTGCAGGGGAGGGCGGCCAAGAGGCAGAGTTGAACGATGGCATTTGCCACAACATTTAGAGATGGATGCTTTAAAAGGAGACTAGACCAATTTGTAGAGGGGAAGGTTATTGATGGTCACTACTTGCGATAACCACATTCCTTCCAGTATCAGAGGTGGTTGCTAGGCCACGTGAGAGTGCCTTTGCACTCATGTTCTGCTCGGAGGCTTCCCATGAGCGTTTTGGTTGGTCATTGTGAAACCAGGATGCTGGGCTGTAGAGAGACCTTTGATCTAGTTGTGTAAATTTATTTATTTGGTTTTCAGATTAAAGTTTTACAGTCACATAGCCAACATACAACAGACACAAGATTCCAGAGAATCTCATGGACTTCCCTTCTCCCCTTTGTAGGTCCTGTTGTTAATCACCTCCTCCCACATCTTTTATAAGAATCCAAATCTTTTACATCTCCAATGTGTCCAAAATTCACCATTAAACTACAAGTGTTATTCCAATCTTACTAACGATTTAAACTCTTCACAATGGTTTTTAAGATAAGTTATAAAAAAAATTCCCCATTCCTTATTAAAAATTTGGTCTTCCTGATTCTTCCTACCAGAGAAGAATGGCAGAGATCAAGTTGATGGATTATCCCGAAATGGCTAAAATGACCAGAAGAATCAGAAGTCAGACCTTTTATCTAATTGAGCATCTGTTCTTATTTCTTCATTGAGATTGACAGTGGAGTGAGAGGGAAAGAGTGCAGCCTGGGGAGTGGGGGGTTACCTTTGGCCCTGAAACGGTTGTCTGAGGTAGAATGAGAGAGAACGTGTTCACTTCTGAGAAGATTCCCTCACCAGGCCAGCATCCCTTGCATTTTGCCACCTGGCACAGATGTGGGGAACCTTTGGACCTCCAGGTCTTGCTAAACTACAGCTCCTGTCCTGCCTGACCATTGGCCATACTTGCAGGGGTTGATGGGAGTCATAGTTCAGCCACATCTGGCAGGCCAGAGGTTCTTTACACATGTCCTGTTAGGTTGCGCCATCCTTTGCTACAAGACGAGGGGTCCGTCTTGCAGTTATCTCACCACCACCTCACTTCAGAGACAGGGAGGCCATTTTCTGGTTCAGGGGTCGACAACCTAAGGCCCATGGGCCACAGGTGGCCCATTGGAGTCATTTAATTGGCCCATGGACCCCTGCCGCCCGCTGGGTCAGCTCCCGTGCGCTAAATTGGCGCAGAGCAGAGCAGGTACCGCCTTCCGCGACGCTGTCCGGCTTCCCATTGGCTGCAGGAAGCTCCTGCAGCCAATGGGAAGCTGCGCACGCCTTCTCCGCGCCAGAAGGAGCGCCGGAAATAGTGTTTGTGCGTGTGTGTGTGCGCATACACACTCCAGCCCTCCGAGGCGTCTGCGGGACCGTGAACCGGCCCAAGCCACAAAAACTTTGCCGACCCCTGAATTCTGGTTGGATCCCCTCTATGCCTGATGTGGTAGCAGCCATGTAGCCTGGACAGGCAGCTGTTGAATTTCTGAACGGCTGATTGTTTCCCCTCCCACTTGCTCAGTGGGAGGTCTGCGTGAAAAAACAATCAGCCTTTTGACTTGGGGGATTGTCTTTGAAAGCAAATGGCTGGCAAATGATCGTGAGAGCCTTGTGGGTGGGTTGCTATGCGGTGAGAGACGTTGGCTTATTTGGAGCAGCATTGTTGAGGCAGGCAGAATTTGCCCGTTTCATTTGATTTAGATCTTACTGATGTTTAGGCAGAGGTTAGCATTTGCTTTCCCTGTCCCAAAATCTTTCAAGGGTGCAGAAATATGGACTCTAAACACCCGTCTATCCTGTGGTAAGAGGGAATCCAGCGTGAATGGGTTTTATGCTAAGGCAGGATTAGCAGGGCTGCTTCAGCATTAAGCGGCAAATTTGGCAGGTACCATTAAAGGGCAGCACATTGTTAGGTGTATAGAAACAAGAGTCTCTTGGCCTTGGACTTTCTTTGTCACTGGACAGTTGGCCCAGGGTGGATATTAAAGAGAGGTTATTGACTGTAGGAACACAGTGCCACCACATTGCTGAAGCTAAGCAGGTCTGAGTCTGCTCAGTGCCTGAATCGGAGACCACCTGGGACCTGCATGTCCATTGACTCGGGTTCCATGATGGAATATGAATGTAAAAATATAAAGGGAGAGGGGTTAGAAAATGATATATGGGAAGTGAGTTGCCAGGAAAATGTTGATTTTGGTCTTGGAAGTGCAACAGAAAGGATCATTCAGTTTGTAACTTAAGGGTTAATTGTGTTACCAGTAAGAAGAGTGGAAGTGTTGCTTAGCAATCAGGCAGAATAGCATGATTTCTAGTGGAGTAGCACATGCTCTGGTAGGCTGTGTAGTTCTGCGGGAGTTTTCCCTTTGTATGTTTTTGATTGAATGTCTCCATGCCCCAAACAAGGCCTGAACTGGAAGTGAAATCCTCTCTGTCCCTTTCTCCTCAAATCATACACTCTTTTTATTTCGCTTCCTCAGTATCAAGACCTTCCCTCTGCATTCCATTGTGTTATTTAAGTGACTTTACTAACATACGGTTCCCCTGGAGTAAAAAGACTGGGAGCAAATGATGACAAAGCGATATTCCAAATTACTCTTCCTTCCCCTCTAGCATGTGCAATCCTTGCCAACAGAGAAGATCATGAAAAAGCCCATACCTGAGGAACACCTTATCCTAAAGAATACATTTGAAGCTCTGATCCAGAGGTGTCTCTCTTCAGCTACCGATCCGGTATGTCCTTCATGTGTTTCTGTGTTTTGGTGGTGGTGTTTTTATATAAAAAAATGCATTTTATGTAGTGTAATCACACATTCAGAGCTGGTGGCATCCATCACTGTGTGGTGAGTCATCAGAAACGATTTATCACCAGGAGCTAGGCTCTCGTCAAGTGCTTCAGATATTCAGCCTATCAGAAAAATTGCAGTTACTGTGTGATTTACACAATGGGAGAGCATAATCTTAGGCTGTCTTCCCTTGCGGGCGACTCGAATTAAGATAAGTGCTTCTTCCCCTATCCAAATGGTTCAAGAAGACCTTGCAAACGCAGAGGACGGCGGCAAAAAATGAATGTTTTGCAGACACGGCCGAAATAGGATTCAGCACCTTGGAGAGCTGCAAGTGAACAGTGGTGGGAGCTGCAGATGGGCTTGTGGCCTGACTCTGTGGAATGCAAGTCTATATTGTCATTTTAGTCTGGGGGAGCGTTCTGAACCACGGGCCCAAAGGCGGGCTTGTGAGAGTGATTGGGTCCAGGGATACCAAAGAAGGATGTCAAAGAGATATCTGAAGAAGTGTGCATGCACACGAAAGCTCATACCAATAACAAACTTAGTTGGTCTCTAAGGTGCTACTGGAAGGATTTTTTTAATTTTGTTTCATGTACGGCAGACCAACACGGCTACCTACCTGTAACTAGTTCTAGCGTTTTAGTGTAGACTTACAGCAGACCAGCCTGCCAGGTCTCCCAGCCTTTACAGACATGGGATGGACTCTGCAGCAAGGAGATGGCTTGTTTACACCCCAGCAAATGTGCATATGTTTTTTATAGACAAAGCGACATACACCACTTTGCCAGGACTTCCTATCACTTCACCTGACCAGATGAGGGTATCAGTGGCAAATTCCCAAATCTTACAGATAGTTCCCCTTACTGGGCCCAGAGCCCAGCACCCAAAGCCCACAGATGATGACATCAAAGCAAGCCAGTTTGCTTATATCACAGCAAGTGAATATAAACGTATATGAGCTCATTGCTGCAACTACCAATTAATTGTGGTAGTTATCTTGACTACCAAGATGGTGTTTGCAGAGCTTCTGGAACAGCTCACCTTTGATTCAACACAGGGAGGTAGGGAAGACGCAGGAGCGTGTCCTGTTGGTTGACAGCAGCAGAACCGCCTTCCATAAGCTAAGTGCTGGGTGCTTACTTTCACCTTCAAGGACACAGTTCTCTCAGGAAGATAATTTTGATTCAGACACAATTCCTGTCTGCCTCAAAGCCAGCAGTTCTGTGTGCCCTCTGTGCAGTCCCACATAAACAACTTCGCTTGTGCAACCTTCTGCTCTGAACCTCCTGGACCAAAGGTTGGGAACCTCCAGCCTCTGTGCCAAAATTGGCCTGCCTGGTCATTTTCATGAATCGCCGCCCACCTGCCCCACACCCTGTGTCATATGTGACTTGGGATATGGGGCAGGTAGATTATGGGGCAGGTAGATGCTTGGCCACAAAAAGAAGGACTGAACCCATTATCAGTTGATGCCTGGGGAGGTTCAATCCTGCTTTGTTCAGGTGTGCCAGCCAACTGCTGGAACCAGCTGATGCACCAAAGCCTTGCCTAAAGTAGGATTGACGCCCCCCACATGTGCATCAGCTGATGTGTGGGGAGTTGAATCCTACTTGGGGAGGAACTTCCCCCATGCTTAGGAGGCACATCAAAGTAGAAGAAGAAAAAGAAGAGTTTGGATTTGATATCCCGTCTTTCACTCCCTTTAAGGAGTCTCAAAGCGGCTAACAATCTCCTTTCCCTTCCTCCCCCACAACAAACACTCTGTGAGGTGAGTGGGGCTGAGAGACTTCAGAGAAGTGTGACTAGCCCAAGGTCACCCAGCAGCTGCATGTGGAGGAGCGGAGACGCGAACCTGGTTCCCCAGATTACGAGACTACCGCTCTTAACCACTACACCACACTGGCTCTCATACTAATTGGCTCTCATACTAAAGTACATACTAATTTGTATGTATGTTTATGTTGGGATACTGTTGGGGAGACAGGGGCATCAGGCAGGCCTCCAGCTGGCTCCAGCCACTGGCCGGCAGCCGGGCGATCACTGGTCTCCCTTGGAACAGCATCAAACAGCGACACGAGCCTCAGATATGTTTAGAGACTCGTGCACGCTCTATCAGCAGAGTGAATAAATCTTCGCACAACAGAAGTGGCGGACAGAGCCATGTGTAAGCATAATTTACAGCATTTTATTCAGCAGCATGAACAAAGGAAAAAACATGTCTGCTTCCCTTCGTGTCCAGCAAAACAGCTAAAGCAAAAGCAATATACAAAACGGAAGTTCCCAGCGAGCCTGTGCTGGAAGTAAACAGGCATGTGACACACAACAGTCATGCCTGTTCCTTTTAAGATGGAACAGAACTATATCCTAACAATTTATGTGTATGTGCTGGTCGAGCATTGATAAAATTTGATAAGCTTGTTTAACGACTTCCTATGTTCTGGTCTCTTCTGTAGCAAACCAAGAGGAAACTTGACGATGCCAACAAACGCCTGGAGTTTCTGTATGATAAACTTAGAGATCAGACAGTAAGCTTTATTTATCATTGTGCATTATGCTTTGCCATGCTCAGATTATCTTCCTTGCACTTCACCTCCAAGCCGGGCATTCTAAACTTCAGCAGCTGAACTGCTTCCTTCAGATCATTCTCCAGCCTTCCATATTTATTTTTGCATTGTTTCCCCGCTTTTAAACACTATTTGTAAGCTAGAAATAATTCCTGTGCTATAAGATGGGTGTGCAGTGTTTCGCAGAATAAGTAAATGCGCTTCCTGGGTGGGATTTGGGAATCCATTTTTGAAGCGATATCACCAGAAGGTAGCTTTGTGTGTGGCAGCTGGATGTTTAAACGATCTGACAAATGGAGCATGTGGTAAGATCAGGCTGAACGTTGTGTTGGGCTCCTGGGAATCCCAAGACAATGCTTAAAACCGTCAGCCCCCTTTAAACAGCATTAGAAATCCCCAAGCCAGACCAGCTGTAAGAAGTCCATATATACATTTCAGCGTTCTGTCCCTACAGTGGCTGAGCAGAATAAGACAGAGCACAGGGGATGACTTGTGTGTGGTGGGGAACCTGGGGCACCAACTTCCACCACCCCCAGCCAACATGGTCCAGTTGGAGTCCAGCCACAGCTTCCCCATCCCTGGCCTACAGCATCTGTCATTATTGGGAGTCATGCTGACTCTGAATAGACAGATTGCACACAGCTGCTGCCCCACTTGTGCAGATGCTGGTGGTGTCACATCACAAAAAAAGCCAACTCTTGAAAAAAGTATTTGCTTCCAATCTCCAGCTAACGCATCATCCAGAAAGGCATTTTATTCTGTACCAGAAATGCTCTCCATATGGGTTCCATCTTGTGGGTTGGGGAAGTCCTGTAGTGGCGCAGGAGGCAACATTCTGAGGTCTTGGCTGGGCAGGGCAGGAGAGGCAGACACACTGTTCCACATGCCCTGGAGCAGGGTTTCCCAACCTGGGTCTCCAGCTGTTGTTGGACTACAACTCCCATCATCCCTGGCTGGCAGTGGTCAAGGATGATGGGAATTGTAGTTCACCAACAGCTAGAGACCCAAGTTTGGGAATTTCCTGCTGGAGGAAAGGGGGGAAGGGGCTGCTACTGCCTTGCACCAGCCTGTTGCCATTGGTGCTCGCAGCTGTCCTTGGAAGAAGTTGTCTGCTTGCCCCAGTTTCATCTTCCTTTGTGAAGTCGTGTAAAATAATAATACCGCAACCATTGACAAGGACAGATTTCTCCAGTGGCCATTTAGCCACTCCACTCTGAGTGGCGTGCTTGGGGCCAAGAATGCTGGAGTGGCGTCAGGTTGGGGTTCCCAGATATCTCTGTGAAAAGGCTACCTTCTCAATTGTGTTTTCTCTCCCCCTCCCTCCAGCTCTCCCCGACGATAATCAACGGTTTGCACAACATCGCCAGGAGCATCGAAACACGGAACTACGCGGAGGGGCTGAACATCCACACCCACATAGTCAGCACAAGCAACTTCAGCGAGACGTCTGCCTTCATGCCGGTGCTCAAAGTGGTCCTCACCCAGGCCAACAAGCTGGCCGTGTGAAGTGGGCTTTTTGCAGAGCAGAAGCATCCTGCTTTCAAAGTGGCGTGCTGCGAGATGGACCCCGGCCCTTAGAGCATGATGCGATATAGAAAGCTGGTCACGACAAAGTCATTTTCTCTTCTCCCTCCCCACCCTACCCTTGCCGCAGATGAGCTTCATTTTAGAAGGGCCAGCAAGTCCTGGTGCTTTTTCTTTCTCTCCATCTTTTATTACCCTTATCTGCAGATAAGTGTATTGAATTGCGCCACGTCATATACCCCATTTTAAATGCATGTTACCTGCTGCTTTGAAAGTGGCTTTTAAATACAGCAAAGAGGGGAGTTTGTGTGTAAGGCTGACCTCAGAAAGCATTTTTTCCCCCACATTCCTCTGCATCAACAAGCAATTAAAATGTTTCAGATTCTATTTTCTGTGTGCGCTGAGTTATTATCCCTCCTCCTTAAGGCTTCCGCAGTGTCAGTGGGATTTAGCTTAATTAATTTTTAGCTTGCTTAATAGTTTAATGCCTTTGCTTTCGTTAGGGCGAATGGCTGTTTATTTAAACCCGTCGCCTTGAAGTTATGCATATATGCCCCCTTCCCATGCTGATTCCTTCTATAACGGAAGCCAGATCAGTGCCAGAGGAACCTCATCGAAATGGTACTAAGGTTGGTTTTGATAGATCAGACAGCAAAGTTCCCATGTCTGTGAGTCAGTTGGAATGATGGCATCTTTCAAACATCTTGTGCGTGTCAGCTTTCAAAACAATGATTTCCAAACTCTCTACTTTCAGGGAACACACAATGGCTTGTCTGCCAAGCTGTCCTTTTGTGTTGCAAAGGGTTTTGAAGCATCTTCAGGCATATGCGAAGTTCATCTGGGGCACTGGCCCAACCTGTGAGGCCTTACCGTTGCCCCAAATGAAATAAAAATGTGATCACAAACTCTGTATTCTCTGGTATCTACACCTTAGAAGGGAAGATGGGAAGTGGAGAGGTGAGTTTTATTTATTTATTGGCCTGGAGGCTATTTCTGCTGCTCCACTCCACCAGGCAAGCTACTCTTACCACAAAACTATTCCTCTCCTTACTTAACGTTTAGCTGATGCAACCTGTATTTATGCACACTATAAAAGCCTGTTGATTCTCCTTGCCTCCAGTAGATTCTATGTGCTTCCAAAGCAACCTGTTTTTATTGAGCATTCATTCTGATTTGTTTGTGGGCAGGTTCGACGATGTTGCGTCAAAGCAACTGTTTTACCACACTTTGCAGTACGTTTTCTGGCCACTTGGCTTACACAGAAAGTCTGATATTTTGGGGAGGCAGGTTTGTGGTGCCAGACCTTCCCGTCAGCTACAATTGTGCAACCTAAATTTGCCAATATTTTGTTGGATGCCACTCAAAAATAACGATAGTCTGGAAGCTCCCTCTGTCTGGGAGGCTCTGGCTGTTGCAGACGTGTGTGTCTCCCAGCCTTCAAGTAGACTGAGGCAGAATAACAAAGGGATTTGAAGCCATCTACATCTTTGCTTATCGTATTAACCCATCAATAGCTTAACTTTCCCTGAACGTTGCTCAGCATATAACAGAACTATACAAGACAAACGTACAATTGTAAAAGCAGCATTAAAACAACGTAAGACAGAGAGAGTTACTTCTCTTTCTGTCTTGTGTTGTTTTAATGCTGCTTTTACAATTGGCAAATTTAGGTTGCACAATTGTAGCTGACTGGAAGGTCTGGCACCACAAACCTGCCTCCCCAAAGAGCAAAAATACCCACCTTGCAGAGAGAGAGATAGGTAAAAGAATCTGATTTTTAAAAGCCTATAAGAGTATGAAGATGTTTGCCTGCAGCTAAAGACCTTTATTGAAAGCATTGGGTGAGACTTGGGACTATACGCTGTAAATGAGGGACCACTCCTAAAAAAAAAAGTCCTTTCTCTTGTTACCACCAACTATTTGTCAGTTTCCAGGAGCACATGGAGACCGGCCTCCAGGGATATGCCGGTGCTCCAAATCCTGCGTTTAAAAGCCTAAAGGAGAGAGAAAGTTTCAGTGAAATTTTCATGGGTGCGGTTCAGTCCTTTTACTGCATTTTTCTTACCTTTGACGTGGCCAGAAAAGGAACAGACTTTCCCAGGTCTTTACAACAGCTTTCATCCTAGCTGATACTGCACAAGTCAGTTTCCACATTGCAAATTAAAATTCCATATGTGAGCTTGCCAAAAACTCAAAAGACCAATTACTAGCAAGCGCAAAGCCCCCAGGAATGCTTTGTGCTGACCAAAGCCTCTTGTGCATTAATGTGGAGAGCAATCCACTGCACCTCTTAACTCTCTAGCGGGAGATTCCTGTTTCATGTTGATACTTCTCGAATAAACCTTTTATCAGCACATAAATCTGAGGAAATCCTGGTTTTCTGCACCGGACTTGTAGATTACCCCGCACTGAGCTACAATTCCAGCAACATTAACAAGCCACAGCTCCCAATAATTCTTGGGGGGGGGGAGGAGTGGAGAGGGGATATGATTTAAATCAGGGGTCAGCAAACTTTTTCAGCAGGGGGCCGGTCCACTGTCCCTCAGACCTTGTGGGGGTTGGACTATATTTTGAAGGGGAAAGAAATGAACGAATTCCTATGCCCCACAAATAACCCAGAGATGCGTTTTAAATAAAAGGACACATTCTACTCATGTCAAAACACGCTGATTCCCAGACCGTCCGTGGGCTGGATTTAGAAGGTGATTGGGCCGGATCCAGCCCCCGGGCCGTAGTTTGCCTACCCATGATTCAAATCTGTATGCAGTGCTATTCTGTTGGCTACAATACAAGGCTTCTTTCAAACCTAATTTCACCTGGGTGATGGGTGATTGGGTGCCACTCTAGTAACCCATGTATTTGCTTGGTCAGCTCCTACCATAGCCTCCTGTTTCTCCTCCCACCCTGGGTGTTGCCCATTCATTGACAGGCTTTTCTGCATTTTTTAATGGCAGTTGTTTCTCTTCCCCTTTGTTTTCCCCTGGCAGAATATTCTGGAAGGGTCTTTGACAAGCCTAAAAATATTTTGATTTATTTTTTTTAACTGTGTGTTCTCTTTGCTCGTGCAGTTGCCTCCAGAGACCTACCTCATAATTAGCTCATTCATACAATGTTCTTTTCCCCTCCTCCCCCATGGTATGTTTCATTAAAAGGCCTCCCTATTCCTGGCTTGCCGCCCAACACTATACATTAAGCTGGGCAATAAATGGGGCACCACATGCTACACTCTATAAAGACAGAGGGTGGGGAATCATAGTTTTCACATTCCCAAGCCATTCTACGTCAGGAGAGTTTTCTCTAGGCTGATATCGCAACTGCAGAGCTACATCTCTTAAAGAGGGGAGGCCAGGGATGGGAATCCTCAACTCTGGTGGCCAAATTCAGCTCTCCAAACCTGCCTGTCTGACCCTTGGGACACACCCACGCATAGAATTGTATAGTTAGAAGGGGCCTTGTCCAACCCCCTGCAATGCAGGAATATAAGGTAAAGGCAAAGGACCCCTGGATGGTCAAGTCCAGTCAAAGGGGACTATGGGGTTGTGGCGCTCATCTCGCTTTCAGGCTGAGGGAGCCGGTGTTTGTCCGCAGACAGCTTCCGGGTCATGTGGCCAGCATGACTAAACCGCTTCTGGCGCAACAGAACAGCGTGACAGAAACCAGAGCGCGCAGAAACGGCGTTTACCTTCCCACCACAGCGGTACCTATTTATCTACTTGTGCCAGTGTGCTTTCAAACTGTTAGGTTGGCAGGAGCTGGGACCAAGCAACAGGAGCTCACCCCGTCGTGGGGATTCGAACTGCTGACCTTCTGATCAGCAAGCCCAAGAGGCTCAGTGGTTTAGACTACAGATGGTCCCATACAGGGGATCAAACCTGCAACCCTGGCGTTATCAACACCACACTAAACAATTGAGCTATCCATGCCCTTGAGGGTTTTCCCCCCCAGCTAGAATGTGTCCTTTAACTCTTCTAATGCTTCTTACTTGCCCAGGTGAAGTATAAAGGGAGGTTTTGTGGAGTGCATGTCAAAACTAGCCTACCAAACAGAGGCAAAATTTGCATGCATTGCTCCACCCACTTTTGCCACTGGTCCCACCCACCACGCACATGTGGCCCTGGGAATGTTGCTCAAAAGTAAATGTGGCCCTTGGTTGAAAAAGGTCCCCCACCCCCTCAGACAAGCTCTTGTCCACCACCAATCTTGGCCTGTCTTCTTGCTACTTAATCCATAATAAAAATAAAGGCTATTGAAGCTCCCAAGTTTTAATTGGTTAATACTGGATTTCCCAATCCAGTGCCATCCAGATGTTTTGGAGTACTACTCCCTTCCTGGCTGACGGTTGGCTGTGCCAGATTGGGGCTGATGGAAGTTCAAAAACATCTGGAGAATACTGGGGCAATAGCACCTTCGCTTCAGTTGCCAGCCACATCTAAACTATATATTTAAAGCACTGTGATGCAACTTGCATGAGTTCTGCCAAAGAATTCTGGGAGCTGTGGTTTGTTAGGTGCTGAGAGTTGTTTGGAGAACCCTATTCCCCCTCCAAGAGCTACAATTCCCAGATTGGCTTTACGGCCGATTCCTCTTCACAGGGGACTCTGGAAATGGTATCACTTAGTGGGTAACAGGGCACCCCTCAGCACCCAGAATAAACTACAGCTCCCAGAATTCTTTGTGGAAAGTCATAACTATTTACAGTGGTATCATAGCATTTTACATGCATGGTTTGACTGTGGCTGCAAAGTATTATTATGCCCTGTCAGAGGAGGACAACATGTCTACAGCACTTCAGTAAAGGTAAAGGGACCCCTGACCATTAGGTCCAGTCGTGACCGACTCTGGGGTTGCGGCACTCATCTCGCTTTATTGGCCGAGGGAGCCGGCATACAGCTTCCAGGTCATGTGGCCAGCATGACTAAGCCACTTCTGGCGAACCAGAGCAGCGCACGGAAACGCCATTTACCTTCCCGCCGGAGCGGTACCTATTAATCTACTTGCCCTTTGACGTGCTTTTGAACTGCTAGGTTGGCAGGAGCTGGGACCGAGCAACAGGAGCTCACCCCGTCGCGGGGATTCGAACCGCCGACCTTCTGATCGGCAAGTCCTAGTCTCTATGGTTTAACCCACAGCGCCACCCGCACTTCAGTAGCCAGCTATAAAATTGCAAAATAAAAGCAACCACCTACAGTACAGATGTTGCACCTAATTTCCAAATATCAGGAATATTAGTATTGATCATTACGTTGATCATCTCCCCACCCCCCTTCAAGGAGCTCAAGTGAGCATATATGAGTCTCACATGTCCTCATCCACCTCCAGTTTTGTTTTATCCTCAAAACTCCTGGGGAAGTGAGGTGGGCTGAGAGTTAAGAACAAGCCCAGGGTCACCCAGTAAATTAAAAGCCAGAAACCTGTTGCCCATTAGATGTTGCTGGACTACAACTCCCATCATCTGTGTCCATTGGCAATGGTGGATGGGGTTGGTAGGAGTTGGAGTACATCTTCATTTCAGAAGGCCACAGGTTTCCTTCCCACTCCCATGCCCAGGAAACTTTCTGAGTGGGGGTTTGAAACCCAGGCTCCCTAGTCATTTTTCAACACGTGGACCATGGAATCAGCGTTATCTTAAAGCTGTCGCCAAAAATAAGGCACGAAACGAAGCCGATTCCGTTAAAACTACCTTCTCCATCTTGCTTCTTACTAGCCCCAGATGAAGCTGTCCTCTAGTTCCAGTGAACCATTTTCTCTCCTCTGCGAATCTGGGTCATCCTTCTGATCTGATACTCATGAACTGTGTATTAACAAATCCCGCAGCTGGGATATAGAGCGGGAGAGGCGCTGTCAATTTTTCTTCCAGGACAGCTCTGTAATGTGATAGAGGGGATAAAATAAATGAGGCCAGGCCGTCAAACAGTGGTGGATAACATCGTTTTATAGAAGGGGCGGGCATGAAGGGGAGGAGCTGCATAAATGTTATCTGGGCTTCTGAGTCAATCTGATTTATTATTGTCCCAATAATATTAGAATTATGACTGGAAGAGAAACTGGCTTGAGAGAAACTGGAGCTTTCCAGACGAACCATGTTTTATTTATGTGTTAATTTATTTTATCATTACATTAATATCCCCCCTTTCCTCCAAGGACACGAAGGCAGTATTCCTAGTTCTTCCTCACCCCATTTTATCCTCAGCCAGCATGGTTCATGACTGAATGGGAATTTTGTGGGATGTGAAACACAAGAGGAGTCAAGTACAACATTCCTAGAGTGAACATGTTTACACATGGGGAGGAATGTTTGTCCAGCCAGCAGGTAAACTTCCTGTTTCTTTCTGGGCTGGGACAGACTTCCTCTGCATGTGACTAGAGGTGGGTGTGGCCTCACCTGTGCAGGTAACGACAAAAGCACAGGGCAGGGCAGCCATCTCTCTCTCTCTGACTACATGCATCGAAGAAGCAACATCTGCTTAGCCAAAGATGCTTCCAGCCAAGAGAGGACAAAGGGACTGTCTCCTTATGAGATAGTTTCCAGGTGTATGTTACTTTTCTAAGCTAAGTCTGCCTTCTGGATTCAGATTGTGAACAGAATGTGAGTAAACTCTTTTTATACTTTTATAGAAGACTGTGTCATGTCATGTCTTATCTTTTATGAGAGAATAGGGGGAAAATACCAGGGCAGTTATTATAAGGCTTTAGCGAGCCTGAGCAAACGCATCCGCTGTGAGTTTAAAAAGGGGAATGTTACTCTGCTAAAATTGTGAACTTGTTAACACAAGTTGGAAAGGCTATAATCAAACAATATATCCTCTCCTGCATCCCTGAACATCCCCACAAATTTGAACCCTGGTGTCCCACCAGGCTACACAGTCCCTGCCTTTCCCTTGTATCACTACAGATAAGGGTTGGGCTATACATATTCCTCATAATATACAAGCAACGGAACCAATCACTGCAGAGCTCCGCCCACCATTGTGAGGTCAAAGGAGGTGGTGTGATGATGCCCCTCCAGCTGCTGCCATTGGCTGTGGAGTTGACGGCCCATGATGTCAAAGTACATGGCAATCAATATGATCCAACAACCTACCCCCCCCCACTCCACACACAAACAAGCCATACTGAAATGAACTGAATGCCACCAGCCAAGATAATCGCTCACGTTATCAATAAAAATAAATATATACCTAACCACATGGTGTTGACACAAACCCCTACACTAACAATAGGCAATAGAACAAAAAACAGTACCCCCAGCTCTCTCCCCCTATTTTCCTCCAACCTAAGATGTTACTGACAGAAGCGCCTCCCAATGAATGTAAATGAACATTTAGTGTTTGTAAGTGAAGGCAATAGATGCACCTTTCCCTGTTTCTCTGTTTGTTTTGTAACACAAAAAAACTTTAATAAAAACTAATTTTAGAAAGCACATGGCACCTGAGTGGATATATGAAGGTGTGTCAACGGGGTAAGCCATGGCTAAAAACTTCCTTTCCAAGGAGAACAGAGAGTGGCCAACAACTGGGTCCTTCCACACTGGTTGGTTTCCTTCCACATGGTGGTGAGGCAGAAGGATGCTGTGGAGCACTGAGAAAGCAAGTTGACTTGCTAAGCAAGACTGAAAGCAGCTGATAGCCATGGTCAGAAGCAAATCCATGTCTCTGTTCATTTTGGGGTGATGCATAAGTGGACCACCACAGTTAGCACTGATGAACTCACAAAACCACGGTACAGTGGTACCTCTGGTTAAGAACTTAATTTGTTCTGGAGGTCTGTTCTTAACTAGAAACTGTTCTTAACATGAGGTACCACTTTAGCTAATGGGGCCTCCTGCTGCCGCCACACAATTTCTGTTCTCATCCTGAAGCAAAGTTCTTAACCCAAGGTACTATTTCTGGGTTAGCGGAGTCTGTAACCTGAAGCGTCTGTAACCCGAGGTACCACTGTATTCTGCAGGTCATCAGAAGTACAGCTTCATCCAGCCTAGCAATTAGATAGATGTTGCCTATGCTCCTTTCGCCAAACATAACAGCACCTTCAGAGAAAGTTTAGAGAGGAAATTTCATTCACCAACTGCAACCTAAAATAAACGTTGCATCTTTCCAGTTGCTGCAGCAAGACTTGTTCTCCTGCATTCTGTTTTATCTTTAGCTTTCCACCAGTTTCCCCAGGCAGACGTTAGGCTAACCAGCCTGTAATTTCCAGGATTCCCTTGAGAACCCTTTTGTAAAAATTATTTTCCAATGGCGGCCTTCCAGTCTTCACGTACGGAGGCCGATCTGAGGGACAAGTTACATATTTTTGTGTGAAAAGATCAGCAATTTCACATTTGAGCTCTTTTGAGAACTCTTGGGTGTATGATTTCACAGAGCTGTAGAATTGTAGATTTGTCAGTTTTTATTTTGTCAATCGGGCCTAGAACTTCATCTCTTGTCACAACCAACTGCATCAGTTCTTCATAATCTGCACATTCCTGCTGCATATGCTTTATACATCCCAAGCATATGGCATGTATTTGACACTGACTGAAGCAAAAAAAAACACCAAAAAAATTGTGGTTGATATAGCTGTTTGGCTCCCAACACTGGCACCATTCCTATATAGCTGTGTGTGTTTGTGTGTTTGCGTGTGTGTGTGTCCGTCTGCCCGCTTGCCCCCCTTATTTTCAATATTAAATTGGGGCGCTTGTCAACTGATGCTAAATACCTTCCCCACCCTCAGGCTTTTTAAACTGTGTTTTAAACCCAGACTGTTTCATGCTGTCTCTGTTGTAATGATCTTATTTTTTATTTTATTTTTGCTGTCTCCTATTCCTTGCTGCTGGTTTCAGTCTTGATATATTATATTTGTTTAAGCACGGTTTTGCTTGTAAGCCGCCCAGGGAATAATTATTGAAGGGTGGCTATAGAGAGGGTGTAGCTGTGTGTTCTTAAAAGACTCAGGTCTTCGGCACTCATTGGCTGAAAATGTTCCTGTCATATGCTAATGTATACTTAGAAACATATACCACTCTTAGAGATGCAAATGTAGGCCTCTGAGCAAATTTAAGCTGGCGGGTGATTGGGGTCCCAGGAACCCTGCAAGCAAGTTGTGGTGTGTGTGGTTTTTTTGGTATGGGGTTTTGTTTTGGTTTGGTTTTTTTCCAAAGGAGAGGAAGGAAATCTGGAGCTTTGCACAAAAGATCCTGGGCTTCACCTCCCTGACTCTACCCCTAACAATGGCCCCGGTCAGCTAAAAGCAGCAAGGCTAAAATGCACCATTTAAAACAGTGACTAAACTGGGGTCAACATCTCTTTGAACCCAAGGCCTTAAGGGAGAAGTCCTTTTGTTGTCGGCTGCATGTGCTGAAGGATTTTAGATACCCATTCAGCAATTTAACACACACAGAGAGAGATCCCGCAGCTACCACACAAAGACCTGGGGGTGTGGGGGCCTTTTCTGCAATAGGTTGCCTTTGAACGTGCTATATATCAAACGCACCTTTCTTTGTTGGACGGAGACTATATCTCTCTGTTCAGTCTGGCCAATGTGTGGCAATAGTAGACAGGGATGCTGTTCATCTCTAACCCCCCCACCCCCTTTAAGAGCGCCGCATCTGATTCTGATTGGCTGTAGCTATGCAGGTCTTTTCCTCTCCTTCTCTTTCTCCCTCCCTCCCTCTTTTTTTCATTCTCTGTTGCTGTGCGGAATTTGGCTCCGGAGCAGCAGCAGCAGCAGCAGCAGCATGGACGAGATGCCAGCAACAGATGCTGCCGCCGCTGCCCATCGATCAGGCTCCCGCCGGTAGACCGTAGCCCCAGAGCAAAGTGCTGGGAAGGAGGAAGGGGAATCTTTAAAAAGGAAAGGGGGTTTTATTTATTTTTAAAAAGCAAACTCAGAAGTAAAGGGAGGGAGAAACCTGACCCTAAAAGAAAGAAGGAAAAAAGGGGAGGAGTGGGCAGTGAAACAAGAGCCAAAGTAAAAAGAAAGAGGGAGAGAGGGCATCTCTCCCCGTCTGCCCTTCGGCCATGTCCAAGCCCGGAGCCGGCGGCGCCGTCGAGGAAGAAGCCAAGATGCCCCTCTCTTCTTCCTCCTCCTCCGGCGAGGGGCGAGATGGCAGCTCCGCGGACCCTGCGCCCGAGAGGAGCCCTGGGAAAGTTGGGCAGAGGCAAGAGATCGTCTGGAGGAATGTCATCCTCATGGCTCTGTTGCACGTCGGGGCGGCGTATTCCCTGGTCCTCATCCCCAGAGCGCATCTCTTCACCCTGATGTGGGGTAAGTGGCTCCCCTTCTCACTGCCACCCCCCATTCCCCGTCACCGGAGATTTCAGTGTTTTTCCCTTTATACAAGAGATGTTGTTGTTTTGTCTGCCTGTTCCCCAGGGGATTAATTTATAATGCAGGCCTTCTCCCCCCCCCCCCCCGTCTGGGTTCCCCACCCCCAGAGGACCAGTTGTGTGGGTGTGGGTGCTTTTCTCTTTTAAAAATGATATATTTCTCGCCCACTTCGGTGGTTTTGAAAGTTCTGCATCCGCTACGCCATCCTAAGCGTTGGGTTGTTGTTTCCTTTTGCAAGATCACACTCTGTCGATGCATCCAGTCGCCACCCTCTGCTTTGTCCTTTCAACATTTCCGAATGTCAAATGCGCTCCCCGATTTTGCTGCTAGGTGGGTAGGAGCGCAGAAATGGAAGGCAGCCCATCCATTAAGCACCTTGCTTGTTTAGACAAAAGAAGGGCTCATAGGTATGCCCTGTGAAATAGCTGGTCTTGTGAACGCCCACTTAGAGATTGCACGGTCTGTGCTGGATGAGATACAGGCTGTAGTAGCAGCTGAGTAGCCCTGGGGTAAAGCAATGGTAACTTATATGTATATAGCTTCTCTTACAAGCATGTGAGTGGGGAGGGGTTTTCGGCGTGTGTTTCAGAGGGAGGGAACTCAATGTGCTTGCAGAGGATTCTCAACAGAAAAACAGCATTAAAATCACCATGCCAGAAACTGGAGGCCCACTGCAAGACATCCTTCTACTGTTCTGGATGCAAGGTTCAAAATGTAAAGACTTCTTCATAGTGCAAGGAGTGGTGCGTGGTGTGCTGATCCTATGGGTTCAAGGGATTTTAAAGTAATTTGCATTTAGGACCAGCGTGTTTAAGTTGTCCCGTATTTTTGATCCGCCAGCCTAGATCTAGCTTACTTTATAGGGTCACTTTTGTTATCCTCCACATGAAAAAAACCCAAAAAATCACGAGCAGGGCTGAAGAAAGAGAGAAGTGCTGTCTAACCAAGGTCCTGGGCCTGTGCAACAATTGAGAATTGTTAGGGCTTAGCATCGCACAAGATCAGGCCACAGTGGTCCCAAATAGATGCATTCCCTGCAGCGACAAAGGATTATTCTCCCACTCTGCCTTGTGAATCACGCTCTGCCTGGTGTGTTCGCATCGCCTTGCTTCTAATGTATCTTGCACAGAGATACGGTTTGCCTGCTTCTGCTAGAGATTGAAGTGAGGATTCGGTTTCAGCCAGCGCTAACCGCGGAAGCCATGTTCACCAACCGCACTCTCATCCTTAGAGTGGACTCTCCCGCCCCCTTACACCAAGCAAGCTGCAGGAAGAAAATAGTTTCTCTGTGCATGAGCAGTGTGCTTTCCCCTTGCAAATGGATGCCTGCAACCAGTTCTCGTGCATCTAAGATTATTATTATTATTTCTTATTCAGACGGTGCTTTGCAGACGGATATAAGCACAAATCAGTTCCTGCCCCGAGGAGATTACAGTCAGTACTTCTGCAATAGGGAAAGCATCAAAAGGGAGAGAGGTGGAGGTAATAAAACAGCCACTGACCAGGGCTGTAGTTCAAAACATTGGAGAAGGATGAAGGAAAGAAAATTAGGGTGCATGCTTCAGGTTTAGTTTTAGTTAAGAGGGTCCAGGTGAAAACTTAATGGCAATGCTGGTTTTTATGGAGAAAAATGAAGGAGACAGAACTTCCAGGTGAGTGAGGAGCTTTTCCCAGTAGCTTTCCAACCCCTGGCTTTGCTGCTGGAAAACTAAGCGCAGCCCAATGTCATTGCCTGCAAACAGTTCCCCTTGTAATGCCCTCTGGCGCAATGACATTGTGAACCTCATCTGACTTGTCTTTTCCCCTCTCCTCCCATTCTCAGCTGTATTGCTTGATCGTGCAACATTCACCTGGGAGCTTTTCTCGAGCACAGCGGCTCCAGAGCTGCGACACCAGAGGCTGCCCAGTTTAATTTCCAAGCCCTCTTTGTTTCTTCTGAATAGACCTCCCTCACCCGCCCCCTTCCGCTATCACGTGCAGAAATGGTGAAGCCTAGAAAAAGTCTCTTACACACCAATGTTTCCAAATGCGAAGACCGACACTTCATCTTCACATTGAATACTTGAGAAGCTATGCTTACCTCGAGTCACGAATGGTGCATTTTTTAAAAAAGAAAGAGTGATAGTCAGTATGACAGCTATACTCTCTCTGCAAATCAATGCCATCTTGATTTTGCTTGTATTCTATTCTATTGGTAGTTTAAAAGTGATTTAGTTGGTGAACAGAAAGTTGCACATTCCCCCTCTCCAGTAGTGAAGTGCACTGCAAACTCACTGTATTTTTTTGAAGGGGGGGCAGAGAAACAGCTGTTTTGCTTGCTGCAAAACTACCTCCACCAAATCCTTTGTGTGGACTAGATATTGGGCTATTGCCTCTGAATCAGTCCTAGAGAAATGCACAACAAAAAGCCTCAGTACCCCCATTTTACAGATAGAGGAAGCTGAGTCTGTTTGGTGAATCACTCACTCAGGGGACATCCATCAATATTCTAGCTAAATAGGAATTTGAACTCCGGATCTGGCATAAGGTGTCACTGGCATGGTGACAACACCCAGCTCTGTCTCTCTTTTTCATCTGAGTTAGATGAGGAAGTGGGAGTATTGAATCAGCGTCTGGGATCAGAAATAGATTGGATGAGAGGCGATAAACAGCAGCTTCAGTCCTGACAAGACAGATGCATTATTTGGTGCGTGTTTTGTCTAACCAGGAGAGTGATGTTCAGCTTCTTCAGGGAGGGGCTACAGCCCCCTAAAGGACCAAGCTGGTAGTCAGGGAGGGCAGGTAGTTCCAGTTTTGTCAAGCAAAAGGCAGGACCAGCACAATATATTTTACTGCTTGAGGCAAACGACAACATGCCCACCACAATCCTAAGTATGGAAGCCAACTAGATTGGCAGTTGAATCTGACTTCAGCTCAAGGGCACCAAACATTCAAGGGCACCAAACTAGCTTACTGTCATGGACTGGATGGAAGCAGAGGAGTAGGGGGTGGGCAATAGCTTGGGAACCCCCAGGGAAAGAAGGCTCAGAGCCAGGGGATTGGTGTGGGGATGACGATGAGTGGTCAGAGGGAGAAGAGGGAGCAGACTGGGGAGAGGAGGTGTTGAAAGCTGGAGAGGCAACAGGCTTTAGTGAGCAGGAAGAGGCTAGGGCAGAGAGCAGTCCAGAACCAGAGGCAGGAGAGGAGCGGGGCCAGGATACAGAGACGAGGCAGGCTGCTGAAGAATCCAGGGAGGCCCCCCCTCCTGCTGCGACCAGATCCCCTCTCTCCTGGTCTCCCAGAACACAGAGAGGAATGAAGAGGGTGGAGCAATGAGAGAATAGATGAAGGAGCCTGAGATTGCTTGAGAAGGACCTGGGAGAGGAGGAGCTTTAGAGAGCAGTGGGAAGGACCTTCACTCCTTGCAATTGCCTCACTGGGGCAAGATCTATGGGGAAGGCCTGCACTGTTTTGGTTTCTTTGAATAAAGCATTCACTTTACTGACTCCAGGTGATTTATTACTGACTTATGCCTGACTCCTGATACTTACTGAATGCAGGACAAGTAATTTTGGCACACAGAGCTGTCCTCTAGCTGAGGGAACAGCGGGGGCAAAGGGAGTGGCTACCACTGCTGCCCCCTCCAGCATCTGCCACCTGAGGCAGTTGTCTCACTCTGCCTAATACTAGGGCCGGCCTTAGGAAGAGGGCCTCTGTGACGTAAAGCACTTTTCAGCAGTTAAGGCTGCTGCACCAGTCTCCACAGCTCTGTGCAGACCTCCCCATTTGTGGCACAAAGTAGTCTTTCTCAACAGGGAAACTTTCTCGCTCATCCTCAACATGTTGCTTTCGATCCAGAGCGATTCTAGAACTTGCCGTCCACAAGGTGGGTGTGGCTACTTGAGATGTATTTGAAAACCCTTCCCTAAATTAAGCTATTCGCGCATTCCCATTCCCTGCACATGCCCCCCCAGCTGAATGAAGTGGGAGGTAGTCATTGCCACTTTGCCACTTTGTTATTTGTTATTTAATGTCCTTGGGCAGCTGTGGATAAGTCCCTGTTCCTGGTACCGCCTCCATATCTTTTCAAATGGGGACACTGCGGGGTGTAACACGGAATCTTCATTGAGCTTTCATTTTCAGAATGTGAAATTGAGAAAACTGAGAAAAGCACTTTGCAGGGTCATAAAATATGCCATAGACCCCATGTGGAGCATAAATTCATGTGCATGTAGCATTCGTGGACAGAGATAGCTTGTCCAAAGTTACCCATATTCTGGTAACCTCCAGATTTGAGTACAGTGGTACCTCGGATTAAGAACTTAATTTGTTCCGGAGTCCATTCTTAACCTGAAACTGTTCTTAACCTGAAGCACCACTTTAGCTAATGGGGTCTCCCACTGCCGCCACACGATTTCTATTCTCATCCTGAAGCAAAGTTCTTAACCTGAGGTACTATTTCTGGGTTGGGAGACTCTGTAACCTGAAGCGTCTGTAACCTGAAGCATCTGTAACCCAAGGTACCACTGTATTGCAATGCATTTTTATAGAGCAGCCGCCTTTGAGACATAGCTGTCAAGCGTCCCTTATTTGGCGGGACAGTCCCTTATCCCAGCGCCATGTCCCACTGCTGTCCCTTATTGATGATGTCCCTTAAATAAGCTACTGAAGGTAATGGTGCCCTTTCTATGTCCAGCTGTCCTTTGTCAACAACAAATCGTTGCTATTTTTTTGTGTTGAATATATGCTATATGGTAATTTATGGACCTAATAGGTATCTAAAGCCATTTGCATGCAACAAAATAGGTATTTTATTAAAGTAATTGTTGATCCCTTATTTTGGCTGCTGACCCCTTATTTTCGAGGCTGCCGGTCCCTTATTTTCAAATCTGTAAGTTGACAGCTATGCTCTGAGAACATCTCAGAAACTTGGGTTGGTCTGAACCACGGCTGCTCCTGGGTTACTGACTTAGAGGTACATTCAAATGTTGCATTAATTTTCCTGGTAATGCCAACCCTTCTGTTCCATTTTCTAACGTTCCTTTCACACTGCGGCACCTGATGCATTATGGAACTGTGGCTTTTTGACTGATACAACGACGGCACATTTCATTCACACCAGCAGGCATGTTGTGGCACAGCAATGAACGTCGCTACTCCCTCACCCTTTCTGCCCCTGTGGGCTTCTGCTCCCCCATGAAAACTGCAGGAATGCTGGTACAGTATATACCTCCCTGTATGCTATAGAAGCTGTGATATATTGCTGAGTTATGTCTATGTCTCAGCCAGAAAATATAGCCAGAGACATTTTGGCAAATTTAAAAGATCCAACTGGACAGACATTTCACCCCTGATAAAGAGGACGCATTTAGAAGCATTACTAAGTGCAGAGAAAAGGGAAAATCAGTTTCCCTAAAGCCTCTTCTTTTGTTCTGCTAACGGAGAACATTAAGAATTGCCTTGCTGAATCAGACCATTTTATTTCCAAGATTAATCAGCCAGATGCAATGTTGGCACCAAAATTTGGACACGGCACCCTGTCTAGACCAGGAAGACTGCACCAAGTGGGAACATTGTTAGGGAGAGTGGACTCTGGCAAATCACCAGCCTTGCCACCATTTGGAACTGACCTTAGGAAGATGCTTCTGGCCACTTTCAAATAAGCTATGAAGGTGACTTTATAAGTTCAACTAACTTCTTCTTTGGAGGCAGCCTAAAGTCGGGTGTCCAGAATCTTACTGCCTCTGAACATGAAGTTCTGCTTGGCTGATGAGAAGCCATGGAGAGAGTTGTCCTCCATGAAGTTGTCGAAGCTTAGGGGCCATCACCATGGCTTGCCTAAACAAAAGATGTTTTAAGCAGGTGCCACAATAAAGACCAGTGAATGCTCCAGGCTGATGCCAGTCAGAAAGGCAGGGAGTTCCAAAGTGTGTCAATAGGCGGGGAGTTCCAAAGACTGATTTCTCACAAATGCAGAATGAGCGCCTGTTCCACAAATCTAAGCAGTTGAATAGCCAGATGTATATGGCAAACCTGTAATAATTCCAGTGATGAGTATATTTGTTTGTCCCTTCATTTATTTATTTCTTTTTAATTAATTCAGAGGATGGAGGCCAATCAAATAAAACAACATCTGATAGGCTTTAGATATTCCATAAATTAATTCTTAATTATGGGAAGAAATGATTTTCGGTTTTTTTCCTGGTCATTTTGAAACCTGAACCTACAGCTTCATCATTAGGCAAAAGGGAGTTCAAAGATTACGATAGAGGAAGGAACATTTCTTTCTGCAATTTTTCTGCTTGGTATTATTTCCTTGGGCTAAAGGGAAAGTCACAATTAATTTACGTTACCCTTAAAAAAAACGATAAACGATAGAACAAACAAACAAAAGTTACATCGGATTTATGAAGTCAAAGCATTGTAAAGTAAATGACAAAGCAGTAATATGCCATAATTTGCAAATTAATAATTTGCATATTTATCATGCAGAGCTGCATTCGAGTGTACTGTATTTGCATTTGTCAAAATAGATAGCAGGTAGCAAAATAAACATCTGGAATGGAGGCATTTTAATCTGAGTGGCCTCATCCAAGGATGCTATACTTACAAGATTCTTGCTGTGAGGAGGTGTTTGAGCTACCCATCACTTTCATCAATGGTGAGAGAGCCTCTTCTCTTTTTGTACCAAAGTTTTATAGTAACTGCCGTTCACTTTTCCTGTGTATGAACCATCCCCATGAATGGTTACTTTATTCATTCATTTCTTATATGAGATAATAAAAAAGTTTATTTGTGTAATATATCCACTTGTTCCTCTGGAAAAGTGTCTCATATTGCTACACCAGGGTGCAGGCAGCTCATTTATCCTAATCTAGTCTTTACAGTGGTACCTTCGTTCTCAATCCGTTCTGGAAATCCATTCCAAAACCAAAGCGTTCCGAAACCAAGGCGCGCTTTCCCATAGAAAGAAATGCAAAATGGATTCATCCGTTCCAGATTTTTAAAAACAACCCCTAAAACAGCAATTTAACATGAATTTTACTCTCTAACAAGACCATTGTTCCATAAAATGAAAGCAATAAACAATGTACTGCAGTCACACAATCAATCAATCAGTAGCGGAACTGGGTTCCACACAGTCACAAAAACCAAACAAAAAGAGCAGTAAAAACAAAATCGCAAAATAAATGGCAAAAACAGACAGACCTCAGCATAACACTCAAAACGGAGCATTTTCAGCTTCAAAAAAAAGCTCGCAAGGCGGAACACTTACTTCTGGGTTTGCAGTGTTTGGGTTCCAAGTTGTTTGAATACCAAGGTGTTTGAGAACCAAGGTACCGCTGTACTGCATTATTCTTAAGCAACAGCAAAATAATTGGACATGGGGCTTCTGCGTTACCGGAGAGCTGGGTTCTCTGTTTTCTCAAGGCTGGAGACAGGAAACTTATGACCCTTCAGACATGACTGAACTCAAACTCCTATGCAGGCTGGGGGTGATGGGAACTGGAGTCTAACAGCACCTGAAACACCACAAGTTCCTTATCCCCGGTCAAGTCGTAACATCTTCTCCTTTCCCCCTGAAATAGAAACTCGTTTTCCTTCCAGGAGGAAAAAATATTTTCTAATCTCCTCCACCCACTTGCACACTTGTTGCTATGTCCACGCCTACACTTTTTATTTTGGGAAGATTCTTTCTTGGGAGGTTCTGACGCTGTTTTATCTAGAAAATAATTGATCGTTAGCTAAAAAATGATTGGTAGTGCATGAATGCAGATCTTACGTTTGTCCTGTACGCTGGTTTCCACACATTATCTCATATATATATGAGTGTGTATGTGTGTGTGTTTTAACATATCATTTTCAACAGTAATTAAACATACTTTTACATTTTATACAATTTTTTGGCTTCCATGAATCTCGTCTGAAAATTTTCCAATCTAATCTCTTACTATACATTTCTTACTTCCCCTATTACATAAGTCTCATAACTAATATCTCTATTCTTTTTCTACTTTGTACCTTTTCTTATATTTCTCCTTACAAAACTTCTTGTAGTCCTACTAACATAATTTGTTGATTACAATTGCTCTTCAAATAGTTCATATACTTCTTCCAATCTTCTGTAAATCTCCGGTCCCGCAGGTTTCGAATCCTTCCTGTCATTTTGTCCAATTCTGCATAGTCCATTAATTTTATCTGCCATTCTTCTAATGTCGGTTTCTACACATTACCTCACACACCCCTTCTCTATCCTGCCTTCGGCCAACCAACAGATGTTGTCAGAGTTCAAGGAAGCATTCCAGCCAGGCGAAAATACTGAATAATGGTATGAAGGGTATGGCTTGGGAAGAGTGGGTGTGGCTGAGGAAGAGGTGTGGCCTGGGGAGGGTTCCAAGGTCCATATAGAAAGGCGCAGAGGGCCAAATTTGTCTCCTGGACCTGAAATCCCCCACCTCTGATCTATTGTTTTTCAGTTTCCTCAGACATTTTATGCTGTGTGCTCTCCCTCCTGCAGACAGTGGCTCTAGTATGTCCTTTGGGAAGACATCCAATCTGGAAAGGTGCCCTATTCCCACCCATCTCTGATCACCCAGCCTGCCAGTTTAGGTCATAAGTTGGTACAAAATGCAGGTCAGACGGACAAGCTATTCATTCTCCTCTCCCCACTTTAATCTTGGCAGGAGTTTCTTCCACTCAAGGATATATATGGCTTCTTGGAAAAGTTCCCCAGAGAATTAAAAAAAAAAGTCGCCACAGAAAATCCATAGGGGGAAGCATCCCAAGCATGTATATGTCCTGACTTCAAATATACACTAATGTGGTCTGAAGTGGAAATGACTGATTATGAAAGAGTTCTTGGGATTGTCAGTGGAAATGGTCACCCATTGTGTGCAACAACTGTGAAAAAGGGGGGCATCTTATGTTTGGAATCCTCTAACCTAAACCATCCATATACAGTGGTACCTTGGGTTACAGACGCTTCAGGTTACAGACTCTGCTAACCCAGAAATCGTACCTTGGGTTAAGAACTTTGCTTCAGGATGAGAACAGAAATCGCGTGGTGGCGGCGGGGGAGGCCCCATTAGCTAAAGTGATACCTCAAGTTAAGAACAGTTTCAGGTTAAGAACAGACCTCCAGAACGAATTAAGTTCCTAACCCGAGGTACCACTGTACTGCAATGCGTCGACACCTAAAAACTGGACCCACTAGCCCCAGATTCCACCCGTTCCCCTGACACACCCACACAAAGGCCGAACTAGTATATGGCACACCTGGAGTTGTGCAGTTATCCCCCCTCCTCTTGGTGTCAATGGGAGGGGAACTGAAAATAAGGTTGAATAGAAATAATTAGAAAATTGAAGTGTTGGAGCGGGGTGTTTCTGCCCTGCCTAGTGCAGGGAAGTGGAAACATCTCTGTCACAGAATTTCATCACCATCTTAGGATTTCCCTGTTAATGTCCAAAACAAGGACTGAGGTGCAATTATTTCAGACTCTCCAAGTGTCCCTATTTTCAGGGTCAGCCCCAGATTTACAGAAGCCATCCCAGTTTCTGATTTTATCCTGGAATGTCCCACTTTTCCTTACGGCGTCCCTATTTTCATCGGAGAAATGTTGGAGGGTGTGGAGTTACGTGACACACTCACACCCTCCGAGCCAAGGAGATAAGTACGTAACTATACAACCTTTAAGGGACGTGGGTGGCACTGAGGTCTAAACTACAGAGCCTAGGGCTTGTCGATCAGAAGGTTGGCAGTTCTAATCCCCGCAACGGGGTGAGCTCCCATTGTTCGGTCCCAGCTCCTGCCCACCTAGCAGTTCAAAAGCATGTCAAAGTGCAAGTAGGTAAATAGGTACTGCTCCTGCGGGAAGGTAAACGGTGTTTCCCTGCGCTGCTCTGGTTCGCCAGAAGCGACTTAGTCATGCTGGCCACATGACCCGGAAGTTGTCTGCAGACAAACGCCGGCTCCCTCAGCCTATAGAGCAAGATGAGTGCCACAACCCCAGAGCCGTCTGCGACTGGACCAAACGGTCAGGGGTAACTTTACCTTTAGTTTTTATACAACCTTTAGAAGACATCTGAAGGCAGGCCTGTATAGAAAAGTTTTTTAATGTTTAATTATGTTTTTATATATGTTAGAAGCCTCTCAGAGAGGCTGGGACAACTCAGTCAAATGGGTGGGATATAAAATTATTGTTATTTTTTAAGGACATCCCTATTTTCATCAGAGAGATATTGGAGAGTATGTTATTTCTTAGCATTTTCTGGTCCATCTCAATGTCAATGGAATGAGAAAATTTCATCCCTGTTCTGCCATTTACCATTGGAGGCTGATATTCATAACAGCTCAATGTAAATGGTGAAAAAACTCCTGTGACTTAATCATTTCTAATATTGACATAAATGACCCACTTCTGCCCTCGTATTCACCTGGGGGACAATACTGCAGCAGTTAACGCCTCCCCAGGACTTACTACAGCCAATAACGTCTGGTGAACCTGATCTTAGATGTACTTGGGAGAAGGTAGTGATTCTTTTGTTTCCTGAAGACAAAATAAGGGCCAGTCCATCACTTGTGGTCTGAGATCCTCATTGGACAAAAGCAACCCATGTTTGTTTTAACCTTGATGCTGGAACACCACCGAACTCTACTGATTCTCCTACTGTGAAGAATGCTGAGAGAAAGCAGCTGTAATCTTGTCTAACTTAAGGTCTTTCTTAGTCACATCCTGAAGTCAGCAATGTGTTTACGGACACCACCGCGTCCTCAATGTCTTCTCTTGATGCTAACAAAGCCTTCTTGCCAGAAACAAGGCAGTGAAGCACAGTTAGTTATAATGCAGGGAACTGCTTTTTAAAGTGTGTTGGTTTCCCCCAATGTGCCTTAAGTTTAATGAGAACAACTTGATGTGTATGTGGGTGTTCTTGTTCCTGTGCACAAAGGCCGCCATTTTTACCAAAGGGAAACGTATGATCTGCCCTCTTTAGAGAAGTTTTTAATGTTTGTCGTGTTTTTAATATTCTGTTGGGAGCCGCCCAGAGTAGCTAGGGAAACCCAGCCAGATGGGCAGGATATCAACAATAAATTATTATTATTATTATTATTATTATTATTATTATTATTATTATTATTATTAACAGTCCCCACAAGTTCAACTTACCCAGAGCCTCTCTCCCAAACCCTTCCGCTCGTAGTATGCAGTCACAAAAACAGTGCAGAAGCTTGGAAACTAGGTTAGGTTGCCATCAGCATTGCTGGTGTCACCCAAGGATGGGGAAACTGTGGTCCTCTAGATGTTGTTGGACTTCAAGTCCCATCAGCACCGGTCAGGTTGGCCAATAGCCAGGGTGATAGGAGTTGTAGTACAACTTTTGGAAGGCCACAGGTTCCAGTGACGTAGCGTGGGGGGTCAGGGGGGCCAGCCGCACCGGGCGCAACATCTGGGGGGGCGCTCGCACTCGCAGCTCTCTGCCCCTACCTGGCTCACTCACTCTCTCTCACTGCAGTGCTGGCTGTGCGAATCTGATCCGAGCCGCTGGGTCGCCGCCCACTGTGGAGGGGGTGGGTGCCAGGCGTGCGGTGCGGAGAGAGAGCGAGGGACTATCTGGGGGAGGGACAGTGCAGCGGCCGCCCAGCGCAGCGCTGAGCGCGGGAGAGAACCACACCAGCCCAGCCCAGGCAGCAGCAAGAAGAAGCTGGCAGCGGCGGCAGGTTAGGGGGCGCAAATTACTTGCCTTGCCCCGGGTTAGGGGGCGCAAATTACTTGCCTTGCCCCGGGTGCTGACAACTCACACTACGCCACTGACAGGTTCATCATCCCTACTATAAAGGCCTCTGGTTCAGGCTGGGACTGTACCGAGGCAAGAATATTCTTTACTCACTGGCTCCAACTCCTGGCATGTTTTCTGGTTCTCTGACTCCCCAAGTTGGGCTCCTGTCTTGACCTGCATTTTTGGCTCCATTCAGTGTCTGCCCACATGGTTCACTTCTGGCATTGTTGGTGCACAACTACAACTGCAGTGGGGCTAGTATGTGTTTGTTGAGTTATGTTTACTGTCAAAATAACACCGGTCTTGAAAGATCTACATTGGCTCCCAGTACGTTTCCGAGCACAATTCAAAGTGTTGGTGCTGACCTTGAAAGCCCTAAACGGCCTTGGTCCAGTATACCTGAAGGAGCGTCTCCACCCCCATCGTTCAGCCCGGACACTGAGGTCCAGCACCAAGGGCCTTCTTGGTAGTGGCACCCGCCCTGTGGAACGCCCTCCCACCAGATGTCAAAGAAAACAACAACTATCAGACTTTTAGAAGACATCTGAAGGCAGCCCTGTTTAGGGAAGCTTTTAATGTTTAACAGACCACTGTATTTTAATATTTTGTTGGAAGCCGCCCAGAGTGGCTAGGGAAACCCAGCCAGATTGGCGAGGTATAAATAATATATTATTATTATTATTATTATTATTATTATTTTAAAAATATCAATATCCCAGCTCAGGGCCGACCCACGACACTTTTGGCACCTGAGGCAAACCACAAAATGGTGCCTTCCCATCAGGGGAGAGAAGGGATGAGTGAAGATTTACAAGGGGAACAAAGTTTGTGGGGGAGGAAATAGTGATTTACATGGTGAACAGGGGTGGGGGGAAAGGTGGGACTGGATTGGGGGCTGCCAGGGAGGAAGCAGATCCTGGCAGCTGTCACGGCCACCATGGCAGCGGCAGCAGGCGATGCATTCCTTGGAAGCCAGGCCTGCTGCCCCTGTGAATTCTGCCACCCGAGGCAGTCTTCTCACCTTGCTTGTCTCATGGGTGGGCCGGCCCTTTCCCATCTCTTTCTCGGAGATCATATACAGGAGCATCGCTGGTTGATTGCCAGGTTGGTGAGGCTCCTTTAGACAACAACAAGAAACCAATCCTTCAATGTCATCGGCCCAGTCTTCTGGAATACTCTGCCAACAGAGAGTCAGCCTTCAGTGCCAACTTTTAAATGCCTGTTTCTGTGTCAGGCTGATGCAGGCAATTAAGAATACATATTTTCATAACAGAGTCTGATCTTAACATTTTTACATAGCTTCCGCTGTATGGTTTTATGCATAATTTGTTGCCAGTTGCTCTGATAAAAAAAAGGAATAGCAATATATAAATATTTTTTTACACACAAATAAAGAAACATAAATATTTGAAAGATGGGTGACACCTGGCTTGAGAGCAGTACATGTGAAAAGGATCTAGGAGTCTTGGTTGACCACAAACTTGACATGAGCCAACAGTGTGACGCGGCAGCTAAAAAAGCCAATGCAATTCTGGGCTGCATCAATAGGAGTATAGCATCTAGATCAAGGGAAGTAATAGTGCCACTGTATTCTGCTCTGGTCAGACCTCACCTGGAGTACTGTGTCCAGTTCTGGGCACCACAGTTCAAGAAGGACACTGACAAACTGGAACGTGTCCAGAGGAGGGCAACCAAAATGGTCAAAGGCCTGGAAACGATGCCTTATGAGGAACGGCTAAGGGAGCTGGGCATGTTTAGCCTGGAGAAGAGGAGGTTAAGGGGTGATATGATAGCCATGTTCAAATATATAAAAGGATGTCACATAGAGGAGGGAGAAAGGCTGTTTTCTGCTGCTCCAGAGAAGCAGACACGGAGCAATGGAGCCAAACTACAAGAAAGAAGATTCCACCTAAACATTAGGAAGAACTTCCTGACAGTAAGAGCTGTTCAACAGTGGAATTTGCTGCCAAGGAGTGTGGTGGAGTCTCCTACTTTGGAGGTCTTTAAGCGGAGGCTTGACAACCATATGTCAGGAGTGCTCTGATGGTGTTTCCTGCTTGGCAGGGGGTTGGACTCGATGGCCCTTGTGGTCTCTTCCAACTCTAGGATTCTATGATTCTATGAAAGCCTAAAC
Organism: Podarcis liolepis; assembly: GCF_965112155.1. NCBI lineage: Eukaryota > Metazoa > Chordata > Lepidosauria > Squamata > Lacertidae > Podarcis > Podarcis liolepis. Next base: position 13,540,905 of record NC_139564.1, on the reverse strand, counting down.
ATATTATTAGGCTTGTCATACGTCAGGAAAATTCCTGACATGTCCTGGGTGTAAAAATGGCGTAAGGGGGAGAATTTGACTGAACTGGCAAAATGTCAGGGAAAACCTGTATGTATGGAAGTTTTCCCAAAAAAAAGCTGAACAATTTGGGTTTGTTCCCCTCAAAGAACAGCTCAACAACTTTGTGGGTGTCAGGCATTTTACTTCTTGAAATGTGGCAACCCTAAAACATATACTGTACAGTGGTACCTCAGGTTACATACGCTTCAGGTTACATACGCTTCAGGTTACAGACTCCACTAACCCAGAAATAGTACCTCGGGTTAAGAACTTTGCTTCAGGATGAGAACAGAAATCGTGCTCTGGCGGCGCGGCAGCAGCGGGAGGCCCCATTAGCTAAAGTGGTGCTTCAGGTTAAGAACAGTTTCAGGTTAAGAATGGACCTCCGGAACGAATTAAGTACTTAACCTGAGGTACCACTGTATTTCCAAAAAGCCAACAAAAAATGTAACTCTACCCGAAATTGATAGTCAGCAGGCAGGGCTCAAGAGCTTTGTGGTATCAACTTCCTCCGTGTGTGTGTGTGTGTGTGTGTGTGTGTGTGTGTGTGTGTGTCTTTTATGCAAGAAGACAATGGCCCCTGTGTTCTTTGATCCCCTCACAGATGATGACTCTCACTCTCTGTAATTTATCTTCTCTCCCTGATTTCGGTAGCTGTTTGAGCCTCCGTATGAAAGGCTGTAGCTCCCACTTTTCCTTTAATGAGATCTGATTCACCACATTTTTAGTGTGGCAGAGAAGTCGGAGCGGGGGATGCGGTGAGAGGCAGTGAGAGAAAGGTCCATTTTGGTTGGGAAGCTTGCTTTGATGGAAATCAAACACGGAGCATGTTTTTTGAAAAAAGAAACCCCAAACACAGGGGAGCTGGAGATAAATACAGCATTAAAAGAACCGGCTTCAGACCAGATGTAATTATGTTTCATGCGTTGCACCTATATATATACCTCTGCCCAGAAAATTGGTTCTGCAAGCCGAGGGTGTAATTACACATTATCCATCGTTCTTTCCATTATTCTTTTTTATGGACTTTGATCCCGCCACTCACATCTTACACAATGCAGCCGTGGAAGATGCAATTTGAAAAGGAAGGCGAGTTTTTGCAAAAGAACAGCTTTTTAAGCTTTTCCGACTCGTACTGTTTTCCTGCTAAAATGTCCCTCCCTCCTCTACAGCAGCTTCTAGTCTTGCTGAGGAATTTTTATTTATTTATGTATGATTGTATTTATATGCTACTGTTGCAAGAATTTATGTATAGGTTGCGGGGGGGGGGGTTTGCCCCTCCAGCAGATATCATGCACATGCAGCCCACTACCAAAATCAACACAATCACTTTTGTGACTTTTGTGATTTGTCCCCAACAAAACACTTCATCACAGTTTCTTCCTAGCTATTCAAAAGGCCTCTGCTGCACAATACCAAATGTAAGAATTCACTGATAAATGTATCTATGTACTGGCTCACTGGGAAAACTTCAGAAATTCATATAGACATGTGAGCTCAGCTACTCAGCAACCCCTCTGCCTGATAATCCCCGGCATCCTGATACCTGAGTGCCAGACAGGTAATAACAAACCCAGATGAAGACAAAAGGGTGTGATTAACGTGGCTGGGAAACAGGGAAATGTAAATATCTCTTTTGTTACACTTGATGGGTGTTTGGTGGAGGGCAAGGAGAACCATGGGGCAGGGTCCAGGATGCTCAGATTACTGCCACCAGACCTCCCCTTTCATGATGTAACCATGATGTATTAGTGATGTAGTTTTTTGGGGGGTGTAACAAGGGGATTAGCAGCTAATAAAAGTTTGGGTTCTCTTTTGTTTGGGGCTTCCATCTTGTTCCACCTTGTGGCAGGTGGGAGTCCTGTCGCGAAGGTCTTTAATAAAGACCAAGCCTACTGGCTGCTGTTTTGCTCTGGTATTCCTGGCTGGTGTCCTTGTTTTTTGTCCAAGGGAGCCCTCAGATTTCTCCATTAACACCACCATTCCTTTAAAGAGCTCCTGGGCAGCATCCACGGTTTGGGCCCTCTTCCCACATCTTTTAGTCTCTCCCACGACAACCCTACGGGGTAGGCTATAACAGCCCTTAAGGATCCGCGTTAGAAACTCAGATATATTATCTGGACACCAAATGGCACATTAAACCTAGGTTACGGCCGCCACGACAGAATGTATATTGGTCCCAGGAATTTGAACGGTAAGCTCTGAGCATGACTAATACTGGATACAATGAGCCCTTCGCTTCCAGGCACCACTAGGAAAAGGAAAGCCGGAGGCTGAGATCAGGAGGCGGTGGAAACATTGCAGAAGCTTCAGCTAACGTTTGCAGGGTTAGGAGGTGGAGGACAGGAGATCACTTTGAAATGTAAGCTGTGGGGCGTAAAGCCTGCAAACCGGAGATCTAATTAGCCACAGCCTGCCTCTCTCTCTCTCCTGTGCCCCTGTAATTAATTTTGGCAGGCTCCCCATCAGTAACAGTCGCAAACCTTTTGGCAAAAAGCATTCATGCCGCCAGATTATTCTCTTGCCAAGTGAGAGGGGACAAACGCTGTGTCGCCTCACTGCAGCAAGCTCAGAAAGGAGGCTAACAGCTAGCGAGTGCTGACCGTGCTTGCTCAGGAGTAAATCCCATTTGTTTTGAGGGTGCCAAGAACCGTATCTTCCCGTCAATAATAAAAAAGGGTACCTTTCCCTAGACGCCAGCTATCTTTTTTAAAAAAGTTTTTTATTTATACAACAAGAAAAACAAACAAACAAAAAACACAAATACCGAATTACACACAAATTACAAAAATAACCATAGACACTTAATATTCTTAGCAAACAATAAAACATATATTGGTCCTAGACGCCAGCTATCATTTTACTCCCCTTTTGCTTCTTGTTACGGCCAGCAAGGAGTATGGTATTGGGGGGGGGTGGGATTTTCATTTTCTTTAAAAAAATAAATACAGCCATACCTTGGGTTAAAGTTGCTTCAGGTTGAGCATTTTCGGGTTGCGCTCCACGCGACCCAGAAGTAACGGAACGTGTTACTTCCACGTTTCGCCGCTCGCACATGCACAGATGCTCAAAATGACGTCACGTGCATGCGCAGAAGCGGCGAATCACGACTCGCGCATGCACAGATGCGGGTTGTGTTCGCTTCAGGATGCGAGCAGGGCTCTGGAATGGATCCTGTTTGCATCCAGAGGTACCACTGTAAATTCTACCATTCTCTTGTAATAAAAAAAATTAAGGTCTTATATATATAATAAATGTTCATAAATGTACCAACCAAGCATGCACATAGATATGTGGACCACATGTCTGGAGCAGTGCAGGAAGACTGTCCCGAAACCATTTTGACTCCCAAACTGACCAAATGTTTTCTCCTCAAGGAGGGAGGGAGAGAGGGAACCTTCCCATTGTCTCAGGAATTGGGTAATCATCATCTCAAAGGAATGGGCATACTACCAAGAAAGGCAATCAGATAAGGAAGGCATTATCAGATAACCTGGCAGACAGGAAAAACGACATTCAAATTTCTGTTGTAGACTGCCTTTTCTGTGATGTAGGTATGATGTTTGTGGGGGGTGGTCTTGAGTTACACCCCTTCTGTGATGTATGTAATGATGTATGGAGGGGTGGTCTTGAGCTCCAGGGCAGGGAATTTAAAATGTCTATATAAGGGCAGGCACACCTTGGTTCTGGGTCCTCCTCCTTTCCTGCGTGTGAGGGGCGCATACTGTTGCAACAGTTAATAAAGATCAGGCTTACTAGCTGCTTTGCTTCTCAATATTCTCTGGTTGGCCTCTGTTATTTTCTCCGACCGATGTAGAAGCTACAAAGTACTCTATAAAGGGCTCTTGTATACCTCATAAGGGAATAAGGGCAGATTTTGTTTACAACACTGGGGACTGCTGGGATAGAAGGCAGGGGTCCAAGCAGAAAGTGAAGCCACAGACAGAGCCCACTCATTCCAGTTTTGTCTCCATCCTCCTCTTCCCTCCTGAAATCTGCAAGGGGCAACACTGAAACTAAGGAGGAAAGGGCTTGCTGATGGCAGATTGAAGTTGGTGGGGCAGTGGCCCCATTTCCCCACATGCGCCAACTTTTCTTTCATCGTGGAACCCATACCCAGGTAGTACAGCTGTGGTTCCCAGGTAGATATCCATCCACCTCTAGACAAGACCAGAGCCAGAGCTACCTTCAGGAGCAAACCATCAGTAAATCACACAAAGGAAGTCGAGTTAACTCTTTATTGTAAAGAAACAAGGTCTGCACAGGAGTGTCAGGCCTAATGAGCACACCAGCTCAACTCCGGTCGTTCTTGCCCCCCATGAAGCAGTTGCCGAGGCTGAAGGGAACACTTGCTAATGCTGAAGGTGCAGAATATAAATTACGGTAAGATAAACCAACACAGAGTGCTTTGGAAACTGTTCATAGCATTTCCGGACAATTTGTTTTTAGAATCTGTGTTCTAGTTGCGACGGTTTCAGTCCATAAAAGAAAAAAAATTATAACATAAGAGCTCGAGAAGAGCAGGATCAGGCCAACGGCCCATTGTGATTTCCTGAGCTCCTCATCTTGCTGGTTGCTCCTCACAAAATACAATACTTGCCAAGTTCTGCTCTATCCCAGGTATTAATCAGGATTGGTGTCTATTGTATGAGATGTAAAACCAAGGGCTTGACCTTAGTCAAGTATTTTGATTAAAGATCTGTCGAGTTTCTTGTAACAGTAGCCGGGTTAAGCTTTCTGGGATCAGTTCCAGAGCTGGTAATTTCACCCTGAATTTTCTATGAGAACTTGAAACTATTCTTCCTTGGGTGGGTGGTGTCTGTCTTTCTCTCTCTCTTCCCCAGCTTCTCAGATCTTACTCTTTTCGCATCTGCTTGCTTCAGGAAAGCCAGTAGGATGGGCTAAAAGCAGATTTCTACCATGAGCCAGAAGGAGCCCTATCTTGAGTGAGGGGATTAGATCGCTGGGTTGCTTAGATACCCAGTCATCATGAGGTACACGTGATCCAGGGGTATCCAACTTTTTGGGGGCCCATTTGGAATTTCCAGAAAGTTCTGTGGGTGCCCATCACAAAATGGCTGCCAAAGGGGAGTGGGGTATGGCGTAACACGAAATAGCTGCTAGGCAGGGTGGTATAAACCAAAATGGCTGCCACATCTGAAAGAGGAGAAAAAAGAGGGCCACAAAGCAGTATGGACATGCCTCACCCTACCAGCTACCCCATTTTGTCATTTTGCCATCTTGCTCACAGGGAAAAGATCTTGCACCTCACCTCTGTTCAGAACGCATGCCCACTCCTGGCATTAGATGAAAGGTGGACATTGTTAAATTGCTCGATGTAAGAGGAACAGAAAAAGAAGAGCAGGCTCTTATGTATTGTGGTCTTTGAGGGGGTATTTATTGAGCCCTTTCACCAATACCACAGGGGGGGGGCTGGCAGGGACCCCAATGCCACATGCCCCACAGTGGTGAGCCCTGTGACTCCCAAAATACAGCGTATACACCATACACTTAAAACGCATTCAGTGCACATTTAAAGCACCTGCCTTCCCCCAACCCCCTGAGAATCCTGGGAGCTGTAGTTTGTTACAGGTGCTGGGAACTGGAGCCCTGCGAGGTGGAAACTATGGTCCCCAAGATTCTTTGTGCTAAGTCATGCACTTTTAATGTGCTTTAAATTTAGGGTGTCGATCTGCCCAAAGCAAAAGAAAAATAGGGAAGCCTTGAAAGAAGAATGCGCATGTTTGGGGGAAAGGGATTAGAGGCAGATGAAATTCCTGTTTTCTTTCATATATAGATGTATAATTGGCAATGGGAGTGACAAAGAAGTCTAATGCATGTAAGCTTCGCTGTCCTTGAGAACGTCTCTGTAGCTGCAACCTCTCCCTTAAGGGGGATCAAGTGCCTTTTTGACTCTGGCAGAGAGAAACAGCAGAGGTAGCACTAACAAATTATCAGACCGCTGCTTCCTTAACAAAGCTGTTATACGAAAAATCTGGGGTTGGATTTTACAGCCCACCTCCCCATCAAGGGATTCAGGGTCCCCTAAGTCCATTGTAAGTCAGGGAAGGATGGATGGAGGCAACATCCAGTCAAAGCAAGGCAGATGACGACAACAACAACAAAAACTTATTTATGCCCCGCCCATCTGGCTGGGTTTCCCCGGCCACTCTGGGCGGGTTCCAACAACAGATTAAAAATACATTAAAACATCAGTCATTAAAAACTTCCCTAAACAACTTATTTTTTGTGTTGTAGCAGAGTCCCCTCCCCTCTTGCAAGGAGGTGAGGACCCAGAACAGAGAGTGCAAGAACTTAAAAAAACCCAAACAACTTCAGAAATTGCCCACCACCCAAAAGCATCCAACAGGTGTCACAGAAATAGGAGGTCTACAACAGAAATTTGAAAGTGTGGCTTGTCTCCTGTCTGTCAAGATACCTGATAATGCTCACTGACTGGTTTACCTCATGAGTAGGCAACCTAAGGCCCGGAGGCCAGATCCGGCCCAATCACCTTCTAAATCCGGCCCACGGACGGTCTGGGAATCAGTGTGTTTTTACATGAGTAAAATGTGTGCTTTTATTTAAAATGCATCTCTGGGTTATTTGTAGGGCATAGGAATTCATTCATTCCACCCCCCAAATATAGTCCGGTCCCCCACAAGGTCTGAGGGACAGTGGACCGGCCCCCTGCTGAAAAAGTTTGCTGACCCCTGCTTTACCTGGTCAGTGTGGGCCATTTTTAGTTCTTGACTCCAGTTCACAGGCCTACGCTATTCATACACAAAATATGCCCTTAAAACAAGATTTGTGGAAAGAACTATTGGGAAAGATTTCTTCCAAGATACGTTCACTCTACAGAGAAATATTTGTGGTTCTTAAGGATGAAGATGGCTTCAGGATTCTCTCCTGTACTCTTTCAGACATGTGGATTATATACTTACGGGTGTGTGTTTACTTTGCATGCTTATGAACATTCATTTTATTTATGACATCTTAGAATTCTTATGACAAAGCCAATAAAGAAACCTGTCCTAGTGAGCAATCCCTCTTGTCCCCAGTTTACAGATGAGAAACTGAGACTGCCTTTGCCAAGTCCATCCCTTCAAAAGTAGATTTCTCTTTTCAGTGGACAAAAGCCTTCTCTCCTGATATGCAGCCCATAACACAGTCACTACAACAGGGTTGGAGAACTACAACTCCCATCATCCCTGGCCACAGGCCATGAGGCTGGGGTTGATGGGAGTTGGAGTCCAACAGTGCCTGAAGAGCCACAGGTTCCTCACCCCACTGTATGGATGCTACAGACCCAGGATGGGCCACGGTTCCCCCATCACGAGGACCCACTTACCCACTTACTTTGGCAAAACAAGCCTTTGCCACCATGTAATCTGGGACGCGGGTGGCACTGTGGTTTAAACCACAGAGCCTAGGACTTGCCAATCAGAAGGTTGGCGGTTCGAACCCCCACGACGGGGTGAGCTCCCATTGCTCGGTCCCTGCTCCTGCTAACCTAGCATTTCGAAAGCACGTCAAAAGTGCCAGTAGATAAATAGGTATCGCTCTGGCGGGAAGGTAAACGGCGTTTCCATGCGCTGCTCTGGTTTGCCAGAAGCGGCTTAGTCATGCTGGCCACATGACCCGGAAGCTGTACGCCAGCTCCCTCGGCCAATAAAGTGAGATAAGCACCACAACCCCAGAGTCGTCCGTGACTGGACCTAATAGTCAGGGGTCCCTTTACCTTTTAATTTGGGAAATATTCCTAAAACTAATCTGTGAATTTGAGGCAGAGCCAAGATTTGAACTGAGAATCACAATCCTTGCCACCCCAACAACACCAGCTGATGACTTGTTCCACTTACCATCAGTACATTTAGCTGAAATATAGGTCAGTGTCGTTGAATTCATTGTTTAAAATACTCTGTGCCCCTGGAATGTGTTTTCGTTTGGATTGATTGCTTAGTGCCCGTAAATAAGTGGCTTTAGGGTGAGAGAAAATTTGGGCTAAGCGCAGGCGTCTGGGGAATTGCCTCTCTTTGCAGAGTCTGTGTCAGCACATTAAATATTCAGAAAACTGACGATGTACTAAACTTTTAAAGCTCAGGAGCCAAGCTTTTGGCTCCTCAGCACAATTATAATCCGAAAAGCAGCACCTTTAGTCTTTCTGTACAAAGATTGGGCTTCCCTCTTATTTATGTCCTGTTTGGTTGAGACCTAGTTGAGGATGCATTAAGGGGTCTTACAAACTGCTGCTATTTTCGGGTGGGATTCAAACATATGCCAGAAAATTCAGGCTGCACAATAAAAGCTGATTGGGAGGCCTTGACCAGCAAAGTCTCTTCCTCTAATATTGGACTGCTTGCTGTAAGAAAAGTGATGGGGAATTGCTATATGAAAAGTGGTACGCAGTGTGGCTTAACACTTGCATTGACACACCACAGGGAGGCTAGATCTGGATTTTCTTTTCTCTCCTTTTCTCATTTTTCCAATCGAAAGTTGAATTCTCCACAGTTCCCCATCAGTTTGCAAATTCGTATGAAGAACTCACGGAAATTCACCAGCATTTTAGCGTGAATTCCTCTCATTAGGCACATCCTTGTGTGCAATTTTGCCTAATATATACATTTTGGCAAAGCAATTACCTCTAAAATAATGCATCTGTCTTATCTTTGCTAACACCTGCATTTTGTGGGCATTGTGCCTGAGCAGATGCATTTTTGAACACGTTACTTGGCTGAATTGAAAAATTCAGAGAAGGGTTGCTGTGTTTCTGTTTTCGTATGGTTTCTTTGACATGCAATGCTATAGCTATAACACAATTGAGAGGACACTAATGTTTACGATCTCTGAATCTGATTAAGATGTTTTCCTATTGTTTTTATAGCCCATCTGAGAAATCTGAGAGAATGTTGATGGGATTTGGTGGGATATTAAAGCTTGTTTTCAAGCAGATAGTGTATAGTACTTTCCCCTTCCTCTGTCATTATCTTTCCACCATTTCCACATGCCGCTGAGCTATCACAACAACACTGATGATTCTGCTATCTTGGGCAAGTATCACGTTTTTCCCAGGTGCAAAAATACGATGCTTTTGAGTGTTGGGCAAATGTGATATCCCTGAATACAAGCATAAACTTGTCGGAAGAGGCATGGGCTGGAAAAACAAATGAAATTCCGGTGCTTGTCTGTGTAAAATTCTGCATTTGCGAAGGTAAAAATAAATAAATATACAGGTTGCCTGCTGCGGGGCTGGTTTAAGGTCCTGATTACGACCCTGATTTGGAAGATGTACCCTGTGGCTTTCAGAACCGTGAATTTTTGCACCTCCTTTTAAGGGTTGTAGGTGTGTTTGGTTTTTTAAAAAATTGTCAGAGCGAATGCCCTGCTGTTAAAGTGTGAAGGAGAAGAGGAGACTGAACATTATCTGACATATATTTAGCTGAAGCCGTGACCTCCCACTAATGGAAGCATACCGATGCTTCTGTTGGCTTCTGTGTTTTTCCTGCAGTCAAGCTGATCTCTGCAAACCTGCGTATCGAGCCCCAAAGCCCTCTTAATTTGTACCACTCATGGAGATGCCATCCGCAAGCAAGCGGGCAGTGAGGTGGGATGTAAAAGGCTTTTTATGTTCAGCAGCAAGACCTCAGGCGCTATTGATTGCGGAAAGGAAAGGTATCATCGCATCCCCCGCTGTTTATAATGTGGCTCATCAGACACCGAGTTAAGTGCTAGCGACACCCCGGCAGGCTTCACAAAGTCACATTGAGAGTCGCTTCATCATCGCAGTTGAGATTTTGTAGTCAGCCCTTCCTTCCTTCCTTCCTTCCTTCCTTCCTTCCTTCCTTCCTTCCTTCCGCCACCTCATTCCTCACTCGATTCAGATGGGTCCTTGTGTGCTCTTGTCGGCGCTTACAATGTAACTGCAGGGCAATCTCTGTGAAAAGGCCCATTTCTCAATATTCCGCCATGATATTTATGCATTTTGGAGGGTTGCCAACATTTCCGCTAGCCTCAGTAGCTGTGCCTTGAAGATCTTGGCTGGCTTACATTCGCTGGTGGTGCTTATCTGTCTGCTGGGGAAAGGTTTTGCTTGCAGATTAAGCAACCGCTGGAGCAGACCAGACCATTTGGGCAGTCAGTTGGCAACCCAAGAAATGCAGTTTATTTTTAAGGGCAACACTCTCCCCTCTCACTGTCACTATTTTGTGGGAGGAAATCAAGCACTTTCTGGAAATTTTGGTTAGTGCAATTAAAATCAATGAAAGGGCTCTGTCACACTAACACAACCAGTCCACTTTTTTGAAAAAATGAAGCACACAGACGTTATGTGGTTAGTAACTGTGACATTAACATAGGAGAGTGCTGGAGGTGAATTAGTTAAACAAGTTACCCAATCAGAACCCAGGGGGTGGAGTCAGAGGGACTATAAAACCAGCTCTGGGAGGGGCAAAAGGGGAGTTCGTTGGGAGTTGGGTGGTTGGTTGGAGTGGGAGTGAATTGGGATAGAGTCTGTGGGTAGGTTGAGTTAGGGTAGCGAAATAAGCTGAGTCAGGAACAGTTAGGGGCTAGGAAGACAAGTAAATATCTGAGAGATGGTTTAGTGAGGGAGAGCAGGTAGTAGAAGTTATAGGTCTGGATAGGCATGAATGTATTGACCAATACCGTTTATGAAACCACACACTTGTTAAACTGAAATAAATAAACAGTTTATGTTCCAATTTAAACCTGACTGGACTCAGTATTGTACCAGGTAGGGCCTGGGTGGTGGCAGCGAGAAATAAAGTGGTGGCACAGGGATCAATGTACGGTGAAACGTCCGGGGACCCTGTGTGATTGCCACAGTAACGTTATGGGGAAAATGCACTGGAATGTTTGGGGCAAATCAGGATGAATGCAGGATGTCACATAATCTCCTCACAAACAAAGCAGAACAAGTATTCAATAAAGACCAGGCATAGTCTAACCTCTGCATAGGCTTTGTGTGACCAAGTCAAGATGAATTCTCAATAAACTGGTCATCTAGAGCAGTGTTCCCCAACCTTGGGCCCCCAGCTGTTTTTGGACTACAATTCCCATCATCCTTGACCACTGGTCTTGCTAGCAAGGGATGATGGGAGTTGTAGTCCAAAAACAGCTGGAGGCCCAAGGTTGGGGAACACTGATCTAGAGAATCCCTAAATACTGCATTTGTTCCATCATGGAAGTCTAAGCTGTGTAACTGGAGTACCCAGGCCATCTTTCATCTAGGCAACGACCAGACCGGATCTGCTTAGCTTCAGTAAGCTTGCTAAATCGTGCCTTCAAACTATTCTCTGGGCTGTCATTGTATTCTAGTGTGACCCTGAAAACAAGGTGGGTCTATGCAAATAGGAACAGTCTTGATCTGTAACTAGTAAGGTGTCACAGAGTGAGCCAGTCAGTTAACCACACAGTTTGAACTTGGAGTTAACTCTTTATTAGCAAAAACAAACCTAGACAGCATCTTAAAAAGCAGAGACATCACCTTGCCAACAAAGGCCCGTATAGTTAAAGCTATGGTTTTCCCAGTAGTGATGTATGGAAGTGAGAGCTGGACCATAAAGAAGGCTGATCGGCGAAGAATTGATGCTTTTGAATTAAGGTGCTGGAGGAGACTCTTGAGAGTCCCATGGACTGCAAGAAGATCAGACCTATCCATTCTGAAGGATATCAGCCCTGAGTGCTCACTGGAAGGACAGATCCTGAAGCTGAGGCTCCAATACTTTGGCCACCTCATGAGAAGAGAAGACTCTCTGGAAAAGACCCTGATGTTGGGGAAGATGGAGGGCACGAGGAGAAGGGGACGACAGAGGACGAGATGGTTGCACAGTGTTCTTGAAGCTACCAGCATGAGTTTGACCAAGCTGCAGGAGGCAGTGGAAGACAGAAGTGCCTGGCGTGCTCTGTTCCATGGCGTCACGAAGAGTCGGACACGACTAAACGACTAAACAACAACAACAAGCAAAAACATGGCAACCCCATCTGGAACTGGTCACCTCCCAGAAGCTGTTCAACACCATCAGCCCCATCCAGTATGGCCAAGGGTCAGGGTTGATGGGAATGCCAACCAGTGACACCTGGAGGATGACAAGTTCTCCACCACTGATCTGGCCCAGTACTGCCTGTTCTGACTGGGCCATAGGAAGCTGTCTTACACTGAATCAGAAGATGGATCCATCTAGCGCAGTATTGTTCAGTGGTTCTTCAGGAATTCAGGCAGGATCCTCTTCCAAGCCCAGCTGGAGGTGTCGGAGACTCGACACAGAATGTGATCTACCTTTGAGCTATGACCCTTCCAGTAATATGATATGGCTGTGACTTTCCAGTAATATGATACGAGGCCTTTTATTTCATGTGCTACCTGATCTTTTTAGCTGGAGACACTAGGGACAGAACCTGTGACTACCGTTGAAAGATGGCCCCTTCTGATAAACTTACTTGTAAACTACTCTCTCTTTTTGTATGTAAGGCAGCTTATGTAAAACAATTCAAAACAGTGTTTGAAATGAGAATATTTATATGGCAGCCCTACAGAACACATGTTGAAACGTGGACCAGTTTAGAAAAGGAGCTGCATTCCAAAACAGCTCTCCAAATTAAGCTCCGTAAAACAAGGGGATAAATTAGGAAAAAAGCAGCCTGAAATATATATTTAAAAGTTTTAAATTCCATTTAAAGACATGCCATTTGCAATTGACAGCTCTCTCTCTCTCTCTCTCTCTCTCTCTCTCTCTCTCTCTCTCTCACACACACACACACCTTTTAAACTTAGATACTTTTGGTCCCCAAGTTCCGAAACCCAAAATTATGTTTTGATTTCCATTGTGTTTTCATCTGCACTAGCAATCCTTCACAAGAAATTCAACTGGCAATGGCACAAAGGGATGGAGTTGGAGGCACAGTTTTCAACAAGCCATTGTTGCTAACCTGGTGCTAGCCAGATGTTTTGAACTACAACTCCCATCAAGTTGTACTGGCTGGGGCCGATGGGAGTTGTGGTCCAAAACATCTCACATCTCACCATGCCAACAAAGGATTCTTTCGATTGTCGTTGTTTATGTTTACAGCTTTTGAGAACAATTCACCTCATTTGGTGCAATCTTCAAGGCAGAGACTCCTTCAGGGACCGCAATCTGTTTGGATGATGCTTCCTTGTTCCCGCTTCCACACATGATGAGCAAAATTGACATATCTCAAAACGGAGCACGGATGAAAGCCTTTCTGTTGGCTCCCAGGACGTGGGAGCACAGCTGGCTTTCTCTTGGCAGTATTAGTGCTGCTACGCTCAAAGTGATATAAAAGCAACAGGAGGGATGTGGTTATGATGAAGCACAGAGCAGTATCTTAGTGGGAGGAAAAGATAAGCCCCCCTGAAGAGACATGGGGAATAAGAAGCTGGAGACAGCTTCATCTTCAAAAGATTCCGACATCTTCAAAGGAGTCTTTTGCAGTTCTGGAGGACACGGCAGGACAGAAGGTGTTCCTTGTAAATTTCAGTCAGATGAGACATGGAGAGAAGAGATTATGGACCATCAAAAGCAGAGAGGGTCTTTGGGAACAGTCGGAGTTTAGTACTGTCACCTGCTAGTGTGGTGTAGCGGTTAAGAGCGGTAGACTTGTAATCTGGTGAACCGGGTTCGCGTCTCTGCCCCTCCACATGCAGCTGCTGGGTGACCTTGGGCCAGTCACACTTCTCTGAAGTCTCTCAGCTCCACTCACCTCACAGAGTGTTTGTTGTGGAGGAGGAAGGGAAAGGAGAATGTTAGCTGCTTTGAGAATCCTTAGGGTAGTGATAAAGCAGGATATCAAATCCAAACTCCTCCTCCTCCTCCTCTTCTTCTTCTTCTTCTTCTTCTTCTGCCAGTTGCTTGGGAAGTGCTGTGGAATGGGATGCTGGGAAAATGGGCCAGAATTGTGCTTCCAGGCACACATATTGCATTTGGAGGGTTACATTAGAGTGATAAAGGACACAAACTTGGGTTATGGTTTTTGCCCGAAACCTATAGTGTTCTAATCAATACAGTACACAATCAGAGTGGGAGGTCAAGGCACAGCAGGTATATTGTGTTGGAATCTTGAAAGCCCCCAATTTAGGACTCTTCGGTGAGGGACTCTTACCAGTGGAGATTTATCATGGCAAACCATGCAGCGAAAAAGCACATCAATTTATAGGTTGTTAAACCTTTAAGATGTGCCTTTCCAGCGGATTCAAAAGTGTACCTCTTTCCTAGCCTCTCCTTCTTGCTTATTCTCCAGCAGCTGCTATGAGCTGCCCGAGGAGCAGTGGCCATGGGGAGGCAACAGGATGAGGCCACCATCACCGTCGTTGCTCAGGACAAGCGCTGGCTCATCCTCCTCGAGCTGAGCAGCAGCACTGGCGGGAAAAAGGGAATTCTGGGATAAAATCAGAAGCTGGGGTGCCTTTTGTAATTCTGGGACTGTCCCTGAAAAACAGGACACTTGGAGGGTATGTAATTAGAAAAATATAGCCCGCCAACAGCAACACCTAGGAGAGTCTGAGCTATGTTTTAACAAGGAACAATAACAGATGCAATTGCTTGGTATTTACACTTTATTTATTTCTCTTCCCCCTCCCCCTGTTTCTCCTTTATGTTTTGCAGCATACCTGTGTTTCTTTGTGACTGCCCTGGGAGTGACAGCAGGGGCCCATCGCCTGTGGAGTCACAGATCTTACAAAGCCAAGCTACCATTGCGGATATTCCTGGCTATAGCAAATTCAATGGCCTTTCAGGTGAGCAACAGAGTGTTTGTTGTGGAGGAGGAAGGGAAAGGAGAATGTTAGCTGCTTTGAGAATCCTTAGGGTAGTGATAAAGTGGGATATCAAATCCCTCTAGCTCAGGGGTCTGCAACTTTTAAGACAAAAAGAGCCACTTGGACCGAAGGAAAAAAAACTGGGAGCCGCAAAACCATTGCAACATTTAAAACAGTGGGGAGTGTCGGGGCACACAATGCGCCTCCTCCCCTCGCTAGTATCTGCCCCAGAGCCACAGCAAAGGTGTAAAAGAGCCACATGCGGCTCCGGAGCCGCGGGTTGTTGACCCCTGCTCTAGCTACTGCCCATGCATGCCTACAATTTCATTTCTCCACTGATGACAGGCTGCTCAATGGGTGTAGATTCCTTTGCAACAGGAACTCCTCATTCATCCTCAAGATGAACAAAACTCTGCATGCAGACGCTTGTGTAATGGAAGCAAAGCGGTTGGTAATAGTAATAGTAATTTATTATTTGTACCCCGCCCATCTGGCTGGGTTTTCCCAGCCACTCTGGGCGGCTTCCAATGAAGATTAAGAATGCATTAAAATGTCACACATTTAAAACTTCCCTGAACAGGGCTGCCTTCAGATGTCTTCTAAATGTCAGGTAGTTGTTTATCTCTTTGATATCTGGTGGGAGGGTGTTCCACAGGGCGGGTGCCACTACCGAGAAGGCCCTCTGTCTGGTTCCCTGTAGCTTAGCTTCTCGCAGTGAGGGAACCGCCAGAAGGCCCTCGGCGCTGGACCTCAGTCCAGAACGATGGGGATGGAGACGCTCCTTTAGGTATACTGGGCTGAGGCCGTTTAGGGCTTTAAAGGTCAGCACCAACACCTTGAATTGTGCTTGGAAACATACTGGGAGCCAGTGCAGGTCTCTCAGGACCGCTGTTGTATGGTCTTGGTGGCTGCTCCCAGTCACCAGTCTAGCTGCTGCATTCTGGATTAGTTGTAGTTTCCGGGTCACCTTCAAAGGTAGCCCCACGTAGAGCGCATTGCAGTAGTCCAAGCGGGAGTTAACTAGAGCTAGGGTTGGTGCAATGCAGAGGGGATTTTATCACATCAGGCCAGTAATCCATCTAGTTCAACATGGTCTCAACTAACTGGCACTCCACTCTCCAGGTTTTCAGACAGGGATCTCTTCCTGCCCTACCTGGAGATGATGGGGACTGAACCTTCTTCATGCAAGACAGATGCTCTGTCCCTGAGCCACAGCCCTTCCCCATAACATACGCTCCAGCATTCTGCTGATAAAAATCAGGACATGGGCCTTGTGCCAGCTTTCCAAAGCCCGGGAAGCTTCTGCCCAGCTTAGGAAAGGAGGCACAATGCTCTGACAGGGAGCAAAAGCTGGGCAAGTGTTTTACGAGCTTTGGGAAGGAGGCAGGAGGGCTCCAGGATCTTGCCAGAGCCTCACGCCTCCTTCCCAAAGGTTGGGATGCTCTCCTTCACAATGTGTCAGACATTGGGGAATTGAATTGCCCCTGGTGGCAATAAATAAGCAGATCCAATGAAAGGAGCATTCTTACCCGATAAGTTCTTTAATGATCACAGTAAGAGACAAAGGAATGCATCTCTCTCTTTTAAAAATGGCGTTGCTCCCAGTAAAAGGTTTACCCCCTCCGTCCCCATTAAACTACGTCACTCCTATGTTGGGTAATCTGAGCTTGTTGCCATTGCCCTTTCTGTTCTTCACATTTTCCAAGCCCTTCTCATCTTGGGCGAAGGGGTGTGTGTGTCAGGAATGCTGTCCAAGGACACTGAATCTCCCCGCTCTCACTCTCTTCACGTTTCATCTTCTAGCTGTTCCTCGCCCAATATTTTCCCCTCTGGACTATGCCCCTCTGCAAACCACTGTTCTACATCAATACTATCCTCCTGCCCTTGGGAAGGTTCAGAAAAAGGGCAGGGCGGTTCCCACCATTCCTCCTCAGTCCAGTCCCTGACACAGTGCCACTGCAGGAGCTGCTTCCATGGCCCTTGTCCGCAGGCGGCATGAAATCAGGGCACCCCAGGAAAAAGGCAGAGCCTGGGCACCTTTTAATAAAAGTGTGGCTGTCCCAGTTAAATTGGGGCACTTGGAAGGTATGCCAAAGGGAAGGGGTTGTTTGAAATGGAGCGATGATGGAGGGGCCCTGCACTTACCACATTTCTCCTGAAAATCACTCTTACCCACCAATTTCATTACATTTTTTTATTTCACTTTTAATTTGTATACTGCCTCTCTGAATTGCTATACACAAGGCAGTTTACAAACTGAAGAAACAATAAAGGTTGCACACCTTATAGCAATCTGATCTAATACAAAAATGTAATAATAAACAAAGCTTTAAAATAAGCAACTTGTATCAGATAAAGCAATGTTCAACAATCCATTAGAATATAATAGCACTGTTATACCTCGGATCCTGAACGCCTTGCGAGTCGAACGTTTTGGCTCCTGAACACTGCAAAACCCGGAAGTGAGCGTTCCTGTTTGCGAACGTTCTTGGGGACCCGAATGTCCGACGCGGGTTCCACAACTTTCGATTGGCTGCAGAAGCTTCCTGCAGCCAATAGGAAGCCGTGCTTTGGTTTCCAAATGTTTTGGAACTCGAACAGACTTCCGGAACGAGTTCCATTAGACTTCCGAGGTATAACTGTACACAATAAAATTAAATGCCAGCAAATAATAATTAAACAGAAGTTCACTCTTAAACAATTACAATACATAATTTCTAAACTATACAGTGGTACCTCGGGTTAAGAACTTAATTCGTTCCGGAGGTCTGTTCTTAACCTGAAACTGTTCTTAACCTGAGGTACCACTTTAGCTAATGGGGCCTCCTGCTGCTGCCGCCGCACAATTTTTGTTCTCATCCTGAAGCAAAGTTCTTAACCCGAGGTACTATTTCTGGGTTAGCGGAGTCTGTAACCTGAAGTGTCTGTAACCTGAAGTGTCTGTAACCCGAGGTACCACTGTAATCAGTAAAAATAGCCCCTCGCTCTCTACCTAAAAGGAATGGCTGAACTGGGTGGGGGGAAAGCGAGCCACTCTGTCTGATATCATTTGACACAAACAGTTGTTGTTTTTTCCTGCTACGGGAAAACTGTGCTTGTGTTTGAAACTATGTGCCTGTGATGCCAAACTCAAATCGCTTAAACCCTCCTGCTGTCCCCCATGCAGAACGATATTTTCGAATGGGCCCGAGACCACCGAGTCCACCACAAGTTCTCAGAGACGGATGCCGACCCCCACAATGCCCAGCGCGGCTTTTTCTTCGCCCACATTGGCTGGCTCTTTGTCCGGAAGCATCGAGATGTCATAGAGAAAGGAAGGAAGCTGGACTTCAGTGACCTGCTGGATGACCCTGTTGTCATGTTTCAAAGAAAGTGAGTGAGACGGGAGGACAGGGGGAAAGACCTTAGCAAGAGGAGAAGACAGAGGGTTGTATCCATGACTAATCCTACTCAGAATACAGTCATACCTTGGATCCCAAACGACTTTGTACTCAGACATTTTGGCTCTCGAACTCTGCAAACCCAGAAGTGAGTGTTCCTGTTTGTGAACATTCTTTGGAACCCAAATGTCTGACTGGGCTTCCATGGCTTCTGATTGGCTGCAGGAGCTTCCTGCAGCCAATCAGAAGCCGTGCCTTGGTTTTCGATTGTTTTGGAAGTTGAATGGACTTACGGAACGGATTCCGTTCGACTTCCAAGGTATGACTGTACACACATTGACGTTAACAGACATTGCAAAATTTAGTTCATTCAGAAGAAGAATCTTTATTTGCATCAGCCACTAGCCATAGTAGTAAAATAAAATAAAATGTACTGAAGATAGTGGTAAAAACTTAACTATATAAAATACAGTTGGGGGGGGTTACATCAATAATCAAATAACAGATCTTATTCTAATTGCCCCCGCTAAAAACCTTGCAGTTTTTGCTGTCCCCTGATCATCTTTCTCTGCTAAAAGAAAGGACACGGTAGCAATGGCTGAGCGACCCGGCATGGACAATAATAGAGGGGTAATAACCTCAAATCTTTATAAAGAGTGCAAGCCAGAAGTACATGAGCCACTGACTCAATACTGCCATCTCCACAGGGACATAACCGTTTTTTCCAGTGGAATTTATTGAAATCGACCCTCAAGTACAGCCGAGGACAGTATATTCAATCTTGCGAAAGTGAAAGCGCATCTGTATTTTGGAATTGTTAAATTTTGCAAATAGGGTGCCAAAGTGTCAAAATGATGAGGTGGAAAGGAATCATAGCATGGACAAAATTTCCTTATTTTGGCCAGATTATTCTGTCGCTTGATATCATATAGGCTCTGTTGAATTAAATCATTTGCTTTACTGAAGCCTAGTGTTAATAACTGTGGTGGTGATAAACCAGAAAAGTAAAGCTTTTGGTTGACAATTTTAGTCCAAGCGCTCTCATGACAAATCTTGAGATACTAGGGGTAGTAGACCAGTAGATCAGTTCATTAATTTTAGCAGGTCAATGAGTAGGGCTGCCATATGTCCAGAATTTCCCAAAAATAGTGTCCCAAAAAGGCTCAACGGAATTTCATTTTTTGAAATATGGCAACCGTATCTATGAGTGAAACTTAGTTAGCCATAACCCAGACACTGAAACTGTTCAATGTTGTTTCTGGTTAAGTTTTACTCAGATTAACCCACTGAAATAATGTCTGTTGATTTCAGTGGGTCTACGTCAAGTAGGCCTATAGCATTGGCAACAACCCTTAGCATTTAACAGCCTTGACGAAACCAATACAACCACCTCTGCTTCGCTAAGGGCTTGTACAGTTGCACAGATTATTATTTTTGTCAGAAATGCAGATCTGCAAGGGCAAGGAATTATGTGACCTGAGCCTGCAAATGTGATTTGTGTGATGATTATGATGCGCTGCTGACTTTCCTGTGGGTTTTACATGGAGCATTTGGCTGGCGAGCTAACAGCCCAACCCTAACTTCAAGAGATGGGGCATGCCAGACTAGGATGCACAAATCTTTCAGGATAAGGGTTGGAGGTCACCAGTAGAGCATCTGCTTTGCATACAGAATGTCCCAGGGTTCAATTCTCAACATCTCCAGGTGGATCTGGAAATCTCCCTTGTCTGAAACCCCGTAGAGCCACTGCAAGTCTCTGTAAACAGTAGTTCCCAAATATGGGGAGGGACAGACAAAAATGCATTCTTCAGTACAGCAGTTTCTTCCAGTAAGGAAGACAATAGCACAATAAAATTCACAACAGTAACAATTTTATATGGCAAACGACCCTGTGGTCTGCAGATGAAGGGTGGTGCATAAATTTAAATGAGAAATGAAAATTTGTTGCACATTTATTCAAAATTCAGTTTTTGTTGTTGTTTAGTCATTTAGTCGTGCCCGACTCTTCATGACCCCATGGACCAGAGTACGCCAGGCCCTCCTGTCTTCCACTGCCTCCCGCAGTTTGGTCAAACTCATGCTGGTAGCTTCGAGAACACTGTCCAACCATCTTGTCCTCTGTCGTCCCCTTCTCCTTGTGCCCTCCATCTTTGCCAACATCAGGGTCTTTTCCAGGGAGTCTTCTCTTCTCATGAGGTGACCAAAGTTATTGGAGCCTCAGCTTCAGGATCTATCCTTCCAGTGAAAGGACAGATCTAGAAAGGCTTAAAGAAATTCATTGGGGAGTTGGGCACTTGTGAGCCTTTCTGCTGCAGAATTACTTTTCCTTTCCTTTTTCTTTTTGGCAATGCACTCTAAGCATTTGCATTAATGAGGAAGGAATCTGCCCTCATTGACACTAATTCTGGCAAATGACAATCACTCCACGTGATGTTGCTCTGCACAAATCTGCAGAAATTCTGGGACTGCAACAAAGCCTATTTCAAATGGCTGCGTGCAGCAAACAGCATTTTGGAGAGACACAAAGGTTCTGCGGTTGTTTGGGTTGCAGGGAGTGGGGTCAGTGGGAGGAACACGCGTGGGAAGTGAAGTTTGATGTTGGACATCTCCTAATACAGCCTTTGCCGACCAACCTGCTGTCTGGCACTGATGGGAGATGAGTGCATGCTGATGGGATTTGTAGTCCAAGATTTATGGCTAAGGTTCTATATGGGTTTAGCTGTCATGGACTGGTTGGACACAGAGGAATGGTGGGAGGAACCAGATGGGGGAACCACCAAGGGATTCAACAGCATTAGGCGCCATACGAAAACGTTTCTCTTTAACTAGTCCTTTGGCTGGTTAACATTCTAGGTAAAGGTAAAGGGGACCCCTGACCATTAGGTCCAGTTGTGGCCGACTCTGGGGTTGCGGCGCTCATCTCGCTTTATTGGCCGAGGGAGCCGGCATACAGCTTCCGGGACATGTGGCCAGCATGACTAAGCCGCTTCTGGTGAACCAGAGCAGCGCACGGAAATGCCGTTTACCTTCCCACCGGAGTGGTACCTATTTATCTACTTGTAATTTGCCATGTTTTCGAACTGCTAGGTTGGTAGGAGCAGGGACCGAGCAACGGGAGCTCACCCCGTCACAGGGATTTGAACCGCCGACCTTCTGATCGGCAAGTCCTAGGCTCTGTGGTTTAACCCACAGCGCCACCCGCGTCCCTGGTTAACATTCTATGTCATTTTAAATGCGTTTGTGGGGGTTCTAGGTTTGTTTTTGTTCTTGTTTTTATGATGTATTTTGTGATCTCAGTTTGTATTTTTATGTTGTGAAGCACCTTGTGATCTTTGGATGAACGGCGGTATACAAATTCAATAAATAATAATGGTCATAATAATAGTCATCACTGAAGCAAATGAATGGATGTGAAGTGGGTATTAAAAGTGAGAACGTCATGAATCCAACTGGGCAAACCACTGCAAACTCTCCAGAGAACTTGGCTGATGGGTAGAATATAAACATTTTCCTGCCCACTTCACCCCTGGAATTTATAAACTTCAGTGGTTTTTATGCAGGAGGGTAGGAATCGAAACAGCAATTGGAATCAGAATCTGGATATTGGTTGCCATATAGAACCATAGAATTGTAGAGCTGGGTGGGATTCCAAGGATTTTCTGGGCCAACCCCCTGCAATGCAGGAATAATAATAATAAAAAAAATTTGACAGCCTTTCCCAGGATTTTCATGCAGGTTTCTCTTGAGACAAAAAGTAAGTTTGTCTCCCATTATTTGGCTTTACACTAAATGTATACTGCAGTCTATGGTTTACTAATTTGGCTTCTGTTACCTTCTGTTCTCACTTGTCTGACTTGGCCTTCAGCAGCGTAGACCTTTTCCCCTCGTGCGATGCAGCCATAGACCTGTCACTGCTTTCCTTTCTCCGCAGGCACTATAAGGCTTCGGTCGTGCTGATGTGTTTCGTCATTCCTACTATTGTGCCTTGGTACTTCTGGGGGGAGAGCTTGTGGAATTCGTACTTCCTTGCTTCAGTTCTGCGTTACACCATCTCTCTCAATGTTTCTTGGCTGGTCAATAGCGCTGCTCACATGTATGGCAATCGGCCATACAACAAGAACATCAATCCTCGGCAGAACCCCTTTGTCACCATAGGAGCTATTGGTGAGTATCAAAAACAGTCTCCAGAGGCATTTGGAACAGGGATGGGGAACCTGTAGCCCTCCAGATGTTGCGGGACTCCATCAGCCCCAGGAAGCATTCCTAGTGGTCAGGGATGGTGGGAATTGTCCTCCAACAACATCTAGAAAGCCACAGGTTCCTCACCCCTGATTTGTAATGATGGCATTTGGTTTGCTTTCTTCCAAACTTCTCTAGAAGTTACTGTTAAGTTGATTAAGCAACTATATGAACACCTTACTTCATGGTGAACTTGTTTCCTTCTCCCAAGACAGTTTTTTGGGTGGTGTTGTTTGAGGGCCTTCAGAGATTCAGGTTCCAGACCTGACTGTTTTTGCAACATTTCATGGCTTACTGGCAATCGCAAAGGCAATGGGGAGCTCTGTCCCCATTAGTACTGGCTCCACAACCATTTCAGGAGGTGGATGAAATACAGCTGCCTTCAAAGGTTACCCTAAAGGTTACCTGACTGGGTTACTGCAGTGCCAAACCATTGCACGATACCACTATCTAATGCTAGATTTAGAGACTCAGCTATTAATCTAGCATTAGATCGTAGTATCATGCATTGGTTTAGCACTGCAGTAATCCAGCCAGCCGGTAGAGCCCTATCTTAACCAGACTGGCAGTCTGCAGTCTCCACGCTTAGAGACAGTTGGATGGCACCTTGCGCACCTCCTTCTGGCAACTCCTGCAGCCAAACATATTGCTCTGCTTTCCTTTGGACCACATCTGTGAGTCTCGTCATCTGGGCATCCCAGGTCTTCCAGAAACACTGCCCAGGCTTGCACCCCAGAGAGGTCACTTTGGTACCACTAACGCAGCAAAAACAATATATGAGGCAGGAGCAAGAGTTATTGTGATTCTCCAGCAGTTTGGCTTCACCCCCAGAAGCGGACTCCATTGTCCTTCAATACAGACGGATGCCAGCAAATGCAGATGCACCCTGGTGCCCGTTATGCCCCTTAATTTATTCTTGCAGTGCTACTGGACTCAATAGCACCAGCAGTCCTCCCAATGGCTCATTCAGCTGCACATTCTCTCGAGCCAGATATGCCACCACCAGCCAACGAATGCCCTTGCTGGCGTTTATGTAGGCCAGGCACTACATTAAGAGAATGAAAGGACATAAATAAAAAATGCAAAATGGCAGCATCCAGAAGCCACTGGGGATGCGACGCTGCCTTCGTGCACATTCTGTCTCGGATCTCAAGGTCACAGATGCAACGGGAAGGTCACTGGAATTAACGGCTTGTGACCATGAAAGGCAACAAAGATCCTTGGCGCCTTAAAAGACGATTGCGGCATAAGCTTTCATTTCACTTGGACTGAAATAAAGACTCACGGTGGTTGTATTGGTCTCTTTCCACCCCACAATAGAATAAAAAGCAAAGGAAGGAGGCAGCAGAGGGAAGCGAATGCGACTGCTGCTGTTGATCTTCCCGTCTTGGGAATGATTTATAAGGAGAATGGATCAATGAAACTCCTCTGCTGCATGACCCAAGAGTGATTCAGGACAGAGCTAGTTTTGGAGTGAGGGTCCAGACCTGCTGACAGGCTGGGTCTCAACTGAAGAGCTGAAAAGTGAGGTGGGTCCAATTTGGATCTGGGGAAGAAGAAGAAGAAGAGGAGGAGGAATTTGGATTTGATATCCTGCTTTATCACTACCCGAAGGAGTCTCAAAGCGGCTAACATTCTCCTTTCCCTTCCTCCCCCACAACAAACACTCTGTGAGGTGAGTGGGGCTGAGAGACTTCAGAGAAGTGTGACTGGCCCAAGGTCACCCAGCAGCTGCATGTGGAGGAGCGGAGACGCGAACCTGGTTCACCAGATTACGAGTCCACCGCTCTTAACCACTACACCACACTGGCTGAAGGTGGATGTAGCTTTCAGGGGGCAAGGAATGGTTAGGAGAAGAGTTAAGCCCTCTTTTCTTGCCCACCACTTCTTTTCTTCAAATAAAGGTCCCCTTTGTCCATCCCACCCTCTTCCTGCTTTACAGGTGATCTAGGTCTCCACTCATCCGAGTTTTGTCTCACTGCCTTTCTGGCAGCACCCAGTTTTGCTACTGCCCCCAAGACAGCTCAAATTGTTTTGAAATGCCAGGTACCGCTTCTAATAATAATTCTACCCTTGCTCTCAATTACCGATCACGTCTCATACTTCCCCCCTTTGTCTGAGTTCATTCAGCCCTCTTGGCAGACGCTGATAAAAACAGCAATTAGCTGTCTGTTCATTTAAGCCGGATACGGTGCTATTATCTTCTTTTCCCTTCTATCCTCAGTCCATAAAAAGACATCGCTCTTATAAGGTCAGTCCAGAATAAGAAATTACTCGCTTACAATTTGATGGTGGCTGAGGTTGGCCGATCTGGCATTTGTCACCGAAAATTGGATGGATGAGCTGGGTGGGCCACGTGGTGTGACCTAGTTTTGTCCCTCAGGTATGGCATCAACACAGGCTGGAGTTGTCATGGGGCAGGTGAGACATAGGCAGAGTGTCAGGGACCAGGCAGAGGAAGAGGAATTTTGGAGACCACCTCCCCATCCTGACCCTTCCAGGGAGGAGGAAGAGGAAAACGGTATAGATTTACAACAGTGGTTTGTGGGCGGTCACAGCTCAGAGGCTGTGCTCAGAAACGTACTGGGAGCCAGTATAGATCCTTCAGGACCAGTGTTATTTGGTCCTGGTGGCTGCTCCCATTCACCAGTCTAGCTGCCACATTCTGGATTAGTTGTAGTTTCCAAGTCATCTTCAAAGGTAGCCCCACATAGAGCACATTGCAGTAGTCTAAGCAAGAGATAACCAGACCATGTACCACTCTGGAGAGACAGTGTGCAGGCAGGTAGGGTCTCAGCTGGCATACCAGGTGGAGCTGGGTCTGACTTAGCACATCACTGAGCTATGGCAAGACATAACCTCAACCTGGTTTTTACAACAGGGTGTTGGGAGAGGTTTCTGTTGGCTTGCTGTCCTGGACCAAACATTTCCTAGTGGAGTTCAGTTTGACAATAGCAGTTCCCCCCCTACAGGGATGGAGGACCCATTACAATGGTCTGCTCCCAGAGGCTTATGGAATTCAAGGGATTCCTGAATGTCCCAAGGACTTTTCAGTTGGTACGTTGACTCCCTGGTCTCACTGCGAAATGGTGAGATGGAAAAGGTCACCAGCATAATCACTCCTGATTTCCCTCTCTCGTGTGGCAGATCCCAGATGGCCCCCTGGTTCTCAGGGGACCTCTGGGGAATGATGCAGACGAGACAACAGCAAAAGTGCAAAAGATTCAAGTTTTGTGAAGAAGACAACCAATCACAGGTGAGAGGACACTGAAGACGGCAAATAAAGCTTACTTCTCCACCACCTCTGCCAAAGCAGTGCTTTTCCAATAGGTTGTGGTGAATGGGCTATTAAAAGCTACATTTTGGAACCCTTCTGTTGTAGGGCACTTTGAAGGTTTTCCTGCTGAACTTAATACCGTGCTAATATTGTTCTGGAATAGGCATCCAAAGCACTTTTGAGTCGGTTGGTTTGGGATCAGTTTCAGCTGTTGCAGCCAAGCTGGTGCCACACATGAGGCTGAGAGGGGAGTCTTGCTGTCTGGGCAGCTCAGGACCTCAAGACACACTGCCCAGGCTGGTACCCTGGGGAGATCACTTCCGTGCTGCCAACAAAGCAGTTTGAGTTCACCCCTGGAGGCAGACTCCATTGTCTCTCGAATCAGATGGATGCCAACAAACCCAACAATGTGAACAAGAGGAAGATATTCATCCTACTGTGTGTAGACTTGGCCCTTAACCATCATGGCTTGTAAGAGTTACCTGGGGATGGGGGACCCACTAGGTGGGTCCAGGATGTAGTAGATACTGCATTTTAAGATGGAGTAGTTCCTTTCTAATTATTATGAAACCAGCGATGTCTACGTACTATTTTCAAAATGTTGAAAAAGCATGGAAGTTTCTGCAATGAACTGTTTTCTAGCACACATTAAAGGTCCTCTCTTATTTTGCTTCTGATCATTGGGATTACCATCCACTTCTTTTTCTTCTCTACCTTTTGACCCCACTCTCTGTCCCTTCTGGGTTCTGTTTTCCAGGCGAAGGCTTCCACAATTACCACCACACCTTTCCGTTTGATTATTCAGCTAGCGAGCTTGGCTTGAACTTCAACCCAACCACGTGGTTCATTGACTTCATGTTTTGGTTGGGCTTGGTCACCGAGAGGAAGCAGGCTCCGAGGGAGATGATCCAAGCTTGCAAAGAGAGGGCTGGAGATGGCAGTTTTTGAGAAACAAAATATGTCTCTGAACATTGATGCTGCTGTATGTGTTGTTTGTATGTTTCTTCATTGGAGTGGAGGGTCTCCTTACCCCCAATCTTCCCCTTAGGATGGAAGTAGTATTTTTCATTGATCATAGGCCAAATTAAAATCCTGGGTTAATTCCATCCTACTTTAATGCAGTGGTTTTTAAACTTCCTATTGTAAGGCAACACTTTACACATGAACACATCATCTTCCAAGAAAGTCCTGAATGCTGTAGAGGATTCCAGGGCAAGCAGACTTTCAGACCTTGATTTGCAAATTTAGCTTGTTTCCTGCATTTCAAGTGCACCAGCTACGAATGCAGCTGTTTATGTACCCAAAACAGCACCTCCCTTGCAAAAGAAGGAGGTCAATTTGGAGGAATCCTGAGGTCTGCAGCATTTTCTTTAAGGGAGAAGCTTCCCCATACAGCCCGGTGGCGACTGAGCACGCTCAATGGCCTTGGAATGCCTTCTGAGTGACGGAGCATATAAATTGGGGTGAGAAATGGAATGGAGTGGCTGGAATCCACACTGCAACGTTATTGTCTAGGTTCCACAAGCCCAAGTATCAATGTGCATCTGATTTACTGAACAGATCAGTTTCTTACATAAACTCTAAAACTGGCCAGCAGACATGATTGAAGGTGGTTGCCAATACATATTCATATTTTACAGGCAACGAAGAGATAAGCTATTAGCGCAAGGCCAGACACAGCAGAATCCCTTGCACTCTTAAGCATAAAGTCTCTTTGGTTGGGGACCATCAAAGCTCCAAGATGCACAACTTGCTGGTGGAGCTTTGCACGGAATTGTTTTAGTTGTCGCTATTTGTCGAATGACTGGGAGTCAGAAATCCTTGGATATGTTATTGCATATCACTCAGAGATCTAAGCAGTAGATCTTCACTTAAGTATGCTTTCAGCTGAAACAAGTCTCTGGCCTTCTGAGCCTCCACGTTGCTCTTTGTAGTTTGAAAAGGTGCCCAAATATGACCACATCCATTAGTGGCTGGTCCAGTGGGTCAGAGCTGCACAGCTGCCCTCAGGTCACAGATGATGCTACAGCTTACCTGGACAAGGGTGGGGTGAAGTGAGATTGAGGGTGATGCTAACACTCCCCTGTAGCTGTACATTGCAGCAGAAGATCAGTACTGGTAAGTAGACTTTCTTTGTCCTCATCTTCACTATCCATTCAAAGCAGTATTGTACTACTTTTAATACCTGTGGCTTCTCCCAAGAATCCTGGGCAGCTCCTGTTCTCCTCCCAGAGCTCCAGGAATCAGTCCCTCATCCAAGGGAACTCTGGCAATTGTAGCTCTGAGAGCAGAATAGGGGTCCCCTAACAACAGTGGGTGGGTGGCACTGTGGTCTAAACCACAGAGCCTAGGGCTTGCTGATCAGAAGGTCGGCGGTTCGAATCCCTGCAACAGGGTGAGCTCCCATTGTTCGGTCCCTGCTCCTGCCAACCTAGCAGTTCAAAAGCATCTGAAAGTGGAAGTAGATAAATAGGTACTACTCTGGCGGGAAGGTAAACAGCGTTTCTGTGCGCTGCTCTGGTTTGCCAGAAGTGGCTTAGTCATGCTGGCCACATGACTCAGAAGCTGTACGCCGGTTCCCTTGGTCAGTAAAGCGAGATGTGCACCGCAACCCCAGAGTCGTCTGCAACTGGGCTGAATGGTCAGGGGTCCCTTTACCTTTAGCAACACTCAGCACCCTCATTAAACAACATTTCCCAGGGTTCTTTCAGGGGAAGCCACACCTGTTCAAAGCATTATGATATGGTTTTAAATGTAGAGTGAAGAAGGGGCCTCTGAATATAGCTTGTCCACCGATGTTGGCCTTCACATTGAAGAACCCTTGATAGATCCCAGAGGGTCTTCAAGGTTCCCCAGCAGAACACAGTTTGAAAACTACTGCTTTAGTGGAATTAAATCATGGATGGATATAGCCTAAATTCTTAGCTGTCTTAAGTATGGTGTTTCGGAAAGTTACATATTATTTAATATTATAGTTAAATGTAGTAGATCTTTTGACTTGACTGAGTCCTCATGACTACGCCCAATAAATATGGCTGCAGATTGTAATCTCTAGTGGAATGAAGGAACTAGTTGCTCTTTAAAAGCATAGTTTGCGCAAGTGAATTGTTTTATTTGAAGTAATTCTGTCAACATTTTTTTCTTTTCTAGCGTTTCTTGTTGGCACGGGGGCTTAAAGGCACATGCGGGACTTGCCCACTGAGGAAGGCTTTCCCAATCAATTTTGAAAAGGGATAGATAGCTCCGTGTGTGCAAAGAAATGTGTATGTGAAATCAAAATGGAGGGATATTTCCGTTGATTCACATGTTTAAAGCAAACTGACTCAATCTGCAACCCCCTCAAATGTAAACCGTATTGGTTCAAATATAAGCTGTCCCCAAATATGGGCCAAACCCCTAAAATGAGATTACTTAAATCATGGGTTGTGTATGTGTTAGACTGGGCTTCTGGTTCACACTCAGGTTTTATGCAAGTCAGATTTAGCTGAAAAGTGTGGCCTGTATTCAGACCAATATAGCATACAGATCAGAGCATAATTAGCCTTCAGATTTCACACTTTTCTGAATAATGCAGTACAATTGTCAGCTAAAAAACAATACCAAAATGCATTTTAAAAATGCATTTTCTTCGAGTTCAGTTTATTTGGTCTACAAACCATAAGCATCAAATGCAGTATAGGTTTATCAAGACTACTATAGCAAAACACAGCAACAAAACACGCAAACAGTGCCTTTTAAAATAAGAGTATAACAAAATCCATTTTTAGAAATCCATAAACAATCTGGGAGATCTAGACCAGTCGACTCAATCAAATGCAATTTGGCTCAATTAAACACATTTTAAAAGATGTATATTAACATAAAATACATATTAAAATACATATTTTTGTGATAAAATGGGCATTTGAGTATGTATTTAAATATGGATTTCTACATGGAAAAAATGCAGCTAAATGAGAAAATTAAATGGGAAGAGGGGAAAAATCAAATTCAGGCACCAATTCTTAAACAGTTATAATGACCAGCTGGCATAGTTCAGGGTTAGGAGGTGCCTGGGAGAGCTGGTGTTTTAGCAAAGCTGGTGGAATGAGCCCCACTTCCTAGCTCTCCTACTGAGGAAGTCCAATGGAATGGCTACCCCAGGTGACAGTTGAGGGAAAGGAGGCCTATCATGAATAGGTAAACCTGTTCACAGTGGTAATGCAGATTTCTGGAGTCCTGTGTACTGTATCAAATAAGAAAGGAGAAGGACTGGATGCACAGTCAACTCAATCATATAAAGAAAGGGATGTTAAACATTATATCAACATTTCCTCGCTCCTTTGTGGAAAATTCCAAATTCCTCAGAGACATATCACCTGACTAGTTGTCACCATTTGTATTCCTCGCATCCGGAGATACACTATGGTGGTTCATGCTTGTTTCTCCATATAAAGGAGAACTGGGGGGAAATGAATGAAACCAATTTATATAAAATCGGGATATGTGTGCCCACATTCAAGGTGTGGAGAGAAGAGGCTACACACACAGAAGCATGCCTCACAGGGTATTTTGACCCCAGGTTCTCTGAGCATCTGGAGATGTTTGCTAAGGAAGTGAGCCCCACTTGAAGAACAAAATAGTCTCTGATTTGCTCCAAGTTCTATAACGCTGAAGACATGGTCGCCAATGTTCTGGTAGGGAGAGAGTTTTCCTCAACTGCTGATCTCTCACATGGGAAGCCATTGTAGCGTCCTCCAGATGTTCTTGAACTACAGCTCCCATGAGTCCTAACCACAATGGGCAACTTTCAGGAATAGTGGGAGCTGTAGTCTAATGACATCCGGAGGTCGCCATGTTGGTTCTGCTTCAGGATATTGGGTTGGGCAAGCTGGGAAGAAGAAAATGGGTGGCCTTCTCGTCTCTCTGGTCGCTGTGGGTATCATCATTTCCTCTTGACCACACTTAAACTTCTGCTTTTCCTTCCCTGCTTTCTGTCTAACATATAGGAGTTCGCAGTGTGGACAAAGGTGCAGCGTGATCTGTAATGACAAGCACCTGGCACACACAAAAGGATTTCTAAACAGTTCTGAAGCTGAGGAGTGAAAAATTGTCATTATTCAAAGAAACAAAGGAATTGCCCTTTGTGGCAAGACAAATGCTCCTCTGCTTTTATTTTTTTACTTCTTCTTCTTTTGGCTTTGTTTCGTTGTTGAATATGCAGTTAATTTATTGAAGAGCAGGTTACTTGTATTAACATCGATATGCTTTATGGGCCAAAAAAGTAAAATCGGTATGTTTAAATGATTAATTCTGTTGTCACACATGCATTGTCATTTGTAAATGTGTACAGCTAAATGACGTCTTAAAACCAAATAAAGCTTCATTTTAAATGTTTGGATACTTAATTTCTATTCTAACGCGTCAAGGCTATAGAGGCATGCACATTTTTTATTTAAAAAATTCTGTATTTCGTAGAGACTTTAATCCGCCCCTTAAAAAAAAACAAAACAATCCACAACACACAACTTTATGACCATTGAAACATAAGAGCTGATTATAAGTTATGCTAATGCTTCTGCTGCATGTGATGTACAGTACTTACGAATTTCCAAGCAAAATATATTTTAAAAGGCAGTTGATGTAGCTTTGGGGATTGACTTTTACTCCTTGTATACAGTGCGTGTTAGGGTAAAAAGACCTACAGTATCCCTTGTGGCCAGTGACAGCTGCTGATGGATAAATGAATTGCAATGGAATTGACAGCCCTGTCAGATTTCTGGAATTTTGGAAACACAGATGTGTAATGTGGCCATTTGTAGATCCCAGCAAGAACCCCCCCCCCACTCGTCTCTTCCCATACTCATTTCAACCATAATCGCAATATTAGAGTATCGAACAAAATTACGGCAAAAAAGAAAAGAAAACCACCCATGATTTATTGTCAGTGATAAGAAGAACCCAGATAAGAATATAAGGCCGCAGTCCTGGAAAATTAAGGGTGCTGAAAGTTGTTAGGAGGTCTCATATTTCCCCTTCCTTGGTCTTTAGGGAAACAATGCATGAGTTTTAAGAGCCACTCAGTTTCAAAAAAACGTGTTTCGCCTCAGGGGCAGGGGCAGAATTGGTCACAAAAATTTGAAGCTGTGTACCCACACACCCTGACACTTACAGCACGGTTTACTCAAAATCCCATAGATTTCAATAAATCTTTTTCCTGGGCGAGTGGGTATAGCGTTGCAGCCTGCTTTGGAATAAATACAAACACACACACAATTGCTATTAAAAAATGATGCTTGATAATGTGTATTTCCCCCCATTTGAAAAGTCATGTCAGTTCTAGATTAAAGACCTTGCTATCTCTCTTTCCCTCAGGGGCTGTTTAGGCCTTCTGAATCCTTCTACTGTGTCAGAGGCTGTGAAAATCTCAAAACTCCTTCCATTCATCATTCTGTTATTGTCAGTACAAGGGTGGTTTTTTTTTTACAGAAAGATGGCGTCCATTTTGGCTAAAGGCTCCCAATAAACGCAGTGCACAAAAAATCTTGTGGTGGCTGTAAGCATAACTTACATTTCATTTAGAGTGTACTCTGTTTATATACACTGTATACTACAAATTTGAGGGGGCGTGTATACTACAAATTTGAGGGAGCTGCAAAAAATTGGGGGGGAGGCAGGATGCAACCTATGGGCCTGTGATATATGGGAACAAGCCAAAAGATGCTGTAACGCTTCTGATAATGATTTTGGCAGGGATGCCTGGTTTCCTGGTGTAGTGAGGTGACTTTGGCTCATACTGAAGAATTTAAGAAAGATGCAAGTAGATGGAGAACGTGGCCATCTTGGATTCTTCGATGGGTTCCCATTGGCCATGCTGGTTATCCGACACCAAATTCATTGGTGTGCAGAATTTGAGGTGATGAGCCATACATCACAAAACCTGCCAACAGCCCCCCTCAGAATCAATGGGGCAAGCTGGGGATTGGTGGGGAAGGTCTTTGTGGAGACACTGAAGCCCTCCAAACCCCTTGGCATCAAACGGGACTTGAGTTTTATGCATATGACGGCAAACATATCCAAACTTACGGGGAGTAGTTACTGTGGATCTTCTGCCCTCCCACAAATCTATCTGATCAGCAGCAGCAGCAGAGGGGTGTGTGTGTGTGTGTGTGTGTGTCTGCACTGGGTACCCCACCTCAGAAGTGGGAAGATGAGGAGTGTTGTAAACAAAATCTAGCCTTTTTCCCTTATGGGGTATCCAAGAGCCCATACAGAGTCCTTACGTGGGTTCCCTATTGGTAGGAGAAAATAACAGAGGCCAACCAGAGAATATTGAGAAGCAAAGCAGCTACTAAGCCTGATCTTTATTGATCTGTTGCAACAGGGTGCTCCCCTCACACACAGGAAAGGAGGAGGAACCCAGAGCAAAGGTGTGTCCGCCCTTATATAGACATTTTAAATTTGCTGCCCTGGAACTCAAGACCACCCCTCCATACATCATACATACATCACAGAAGGGGTGTAACCCAAGACCACCCCCCACAAACATCATACCTACATCACAGAAAAGGCGGTCTACAACAGAAATTTGAATGTTGTTGTTTTTCCTGTCTGCCAGGTTATCTGATAACGCCTTTCCTGGTAGTCTGCCCATTCCTTTGAAATGGTGATTACTAAATTCCTGTAACAAGGAGGGTTTTGTCACCTCCTCCCTCCTTGCAGAGAAACATTTGGTCAGCTTGGGAGTCAAAATGGTTTCAGGACTGTCTTCCTGTGCTGCTTCAGACATGTGGTTTATATATTTATGTACGTTTTTGCTTGGTACATTTATGAACTTTTTGTCCTCGAAGCTACAAACATGAGTCTGAACAAACTGCGGGAGGCAGTGGAAGACAGAAGTGCCTGGCGTGCTCTGGTCCATGGGGTCACGAAGAGTCGGACATGACTAAACAACAACAAAATTATATATCTAAGACCTTAAAATTCTTATAACAGGAGGAGGGGTCCACAGAGCAACAGGAGGCAATAGGAGCCAAATGCTACACTCCCAAATCTTTGTATCTCAGGGGTAGAGCAAAGATATTGCATGCAGAGGGTCCTTCCTTCAATCTCCAGCATCTTTGAGGAGGGATGGAGATGTCCCCTGTCTGAAACCCCGGAAGGCTGCTTCCAGTCAGTGTGGACAATACTGAACTATAGAGTGATGGCTGGTCTGATTCAGTTTCTAAGGCACCTTCCTTCATTCCTATGTTCTTTGTATTAGAGAGTGCTGTATGTTTTTCTGCTGAATGTAACGAGCCTTCCACCCACGTATTGCCTCTCCATTGACAGACAGCAGGACCAATCCCTGTTTCGTGCATGTGGATGGATTGGGGCCAGTGCCCGCCTTTTATAAGTAACAAAAAACGAGTTTGCATCAACACGTCTAGTGCCAGTGGAACGTGCTTTTTCTTGAATCACGACTCAATAGTCCCCCTTGTCTGGAATTGCGTGGAGACTTATTTGTAATGTAAATGAGAGTGAAAGCCAGATTTCTTGTGACGGGTTTTGATTTGGAAAAAAAAAAAAAATCCAGTCTGGTTTGTTAATGTCTTTCTAATGCTTCGTTAAACGATGACTGTAAACAAAATGAACAAAAACATTTCCTCCTGTTTTTCATCCAGCAGGCATTTATCAGTGTTAATATGTTATGAAAGACATGTAAATGCTTGAGTGATTTATAATAAACAGTTATTAACATGTTTGCCCTGCCTCCCTCCTGTTTTATTTGAGCAAGGGTGGTTCAGAAAAAACATAAAATTGGGGGTGGGGATTTAATCTCACTTTCTAGCAGTTCCTGTAAAGTCACATTAGGTAAGTCTGAAAGTCAGTAACTCAGCTTGATGGCTGCGTGAGGATTCAAACTCTTGTGTTCCTTGAATTTGTGGAAGGGAACACATTTGAAATCTGACTTGGAAGGTTTTGTTTGTTTGTTTGAAAGTGGGCTGTATGGATTAAGTCTTGCTGAAATGTGTGTTTATTTAATTGTGTTAATTTTTTAAAAACCCCACCTTTCCCAAAGAAGGCCAGAGCTGTGTACACGACTCTTCCTTCCCATTTTATCCTGACAACACCACTGGGAGGTAGGCTAGCCTGATAGTGGTTGGCCAACAGCTGTCAAGGAACCTAGTCAAATTTCAGCCAGGTTGCTATCTCTGAAATTGACTCATTTTGTGGCCTTGGGCAAGACGCTCTAACATCTGTAAAGTGGGGGAAATTATGATTTATGCTATAAGGATGTCTTCTGGGCTTAGACACAATAAAGTTCATAAATCACATTGCATGATAAAAGTACTATGCAACCTAAGAGCAATTATGTTTTGCAAATAAGTATTTGGTCTCATGCTTCCGAAGCAATCATTTATTCCAGGAAGATGTCCCCAGGGGGATGTTTGCTGCACTAAATAAACCATGAATCTGAAATGCGTCTTAGGAGAATTCCAGACTTTGTTCCAAATAAGTGTCTAGTCCTCAGCGGCATAAAGCAGTGCTTGGGTTGATGGTTGCGAATCGCCTGCCAAAAGCTCATGAATAGATAAAAACTTACTGAGTGTTTCCAGTACTTGGGAGTGTGGACTTCTGCAGAAAACTGCTCTGGAAACCTCTGCTGCTGAAGGCTGCTGTTCTTTCCAATTTCCTGAAGCCCACAGTGTTATTTCTCCCTTGCCTTCGATCAAATAGCTATGTGCTTTATTTGAATTCTTTGGAGCATGAAATAGGAAGACCAGATGCAACAGAGGGCATGTTGGACCAAGCTCCAGTTGACAGCATGACAAGGAAAAGGTGATCCACAGCCAGGAGAGACAGTCTCCTAAATGCTCAGGCCAACCTAAACTGAAAGTCACCCAGCAGCTGCATGTGGAGGAGCGGAGACACAAACCCGGTTCACCAGATTACGAGTCTATCGCTCTTAACCACTACACTACTACACCACACTGGATTTTTGATAAGTATTTCAAAAATCACCTGCTACCAATGTCCATTTTGTGTCATCTCAATGACTTCTTTGCAAATTAAGTCCTGCCCCCCTGGAAAGATTCTAAAAGGTTTTTAGGTTTTTTTAGTTGTCACACAGAGACACCACTGAATTTTACCCTGGAACTTTCATTCCTGCCACTAGAGGCTATTGAATAAAACTCTCTGTCCCGACAATTTGATCTTCAAAACCTGCCTGGCTTGGTTGTTTTTTGCCCTACACCCCATTAAACCTCCCTGCGTAATTGAGCCCCTCTAAGTGGGGCAATGTTTTATCCAATCGTAACACAAACAGACTACTACTTATAATAATTTGGGCCATTGCTTTTGGCACTTATTAAGCCGCAAAGTAACAGGAAAACCAAGCCAGTGCTGAACTCATTATGGGAGGAGCAGGCTCCTGGGTATGTTTTGGTTGGCTAGCAGTGCACAGGATTTCCTGAAAGTCAAAATAGGGACAACAAAGGTGGGTCTGGAGATACATAAATATCTATAGAAGCAGAACAGGATTTGTCTATCTGAAGCAGTGTCGCCTGCTCTGAGGTGACTAGACTGTGGAGCTTGTGTTGGTCATCGTTCATAGCAGCCATTTCTTCTCGACTTGTAAGTTTCTCAATCTACTTTCTCTGGGTTATTTCTCAATTTACATTCTACGCTCTAATTTTGGGTGTCGGGAATTTGCCATGTTGTGTGTTTTAATTGTGTGTGGCTATATCACTAGACTGCGATTGGATGTGCCCCAGTAAACCGCTCAGAAGCCATTTTGGCAACTAAGCGGTATAATTCAGCTATTTTGATTCAGCCTCATTGTGTAGGGATAACACTTGCGTGTTGATCTTGTCTCACTTGGAGCTCTTTTCCCCAAAATAATCACTAGGTGGCACTCATCATTCTGAGTCAATGTTCAGTCCGTGTGGCAGAATTTAAGAGGATGCTTTAGACCAGTGTTTTTCAACCACTGTTCCGCGGCACACTAGTGTGCCGCGAGATGTTGCCTGGTGTGCCGCGAGATGTTGCCTGGAGGGAGGCAGGCGAGTCGGGCGGCGAGAGGCGGGGCGGCGGCGGCGAGGAGAGGCCACCCAGCGCGGGGCTCTCGCCGTCTGCCTGCCTGGCTGCCTGCGAGCTCGGCGGGCAGCGCCTCCGTCCGCAGCGCCCGCCTCGCGGCTCTCATTCCCTGCCCCTGCCAAAGCTCACCCAGCCAAGCCGCGCTCTCCTTCCTGCCTCGCTTTGCTGCCTCCTCCCCCCCCCACCCCCAAAGCTTGGAGGTTCCCCGGCAAGGGGGAGGGAAAAAATTGAAACTTAGACTTTTGTGCGTCCCTCCCGGCGTGACGCTGTGCGCTGACGTCACGGGGCTGTAATGGTGGTGTGCCTCGAGATTTTTTTCATCAAACAAGTGTGCCTTTGCCCAAAAAAGGTTGGGAAACACTGCTTTAGACCAGTGGTTCCCAACCTTTTTTTGGCCTTGCCCCACCTAAGCATCTCTAAAATCCTGATGCCCCCCCACCCCGGTGACAAATAATTCTTATTACAGTGGTACCTCGGGTTACATACGCTTCAGTTTACATACGCTTCAGGTTACAGACTCCGCTAACCCAGAAATAGTACCTCAGGTTAAGAACTTTGCTTCAGGATGAGAACAGAAATCGTGCTCTGGCGGTGCGGCAGCAGCAGGAGACCCCATTAGCTAAAGTGGTGCTTCAGGTTAAGAACAATTTCAGGTTAAGAACGGACCTCCGGAACGAATTAAGTACTTAACAGGAGGTACCACTGTATTCAAAAAGTGAACTCCTATTCACATGGAAGAAGCCTAAAAGGCCATTCACTGTTAATAACTCTTTCACAAATTGCCCCCCCCCTTAAAAGTCAAATTGCCCACCTGTGGGGTGTGTGCCCCACTTGGGAACCATGGCTTTAGACAGAGCTATACTGCACTAAAAAATTAGGCTTGATTGAAACCAAGGTCTTAGCTTTGTGTAGATGGACACAAATAGCAGTGGCTGGCATTTATAATAGCACATTTCCACATGGAAAATTCTTCACAAGACTGGTGACAGAGGTGCGCCAGGAGCTCACAGGGCCCCCATCCCTGCTGCGCCACAGCGTCGCTACTCTCTAGTCGCCTTCCTCCTGGGCCGCAAATTTGCATGGCAAAGCATGTAGCAGTGCTACTGCGGTTGCCACTCTTGAATAGGAGCAGCTTGGCTCCAAGAGAAAGGGGTTGCCTGGCATAAAATTACCCAACATGCAATGCATACTGGGCAGGGCTGGCCCAAGACATTTTGGCACCTGAGGCGAACCGCAAAATGGTGCCCCTCTCTCCCAGCCAGGGAAGAAGGAGGGACTGAATATCTACACCAGCTTCAAGGGGAGAATAAAGATCTACATCAGCAATAAGAGGGGGAATCAAATCAACCTTAGCTGATGGATGAAATGGGAATCAAATGCCATTGTGGGGGGAAGGGGACCACTCCAAAACACACCAGGCAGGAGCAAAGCCCGGGAGAGCCCAGAGGGCAGGCCCCAACATTTGCTCCCAGCAGTGCTTCCTATTCATTGAGAAGCTTCTGTACAGGCAGCTTGGGGGGGGTGTCTGCTACTGAGGAGGTGTCAGATCTGGCCTCCAAAGTGGCAATGCATCCCTTGGAAGCTGGATCTGCTGACCCTGTGGATCCTGCCACCCGAAGCAGTCGCCTCACCTTGCCTTATGGGTGAGCCGGCCCAGATACTGGGTAACTTCGTGCCAGGCAGCGACTCCGCATGAGATCAGACTCGCCCCTGTTTCAAGAACACCAGCACCTCTGTGTATCCACTGGCGGAGGAAAGGGGGGCAGGGGGAGCGCACTGTCCCCGGCACCATCGGGGAGGGGGGCACCATTGCGGCTGCCCCTCTGGACACGCGCCGCACACACACCCCATCGTACCGGGCGCCACACCCCCATGGACGGTGCGCCATGCCCCTGGGACGCACACCACGCCCCCACAGGCGGCATGCCATGCTCCCGGGATGCGCACCACACCCCCAGGACGCGTGCCAGCCATGCCCCCACTTGCTCTCCACCCCCAGTGCTGGAGCATGCAGCTTCGCCACTGTCCATACCTTCCCTCTAGATGTGGCCACCTGAATAGCTTGCTCTCATTTAAAAAAATGCCGACAACAAAAGGACGGAAGGAGCGACAAACGCCTCGGAATTCAGCCTAAAACAACACAGGATCTTCTCTTCTTGAAAATTCGTCAAAATCCCTTTACTCCCTTTCCTTTCATTGTCAAGGCTGGACTTGGCTGGGATTTGAGTTCCCCTTCTCTCTCTCTCTCTCCTTCCCTCCCCACATTTCCTTTTCTGGAGACTTTCTTTGTTCTTTGTTAGGTGCCTGTGAAAAAATGTTCTTTTCCACTCCTCTTCCCCACCCCCTCTCTCCCATTTCTGTCTTCCTTACCTCATGCTCATGTGCCTAATTCACTGAGAGCTGAGGAGGGAGCGAGCAGAGAAAGTATTTCTTCTGCATTTATCAGGTAAGTGACCTGCCATGTCTTTGGGGCCATGTGGGCACATTTGTAAACCAGAGAAACCGTTGTGGGCATCACACACCCCAGAACCTATTCTGCTGGCTACAAATGAATGCTGCCTTCAGGCTTAGTTAGCCCTATGGGCTTCCAAGAAGGCTTCTGTGGCCAGGTGGGCACCTGTGGGCACCACATTGGTGACCCATGGGTGTATAGGACTGCAGCCTTAATGACATAAAGATTAGCAGAGCAACCTTACCTATGTCTGCTCAGAAACATTCTGAGCATTCAGTGACACTTATTTGCAGGGTACAGAATTACAGGGTTTTGGGTGTGTGTGTGTGTGTGTGTGTGGTTTAAGTATTAATAATATGAGAAAAAGAACAATTGGCACCATGGGATGGGTATTGCCATGCTGCAAATGTGGTCTTGGCAACCTTACATTGCATAAATAATCGGGAAGTTGGTTAGACGCCTCTGGGTTCAGTTTGCAGCTTTGGCACGCCAATCTTAGGAGCTCTTAGGCAGCTTCTAACATGTATTGTTAAATACTTATCTTAAACGCTTCCCCCCAGAGCAATTTGCATAGTGTTCTCCATTTCCGTGCCACTGGAGTAATAATCTGCGAGCGATACCAAGTCGTGTGGCTGCATATCAAATTAAAGGAAGATGAGGAGCTAGGAGCAGGAAAAGGAAAAGGGAAAGGGAGAGGCCAAGTGTGTTGCATTGTGGCAGTGGCATTTACCCCTGTAAATCTTTGAGTGTGCTTCTAATAGAGAAGTTATGGCAGCCTGTTACTTTATGAAACCGGTGATTTTGCAAGTTGCCGCCCCCTCCCCTTGGGGCAGAAATACAGCGAATATGTGAATCACAAAGCTACAGCTCAAAGCTAGAACATAAGTTTCTACATGATGCACACTAACACAATGTAACAGAACACGGTGGGAATCAGAACGTAAACAGCAGAAATTGCTGTTGCTTATTACAGTGGTGCCTCGCAAGACGAAAAGAATCCGTTCTGTGATTCTCTTCGTCTAGCGGTTTCTTCGTCTTGCGAAGCAAGCCCATTGACGGATTAGCGGATTAGCGCTATTAGCGCCATTAGCGCTATTAGCGGCTTTTAGCGGCTTTTGGCGGCTTTTGGCGGCTTATCTGCTGATCAGATCAGCTGATAAGCGGCTTAGCGGCTTAGAAAAAGGGGGGGGAAGGAAAAAAAACCCGCAGGAACTCACAAGACATTGTCGTCTTGCGAAGCAAGCCCATAGGAAATTCGTTTTGCGAAGCACCTCCAAAACGGAAATCTCATTCGTCTAGCGAGTTTTCCGTCTTGCGAGGCATTCGTCTTGTGGGGCACCACTGTACATATGTGTGTTAAACATGAAATGAGGTAATGATGTATATGATTGGTGGAAATTGAAATGTTTTGTTCGAAATATTAAAAATACTACCGCCTGGACCACCGGGCAGGCTTGCATTTTTCTGGCCTACAACAGCATCAGTTGGAAGGGGCATGGCAGAAGAGGCAGA
Source organism: Podarcis liolepis (assembly GCF_965112155.1). NCBI lineage: Eukaryota > Metazoa > Chordata > Lepidosauria > Squamata > Lacertidae > Podarcis > Podarcis liolepis. The sequence goes on along the minus strand of NC_139564.1, from coordinate 13,500,136 downwards.
GTGGTTAGGAAATATTGGTTCATTCAGCCACTACAGTGGTACCTCGGGTTACAGACGCTTCAGGTTACAGACGCTTCAGGTTACAGACTCCGCTAACCCAGAAATAGTACCTCGGGTTAAGAACTTTGCTTCAGGATGAGAACAGAAATTGCGCTGCGGCAGCAGGAGGGCCCATTAACTAAAGTGGTATCTCAGGTTAAGAACAGTTTCAGGTTACAAATGGATCTCCAAAACGAATTAAGTTCTTAACCCGAGGTACCACTGTACTTGTGTTGGCGACAGGCAGGACTCTGAGGTGTGGGTAGAGGAGGGTTCTGGTTTGTGCCCCCCCCCCGATTGTGTGCCTGGGGCAATGGCCCCCATAGCCCCTCCCCACCTTACGCCACTGTGGCCCATTACCTTAAGTGTGACTAGATCTTGAATATCTACTCTTATATTGTAAAGGGGAAACCCATCAGGAGACCATGGTTTTGCTCATAACAAACTAAGTGGTAATTAACCCATATCCGAAGTAAATTCTTCATCTCCATGGTGCTTCTGATGTCACGGATGCTGTAGGAGTTTGGGGGAAAGTGGTGGGAATTTTCTGTAAGAAGTAGCCAGCTTCCTTCCCAGAACTGTTTTTCCCTGGGGAAAAGAGAATCCGTGATGACTAATATATCAGTTTAAGCCTGGCTGGACACTTCAGTGGGAAGATAAGCCCAAAGAATCATTTTTGTTTCGGTTTTTAAATATATATATATAAATAGCCACAAAAACAGACACAGACACCTATAATTTATTTGCTCCAGCTCCCTAATCACTCTGATCCAGGCTTATTTGCAGTTAGTCACAAAATTCACAGAACAGGCATGTCCATTCCTTGGGGTACATTTACTAGCTCTGTATCATAATTTCTGTAGTTCCTTTCTGACCAGGCTCATTCCAGCTTCCATGTATTTCTGAAGGCCCTCTCCCTCCACCTCAAGACTTAGATTTTGCAAGCTAAGGCTGCAAACCTAAACACATTTAACAGAGCATAAGGCCCATTGAACACCACGGGACATATTTCTCAATAACCACGCATAGGGTTGTACTGGATCTTTTTAGCCCTGTAGCTACTGCTGCTTCTTTCATTCATTCTATGAAGTAGTAAACAAATACAAATACGTAGCCTCTCAAGCCCAAATTTTTAACCAAAGTTCTCTTAACTACATTCCTATATTCCCAGTCAGTTGTTTCATGGTACCTGTGATTGGAGAACATTGAATCTGGATTTGAGATAATCTGCACATCCACTTCCCAAGCTCCGAATCCAACATTTTGGCATTAAACTAGAAGTATTACCGGGCGTGGGGCTGGGGAACCATAGGTGTTGGTTCTGGAAGAAAACCGACAGTGCAACATACTACTTTGCAATTATTTCCTTGGGGAATAAAATGCATTTAAGGATGCAGGTGTCACTTCAGAAAATGTGCGTTCATCTTTTGCAAAGAAATCACGGTCCCTGATTTAATAAATAGCGAGGGGGGGGGATGAGAATCTATGAAAAGCTAAGCTGCCCATATCGGGGAAACTGACAGAATGAGCTCCTTGTTAGAAAAGTCAGGTATCACAGGTTTCCTTGACAACTGTTCCCATAGAACTTGACCTCAAAAGACAGCAGCAGAAAAACAGGTTGGCAAGATTGATTATAAATACCCAAATAATTCTAATTGCATCAGTTCTATTTATGCTTTGTTGGGTGCAATGGGGCAGGATTTAAAGGGATTTACTCTCAAGTAAGTGTGCTTAGATTACAGCCTATTTCCTTTATTAACATTCTGGGCAGGAAGATTGTTGGGGTTTTTTATTCACAGTTATGGTTTGGAGGTGGGTTTTTAAAAACTCTAAACAATACACTCATTTTCAAAAGGCAAAGTGTCTGGGAATATTTTTCAAGCATATACTGAATCTTCCCGTAAATTGTAATCAAATACGTTAACATCTCATACAACATTCATGGTGGTACCCAGTGGGGATGGAGGTTTATGGGACATGTAAGCACTGCACTGAGCTGTAAACAGTTTAATCACAGCTCATTAGAGACAGGGGGAAATGTTGACTTTACATTTTTATGAGGAGCTACCTGATTCCTACTTCTCAAACCAATATGCAAAATGAAGCTCAATTACCCTTCAAAGTTCTCACATCTCTGAATTTTGTGAAGCAGTGCTTCAACCCGTGTGTACAAAAATTCATAAATAAAATGCATATATTAGCAAAGATGACATACAAAATGCATTACATTAGGGAAATGGCTTGCAAAAAATGTCGTGCCGGGTAATAAAACGGCATGTAAGTTTGTGTGTGTATTAGAAGAAACTTGGCTGATGAATTTTCATGAGGACAACAAAAAACAACAACAAAAAGCTAATTCCTGCAGAAATGTGGAGAAATGAATGAAGAATGGAAAACCAAGAAGCAGGGAGAAATGGACATGAAATGTGGCCATCACCACAGACCATGCACATTCTAAAACGGATAGTGTTGTGTCTGTTTGTGAGAAGCCAAAGGAAATCTGAGGACAATGAATTCTTGCGACTCAAAGGTCTCATTGCCAATGAAACATTCCAGTTCAAATTACAGTGGATTGGTGATTGGAATGTTCACTTGCTCCTTTCCTTCGCAAATCTTGCCCTGCTTCAGCGTACCTTACATCTATGGGCTCCTCCAGACACCCTATTTATTGAATGTTCATACTGATTTGCTTGCAGGAAGCTTAGGTGCAAGTGAGATAATGTCCAGGCTTCCTTGAGCACCCTTTGCTTTGCTTATGGAAAGCTATTAAACAAGGAACATTCATCCTCGTTTGGTTGTTCTGTGTTGGTAGGTCTTCCCGTTCGCTATTCATTTATCCCAAGCTTTTCTGGGCGTTTCTGTTGGACATTTGGGTGCAACTCGGCTTGAAGAAGAGGGGTTTGCATGGGGTTAAAACAGATAAAGCAAGGGACCTCCAGATTCCTGGACTGCCCCTGTACCTTTGACTTCTTCGCTGACCTCCCTGTCTCATTGATGTTTAGACTGATACATCTTAGGTTGTATCCTGCTTGCAATTTCCTCCTCCTCCTCAAACTTCTCTCTCAGACCTCAACAAGAGCGGTCACCTTGGATCTTTCATCTGAGAGCAAAGGAGCAAACACAGTTGCCTTTGGCTTCTCTAGATTAGTTAGGTTAGAACTAGAAGCCTTTTATATCCAAGTTATGCATTTCCTAGAAATACCGTATTTTTTGCTCTATAACACTCACTTTTTCCCTCCTAAAAAGTAAGGGGAAATGTGTGTGCGTCTTATGGAGCGAATGCAGGCTGCGCAGCTATCCCAGAAGCCAGAAGAGCAAGAGGGATTGCTGCTTTCACTGCACAGCGATCCCTCTTGCTCTTCTGGCTTCTGAGATTCAGAATATGTTTTTTCTTGTTTTCCTCCTCCAAAAATTAGGTGCGTCTTGTGGTCTGGTGCATCTTATAGAGCAAAAAATATGGTACTTTGTTATTTTCTTACTCTACAAGCATATATATCTCTCTCTCAATGCCAAAGAGCTCTGACTGGTAATTGGACTCTCAGTCTTCCAGCAATGTCCCTGTCATTTTCCTAATCACAAAATATCATTTTTTAAATTTATTTTTAAAGGCACAAAATATATCTTTTGTGTGCCAGAGGGACAGGGTGCTTATTCCATTTTAACTGCACAAACTCAAATTTCTGATGTGCGCTTGACTTCCTCCCACAAAATACTGGCATTCTGGAGGCAAGTTGTGTTGGCACTAACCATGCAATGTTTGTAGGGCACAAACTACAATATTATGCCAAACCTGCAGCTTTTTGGTTTTTGTTTGTGTGTTTGTTTGTTGTTCAGGAGAGTTATGCATATCCGCCACAGCAGTTGTTTAAATTCCCTTATCACAGACTCCAGTTAAAACCACCTTGAAAATTCACACTCACCTACAAAGCAAATATTTGCCTCATATAGTTTGCTGAGCAGCTGGCGGAGTTTTGCGCTAAACTCCTGAACTCGCAGGCTGAGGGTGGATCTTTTCTGCTGCTGAAGCCAAGCCGGTTTGGCCCTCTCAGATTTCCAGGGAGCCAGATCTTATTTGTCCAGAAAGAGGAGGGAGAGAGAGAAAAAAAGCAATGCAGAAGAATACAAAGAGCTCATATTGCTAAGGAAGGAGCTGGCTGTGGTCCTGCAGTCTGCTCAAATTGAACATTTGTACAGAGTTTTGCAAGTCAAATCTCTAGGGCTTTCTTCCCCAATCAGTTCTGACTCTGTAGTACCCAACCACCACTTTCCCACACTTGTTGCAAAACTCACAAATTGAACTGTTAACTGAGCGATTGCAGAGGAAAAGTGACCCATTGATCTCTCTCTCTCTCTCTCTCTCTCTCTCTCTCTCTCTCTGTGTGTGTGTGTGTGTGTGTTACACACTATACACTATACCTGTACACTATACCTTTAAACCACATCTGAAGCACATTATTTCCCTCAAGGGATTCTGGGCACTGTGGTTTGTTAAATGTTTCTGGGAACTGTAACTCTGTGAGAGGTAAACTACAGTGTCCAGAAATGTTTGAGAGAAAGAATGTCATTCAAATGTGCTTTAAAGGTATAATGCATGAGTAGGAAAACTAAGGATCCGGCCCAATCGTCTTCTCAATCCGGCCCGTGGACGGTCCGGGAATCAGTGTGTTTTTACATGAGTAGAATGTGTGCTTTTATTTAAAATGCATCTCTGGGTTATTTGTGGGACATAGGAATTCGTTCTCCCCCCCCAAAAAAAAACATAGTCCAGCCCCCCACAAGGTCTGAGGGACAGTGGACTGGCCCCCTGCTGAAAAAGTTTGCTGACCTCTGGTATAATGTGTATGCCAACCCCCCATGTTTGGCCCTGAGTCTCTAGAAATTTACCTTAGTTTCCAGGAATCTCCTGAGGCCATCCAGGTGAGGTGAGTTGTTTCTATGGCAACAGGGCAACCTCTTTGGACATGCAAATGGCAGTATTTAACTTGCCAGCTCAGGCTATTATCTTACAAAGAAACTCATCTGACTGGCTCTGCAGGTTTCCTCTAAAAGATTCTAACCTTACATACACCTGATCACAGGTTTGGAAGGGACCCATGTATATCACCCAGGCTGACCCCGCCCCACAAACCTGTAATGTGACTCATCGCAGGTTTACCACAGTATTTCCCACCAGTGAAGTTATATAAGTCGAGAGTGCAGAAACAAAATGCTTTCCTGGAATATTGCATTATTCTGGAATTGCAATGAAATATACCTCGAGGGTTGCCAAAAGCAACCAGCAAACCAGAAAACATTTTGGATCTGACACCTCCCACAAGGGACACAGGAAAAAATTCCCAAGTAATTATGTGTCATTTTTGTGCCACAGGGAATTAAGCATTGTTACTTGCTTGATTTTTGCAATGAGAATTGTGAGGCAATTGCAACACTGTTCTCCAACATTCACGGTGTTTATCCTTATGCGACTGGCAATGCCTCTGGGAAACACAGGTTAGTGCATCAGAAATCAAAGCAGCAAAAGGGGGTTGCAAATGCCATATAATCCACAGTTGCCTCAAGCATGGGATGAAAGCTTTGAGTTTTGATGTAGAAATACTCATCCACAAAGCAGAAAATGAGCTTTCCTCTTTGGATAAGGAGATGAATTCTTTTATGCCAGCGTGGTGTAGTGGTTAAGAGTGGTGGACTCGTAATCTGGTGAACCGGGTTCGCGTCTCCGCTCATCCACATGCAGCTGCTGGGTGACCTTGGGCCAGTCGCACTTCTTTGAAGTCTCTCAGCCCCATTCACCTTACAGAGTGTTTGTTGTGGGAGAGGAAGGGAAAGGAGAATGTTAGCCGCTTTGAGACTCCTGCAGGTAGTGATAAAGCGGGATGTCAAATCCAAACTCTTCTTCTTCTTTTTGTTTGTTTTTTGAGTTTGTAGAAAAGGAGTAAAAAGATGTGCTTTTGCATGCAGCAGCAAGGTGGCAGTTACTTCTGCATGCTATTGAACACATACTCCATCATTTTGCCCAGACACTGAGGTCCAGCGCTGAGGGCCTTCAGGCGGTTCCCTCATTGCGAGAAGCCAAGCCAAGTTACAGGGAACCAGGCAGAGGGCCTTCTCGGTAGTGGCACCCGCCCTGTGGAATTCCCTCTCACCAGACGTCAAAGAGAGAAACAACTACCAGACTTTTAGAAGACATCTGAAGCCAGCCCTGTTTAGGGAAACTTTTAATGTTTAATAGACGATTGTATTTTAAATATTCTGTTGGAAGCCGCCCAGAGTGTCTGGGGAAACCCAGTCAGATGGGTGGGGTATAAATAATAAAAGTATTATTATTATTATTATTATTATTATTATTATTATTATTATTATTATTATTATTCTGCAATGTTGACCAGCAGTGAAAGCCCACAGAAGAAGACTGTGTGAGCAGCGTTCTGTGAGGACGGACAAACAAATCTCTCCCTGCTAAAGATATTTACTTTCTGCACAACCTGATGCGAACCTTTCATGCTGCTGTGGGAAGTGGAATCAGTGGCAGGCAGTGAAATTTTTCGTAGATGAACAGTTAGGGCCAGAGGCACCAGCCTGCGAGGGCAATTGGTGGTGGTAGTGGTGGGAACTGCTGTTGTGCACATGACTACATCCTGGCGCTGCACTTGAGCATCATGTCTTCCTCCCTAAGCCAGGCTATAGAACTGGCATTCAGCAGCACACAGCATCTCACAGTGAAGACTGAATACAGGCATTGTGGCTTGTAGTCTTAGCCACCACAGATGTGTATCACCTCAGTATTGTTTACACTGACAGCAGATTTTCTGGATTTCACACAGCCTTACCTGGAGATGCCAGGGGTTCTTCTTCTTCTTCTTCTTCCTCTTCAGCGATCACTCATAGCCGAGTAAGATTGTCTTCCATAAACACGGTGTTAACAGTGAGTCCTTAAGTAACTGTGGAGGCCAATTCTGGATCCACACGTCCTTCCACAGTGGGGACATAGGTTTCTGGGTAGGAGTTGATCATGGTGAGGGTTTGCCAAGCATGCCCTCCTCTTAGCATGTTTCTCCCTTGCTTTCTGAGTTTGAGCGTCTTCAAAGCCCAAGATACCTTTGGTAAAGGCTGTTCTCCAACTGGAGCGCTCGCAGGCCAGTGTTTCCCAGTTGTCAGTCTTTGTTGTTGTTTAGTCGTTTAGTCATGTCCGACTTCGTGACCCCATGGACCAGAGCACGCCAGGCACTCCTGTCTTGCACTGCCTCCTGCAGTTTGGTCAAACTCATGCTGGTAGCTTCGAGAACACTGTCCAACCATCTCTTCCTCTGTCGTCCCCTTCTCTTTGTGCTTCCCAACATCAGGGTTTTTTCCGGGAGTCTTCTCTTCTCATGAGGTGTCAAAAGTATTGGAGCCCCAGCTTCAGGATCTGTCCTTCCAGTGAGCACTCAGGGCTGATTTCCTTCAGAATGGATCGGTTTGATCTTCTTGCAGTCCATGGGACTCTCAAGAGTCTCCTCCAGCACCATAATTCAAAAGCATCCATTCTTCGGCGATCAGCCTTCTTTATGGTCCAGCTCTGTCGGTCTTTATACTACATTTTTTTAGATTTGCGTTGAGAGAGTCTTTGAACCTCTTTTGTTGACAACCAGCATAATGCTTTCCATTTTTATGTTCAGAATAGAGTAGTTGCTTTGGAGGACGATAATCAGGCATCCGCACAACATGACCAGTCCAACACATAATGACATCTGCCTTCAGATCTACAAAGAACGTGCAAACTAAGGCTAAATAAAGTGTCTGTTGGTGTTAGTTTTCTATCTCTATCTCAAAATATTTGAAAGCCTGAAACAGAAGAGCATATGGCAGGTGATGAAGGATTTTGCTAGTAATCTGTAGACCGGTGTCAAATAGGAGGAAGAAGTGTTTTCATTTGTCACTAAGATTAGCTTCTGTGTTAGCCAGCAGTGTTGTGTTGCTGTTTTTGAAGATGCCCAAAGTCCGCTGATAGATCCCCGATCAGCAGATGCTTTTACAGGCTTATTTTGAGAATTAGAAAACACTTTTGTTGGTGTCCTGATGATGGATTCTTTTCTGGGGGTGGGGGAGGGGAAGGGGAAGATGGGTTGGCACAAAAGTCAGCCGATTTCTGGACCCCCGACAGCAGCATGGATAAAAGCTCATTGTCTAACATAAATAGCGCATGACATGATTATTGGAAATAAGAGCAAGACGCTGACCTCATGGCTTCTTCTCAGAAAAAAGAGAACATTAAAAATAAAGTCTTTTAAGCAGTCCCCCCCCCCATTTTTTAAAAAAACTTGTTTGTTTCTGCTTGCAGCCTGACCCCGTAAGCTGCTACCCCAGAGAAGGAGATGGTTGTCTTATGCAGACTTATTCCCCATTGAAGGCCTTTTGAAAGCAGAACTGACAGTCTGCAGAATTTATGTACTGTGGTACCTCGGGTTACAGACACTTCAGGTTACAGACTCTGCTAACCCAGAAATAGTACCTTGGGTTAAGAACTTCAGGATGAGAACAGAAATTGCACGGCGGCGGCAGGAGGCCCCATTAGCTAAAGTGGTACCTCAAGTTAAGAACAGTTTCAGGTTAAGAACAGACCTCCGGAATGAATTAAGTTCTTAACCTGAGGTACCACTGTATGCATATATTATGGGAAACAGGACTCCTTCTGAACCAGTTTTTATGTTATTAAAAAGGACAACATGGTGCAGTGGTTATAGTGTTGGATTAAGGCTGCAGTGACTTACAAAGGAGGGGTACGGGATGGCTTCTCAAGGTCCCTTTTCTAAACTTTATTGGAGGTACGTAATCCAGAAATTGAAGCTTGGACTTTCTGAATGCATTCCATTGAGCTACAGCCCTTCTCCTTCTCGAGCTACCCCAGTGATGCATGTATGAATGGCATTCCCAGTGCCAGGGACTGGTTGGTCACTGAAGATACTGATGAGTGAGCAGGGTCGTCTTTAGCACATGCGGCGCCAGGGTGCAAAGATCTGCCCAGCGCCCCCAAATGTAGTTTAGCCCCCAAATTAACTGTGTTGATCCCCTGGGCGGGCACCGAGGAGGAGTCCGCATCCAGGTTGCTGCTGGTGCTGCTGGGGTTGTTCATCTTGCTGCTGCTGCCTACTCCCGAGTAGCTACTGGACCTGCTGCCATTTGCCATGGCTAACAGCAGGCAGGCCAAGGCTCCAGGGAGCTCCGACTGTTGTTGCCACCTCCAGCGCCCTCGGCCAAGCCCATCCCCAGCCAAAGCGCTGCTCTTCGGCAGGGAGGCGCGCAAGCCGAGCCTCAGTGCCTGTCCAGGCAGGCGGCTGCCTCTCAGCACCTCTCGCTCTGGCGCCCTCGCTGCGGCCGCCTTTCCTTCCAAGATTCTGGCAGGAAATAAAGGTGGGGGCGCTGTGACGTTAACATATGAGAGTGCTGGAGGTGAAATAGTTAAACAGGTTACCCAATCAGAACCCGGGGGTGGAGTCAGAGAGACTATAAAACCAGCTCTGGGAGGGGCGAAGGGGGGAGTTTGTTGGGAGTTGGGTGGTTGGCTGGAGTGGGAGTGAGTTGGGATAGAGTCTGTGGGTAGGTGGAGTTAGTGTAGAGAAATAAGCTGAGTCAGGAACAGTTAGGGGCTAGGAAGACAAGTAAAGATCTGAGAGGTGGTTTAATGAGGGAGAGCAGGTAGTGGAAGTTATAGGTCTGGATAGGCACCCCATGAATGTAATTGACCAATACCGTTTATGAAACCACATGCTTGTTAAACTGCAATAAATAAACAGAAGTTTATGTTCCAATTTAACCCTGACTGGACTCAGTATTGTACCAGGTAGGGCCTGGGTGGTGGCAGCGAGAAATAAAGTGGTGGCACAGGGATCAATAGACGGTGAAACGTCCGGGGACCCTGTGTGATCGCCACAGGTGCCTCCCCCTCCTCCTCCTGGTGGCTAAATCAGAGGCTCCCCCAAAATCAAGCCAGCAGCCAACCCTTGCACTGGTACCTCACGATGCCGACCATGGGCGGCTTCAGCGGTGCCTGCCTGGTGCCTCCAAGAATTCAGTGCTAGGGTACCCTGCACCCTTTGCACACCCGGGTAAAGACTGCACAGGGAGAAGTGGGATTGGAGACTGACTTGAAAGAAGGAATCAGTGATCTAGGGGAGTCTCTAACAGCTGGGAGATGAGAGACAGAGGCAGGAGACGCTGCAGGATTGGAGAATGAAGGATGGGTGCAGGAGCAGGGAGAGATGAGTCAGGCTGGTGTACAATCAAGGGCTTCCACACCTCCTCCTCCTGCCCACACCTCTCCTGCTGTACTGTATCTCAGGACCAGAAGAGGACTGAAGTGGGAGGAGCAGAGGCAGGTTACACACAGGCGTAGTCTTTGCCTGCTTGCCTGCAGCTCAGGTGGGAAAGACAGATAACTTAAGTTCAGGGTTGGGGCCTCTCTGTTGCTGCAACGGTCTCATCAGGTACATACCTAGGACATAGGCTGGATGGATATAGGATGGATGGACATGCTTTTTCCTAACTTGCAAGTGTACTTTTGATAGCAAGGAGTCAATTCTTCACTCTGCATGTTGACATGAGCTTCCTGGGGGACAGGGTGGGATACAATACATTTCTCTGCTGTTGTTTTGTCACTGGTGGAAATTGCAGTAGTCTGATGAGGAACAAAGCTTGCTGCAATGCGAAAAATGCATGCGATCGGAAATATTTTGGACTGACAGCTACTTGTCAATGTGAAATGCTACAAACATGTTTTCACGCTTCCCCTTCGGACTCCCCCTGCCCCCTCGCTTTCAGCAAATTCAGTTGAAAATGGCGATAATAGAACTTAAAGCCATTATATTTTCCCCTTGCTTAAAAAGGAAGAAGAAGACATCTCAGAGAGATATTTAATGAGACAACAGATGGATTCAGTTGACCTACCGAGCCTGAATCTTGTGGTTCCTGTCCTATGAATGGTTCCCTGGGGCATAAAAGCGCATGAAATGCTCTTAAATAGCTTCCCAAGCGCCTTGTTTGTGACCAACCTTTGCTATTCTGCCAGTACTGCCTCAGGGGGAACCAATCTGAAGGAGCCCATTACCAACAAAAATAACTCAGTCAGTCCGAGCACACTGCTCTGTCCCTGGGGGCATCAGATGCACCGATGCATTATGGGATACAGGAGGTCCACAGAGCAACATAGCATGAGTGGTGGCATGTGGCAAGCTGTAGAAGGGAAATAAAGGACAGAGCTGCAGCTCGGGATGGGAAAATAAATCCAGAACTGTATTTGTTTATCTGTGTATAGCCCATCTCGTCCTGAAGACTTGCAGCCAAGAACTTTTCTCCCTTCCATTAAAATAGAATGTTTCAAAAGGATAAAGTTCAAGGACTAGATTACATTTACCCTGCCATCAAAATAAGGCCAAAGAAATAGTTCTTGCGATGTTTGCTAAATATTTACTTTTGCTGGCTTACTATGGGGAGATTTATTTGTGTATTCTACTTATGGGCCTCTCTCATACCGAGCCGCTCACATCCTTGTACATGAAAACACCCCACTTTACATCCTCACAAGAACCCTGGAAAGTAGGGTAGGCTGAGCTCCGAGCTCTATTTACCATATTTTTTGCTCTATAAGACTGACTTTTTCCCTCCTAAAAAGTAAGGGGAAATGTGTACGTGCCTTATGGAGCGAATGCAGGCTGCGCAGCTATCCCAGAAGCCGGAACAGCAAGAGGTATTGCTGCTTTCACTGCGCAGCGGTCCCTCTTGCTGTTCTGGCTTCTGAGATTTAGAATATTTTTTTCTTGTTTTCCTCCTCCAAAAACTAGGTGTGTCTTGTGGTCTGGTGCGTCTTATAGAGCGAAAAATAAGGTATTTATTTCATAAAGTTTATACAACCCGGATTGTAAAGAACCTCAAAGCGGTTTACAAAAAAAGGGGAAAGGCAGTGTTCATGTTTCCTTTGGAAATGAGACACAGTGGAGACTGTGCCTTTATGGTATATTGTTTATTTACACACATATACAACCTGAGCCTGTGATGGAGGGTTTCAAAGCATTATACTCCAAGTGGGTCCTGTTTCTCCCATTGCTGAAGCCTCCAATTTGAAACAGGCAGCCCACATTGTGCTCTGGCGCCCTGCCCCAGCTAGCCGCATTTAACAAACTGACACTCCTTTTCCTCGATCATGCCACAGCCAACTGAAATCCTGAAACTTCCTCCTAACAAAAACTCTGGCATTTTTCTTCTGCTAACTACCCAGAGCTCAAGGCAGGGCTCCACCCATTTCTAATCGCCCATCACCTTCCTTCGTTCTCCACAGTGGTTCTTCTCCCAGGCAATTTCCTGAGCATGGAAAAACTGGTCTGGCCTGAATTTTAGCACTTTGTTCAATCCAGCATCCAGCAGCCTATTTCAATACTCCAAGCACTGATTAAACTCCAACACCCACTTGACCTAGGAATTCAGGGGAGTCAAGGCACCCACAAACTCATAACAATATTACAATTATCGGATGCAAGAGACAAATGACAGGGGATAGCTATCTCCGTCATGGGTGATCGAGGGTACTCTGGTCCAAGCCGGCAAGTCAGTTCTTGTAATATGAAAGAGAAAAAGAAGCAGAGTGACCTGTGTTGAACTTTCTATGATTCTTATCAAAGCTGAAAGTAGTGGTGAGAGAAGAGAGCGATTCACAAAAGGGAGAAAAAGGAACTCGGTTATCCAACGGAACCTCTTTCTGTTTCTGTTTTCTTAAGAAACACTTTCCTTAGCTGCTTTTGACTTGCAAACAGTGTGGCATGCTTCCCTCTTCTCCGATAAGTCCATGGGCAGTGCTGAAAGGCCTGGCTACTTTTTAAAAAAGAATTATTATTGACCATTTCAACATATCAAAATATCAAAAGATATCATATTCATTATTTTCCCCCTTCCCCCCACCTCCCCATCAAGCCCTCCCTCCCCCCCACTTCCCTCAACTCCTCTCTCTGATTTTTCAACACACACTGTATTATTCTCTGAATACTGTAAAATTGTATAAATCCTTATATTATCTATCTACTATGTTTACAATCAATAAATTTGTATATGTTTATTCAAAGCCTGCCAAGGAGTCCAATTCATTCTGTTGTCTTTTTAAGTAATTTGTAAAAAGTTCCCATTCTTCTTTGAAGTCACAGTTGTCCTTATCTCGCAGTTTAGGTATATGTTAGTTTAGCCAATTCTGCATAGTTCATCGATTTCTCTTGCCACTGTTCTTTTGTCGGGATTTCCTCATTCTTCCATCCTTGAGCTATCAAGACTCTTGCTGCTGTTGTTGCATACATAAATAGATTCTTTATTTTCTTTGGCAGGCCTTGTCCTACAGTCCGAAACGCCCGGTTACTTTTGCACAAATGAGGCATATGGTGCCTCTGTAATACAGATAACTTGCAACTTCCGTGCATTTAATTTGCGCACATTCAACCTTACACATTTGGCAAAAAAGAATAAATATTTTAAGGGGGCAGGCACCCAGGAAAATGACTTGGGCGATCCCACCCACCATTGAGATCACACACACCCCCATTGATTTCAGGGTGGCGGGTTCGAGCACTGTGTCGGGCAAAATATTCTTGCACTGCAAACGGTTGAGTTAGATGACCCTCGTGGTCCTTTCCAACTGTACAATTCTATGCTTTGCAGCCCCAAGGCTCCGCATGCTGAATCGCAGGGGGGGTCAGACTAGATGACCCTGGGGGAACCCTTTACTACTTTACGCCTTTTCGTTGCTTTCAGGTCATCGCCAAAGGGGAGAGCTGCCCGCAGGTCAGCGCAAGAGCGCAATCGGGAAAGTGTGGCAGGCGCGCGCGCTTGGGTATCACACGCGAGCGCGCACTCTCCACCCTCCCCCCCCCAAGGGCAATGAATGCCCGGTTCGAGGGGGCTCAGATGACAAGTAGGCCGGGTGGGTGGGGGGATGAGGGCGCAAATCTGGGGTGGAGCGGCGCTGGCTAGTGGTACCCAGGAAGGTGCCACCGCCTCCGAGGATGGAGAGGATGCCGCCCGCCCGCCCCCACCCTTTTGGGGGGTGTGTCTCCCCCTCCCCTCCTCATATCCCCCCTGCGAGAGAGACGCAGCCAGCCAGGCGCGCCCTCGCCCTTTGTCTCTGGCGCCGGGGAAGCTCCGGCGGCTGCGAGAGGCGGACGGTAGCCGCAGACTCCACCTCTTCCTCGAGGGGAAGCCCTCCTCCCGGCCTGCCCAGTCCTCCTGCCGCCGCCGATCGCGCTCCCGCCGCCTGCCTCCTCTCGCAGGTGTAACAGCACCTGGGACCCCCGGGCCGGACCGACGCCGAGACGCCTCCGCGCTCCTCTTCCTTCCCAGCTTTTCGGTAGGAGGGTCTCTGGGGTCTCTCTCTCGGTTTGGGTTCCTTCCTCCCTGCGGCGCCTCCCCCGCCTTAAAGCCCTTCATCTCCTCCCCCACCCGTTCCTGCACAGCCCACCCACCCCCCCCTCTCCATCTCCATCCATCCCTGTCCGTCTTCCTCACCTCCACAATCCGCCCAGATAAGCCTTATCAGTGGTCCTGATCATTACCATCGCGCTTTTGCAGCAACCGTGCGCGCGCGTGTGTATTGCAAATTGCAATTGCCTGGAGAAAGTCCCGGGGATTTCCTGCGGGCGACCCGCACCCGCCTTGCTGAATTGCTGCCCCGTGCTCCATCGAAAGGGCGCCTCTCCGTTTGATGAGCCCTCTTCTTAATTGCTTTCATCGGGAGGGTAGTTGCTCTTTGCTGGCTGCACACCTGAGAGGCGGCCTTATGTCTCCCTGGTTCTGCTCTTGGAAACTCCCTTTAATTCTTCCTCCTTCCTGCTGCCGCCTGAATCAAGCGATTGCCCGTCCCCCCCAAAAAAAAGCGAGAGAGAAAAGAACCCACGCTCTGCCGGTGCACCAGTTTCCATCTTTCTATCAGGCTGCACCAATGCTGCTTACAAAGCATCATTCAGCCATATTCACTATTTCCCTTTACCTGCTTGCATCCCCTTGGCTTGATAACTGCGCTGCTGAATGCCTCTTAAGCGATGCTCTCCTTGTTTTTCAGACGTGCTCCTTTATATCAGCCCCCATAGTGGCTAGGTCGGCTGTCTGTGTCCCTTTTACTCCCCAAAGCACCAGAAGCGTCTGCAGTGCCTGTTTTTTAAATTTTGCATCTAGCAGCCCTAGGTGGTGATCGCGACAGGGGATCCATAATAACAATAAAGAATGTGTTTCTGCTGTGTTTTTGTAAGGGGCTGGGTAGGCAGGCTGGTGAAGCAGACCAAGCCATGTGGTCCCTATTGTTTCCGCTAGCAGTGCCTGTGACAGCTGATGGTTTGGGTGTTGCAGAGGGAGGGCTTGTGTTGTCAGGCTCAATAGAATGGCAATTTTTGCCTTCCCTTGCGTGTCCCCAGGTTCACACGTGTGTCTTTTGCACATGGGATTGAATAGCAGCCATTTGTCCCATAAGACAGAAAGCCTAGGGTATGCAACTTTTGGGGATGCCACTGAAGCATATGATAAATTTACTGCATGCCCTTTGTGACCTCAGCTTAGGAACATAGGATTTTGCCTTGTACTAAGACAGATTCTTAAGGGACGCGGGTGGCGCTGTGGGTTAAACCACAGAGCCTAGGACTTGCCGATCAGAAGGTCGGCGGTTCGAATCCCTGCGACGGGGTGAGCTCCCGTTGCTCGGTCCCTGCTCCTGCCAACCTAGCAGTTCGGAAGCACGCCAAAGTGCAAGTAGATAAATAGGTACCGCTCCGGAGGGAAGGTAAACGGTGTTTCCGTGCACTGCTCTGGTTCGCCAGAAGCGGCTTAGTCAAGCTGGCCACATGACCTGGAAGCTGTACGCCGGCTCCCTCGGCCAATAAAGCGAGATGAGCGCCACAACCCCAGAGTCGTCCACGACTGGACCTAATGGTCAGGGGTCCCTTTACCTTTAAGACAGATTCTTGGTCCATCTAACTCAGTATTGTCAACACGGCTTGGTAGCAGCTCTCTAAGGTTTTGGTCAGGCTCTGTTTCCCAGCCATAGCAGGAGAGGCTGGTGATTGATCCTGCAAGCAAAGCGGATGCCACACTGCTGAGCCCTTCCCCGTGCCTTAATATCTGCAAAGGTTACAGCTGGCTCCAGAGGCTGACAGGTTCGCACATTTTTTAGGGGACCCAGATTTGACACCACCCCAACAGAACTGAAACAACCAGAGGAAATTCTCAATTCTCTTGGAACACTCTGCCGGCTGGTTAATCTGTGTAATGGAATGTTGGGAACTATATTGATATTTGTTCTTGGCATCTGTCTTTCTCGAGAGACCACGGAGTCAAACCACTGGAGAGTTCACAGCGGCTGCTGTGGCTGCAGAAACCGGTAACTCGTGACTGCCACCACCTCCTGTGTTGTTTTTTTTGCATTAGCAGCAAAGTGACCTTCCTGGAGCGCAAGCCTGGGCAGTATGGAGGTCCTGGGCTGCCCAGATGACAAGACCCTCCTCTCTGCTTCACCCATGCGGTCCAAAGGAACGCAGAGCAACATGTTTTGCACCAGCTTGGCTGCAGGAGTTGCCAGAAGGAGGCGTACAAGACGCCATCCAGCTGTCTTAGCAACTCCCCTCCAGATTTGTGTATGGTTTACACCTTTAGCTTTTTCTTCTTCCAGAGATGTCCTGCAAGGAAGCAGAGGTTTAGGACCAGAGTTTTCCTTCTTCTAAATGGGCTACCTTCCTAGGTTGATGAGCCCCATCTGCCCCTCACTTGCCTCTACAGCAGCGCTTCTCAACCTGTGGGTCCCCAGATGTTGTTGAACTACAACTCCCATCACCCCTAGCTAGCAAGGCCAGAGCTCGGGGATGATGGGAGTTGTAGTCCAACAACATCTGGGGACCCACAGGTTGAGAACTGCTGCTCTACAGCATGTGCAGAAACAGCCTTCTTGACCATTGGACCCACTATTGGTCTCATCCACTCAATCTGCCGGTGCCTGTCTTTCCATGCAGGGAAAGTCCCTAACTCACCGAGGCTCTGAGACCCATCAGCTACCCTCACCTGGATTAACCTGGCTAGCTGAAGCTGTTTCCTGGGGTGAGAACTGAGGGCAGGGTAGGCACCAAAGGTGGGCCAACTCCCTTAGAAGGAGCATGGTGTGTCCCCACCAAAGGTACTATCCCTCCCCAGCAGCCCATGTACCCCATGTACTGTATACCGTATTTTTCCGTGTATGAGACTAGGGTTTTTTTTTAACCAAAAAATTAGGTTTAAAATTGGGCCTCGTCTTATATAGGGGTAATGCTGAGGAGTGTTTTCTTAATTTGGAGTCCCCCAAAATAGGGGGCTTCTTATACATGGGGGCGTCTTATACACGGAAAAATACGGTATATTGGCACTTTAAGAATAGGAGAGCTGGTCCTTGCCCCAGGGGGCTTACAATGTAGAAAAGCAGCAGAAGGGAGACAACAGAGAAGGAGTGGGTGCAGGAGAAATTGGGAGAAAATGTGATTACTGTAATTAACATATACTTGAGCCTCCATACAATAGGATATGGGAACAGGGTGGGTGTTGTGCCGAAAGCTTTTAAAGTGGAGGAAGCAATTCTTTCCTTTTGTCATGTGGCTAAGAGTCCACTTATGTCATGAACGAATTGCGAGACTTTTGACGCAGGCAAGAATCCCCCCCCCCTTTCCACACGTATTTCTTACCTGAATAGGACTATTTTTCTTTTCAAGAGGAACATGTGGAATAAACGTTGTGCCATGTATTGGCTGCCCTCTTATCCTCCGTTGCAATGTTTTCTTTTGAAATCTGTAAGATAACAGTTTCCTGTTCAGTTATGTTACTTTGAATGCATACTTTATGCATCTGAATGCGATTTGACTTTCTTCACTAATGTTTTTGTTCTGGGTTGTTTAATTTGATGTTTTAGTATGTGGTGTAAACTGCTTCGAGATTATTTTCCCTTAAATATATAAAGAGGTATGTTGTTGTTGTTGTTGATGATGATAATGTTATGCAGCTGAACACCCTAGCCTAGGGTTTCATGAACTGTGGCCCTCCAAATATTGTCCAGCTCCAACTCCCAAACTCCCGTATGCCCCAGCCAGCAGGATCAATGGTTAGGTACGATGGGAGCTAGAATCCAACACCGTCTGAAGGGCCACAGGTATCCCATCCCAACCCTAGCCCTACTCCACATCAAGGCCATTCCCCCCAAAATTGCCCTCCAGCCAGTTACATATATTTAGGACTTCATCACCTGCTTATAAATGGTAGGTTTGGAAATGCTTGTTATTAAAGAAATAGCTTAGCTTCCCAAATGGAACCCTATGAATCAGTTGCCGTTTTAGTATATCCCATCCTTTCCAAATGGATCAGGCTGGGTTGTATTCTGAAACAATATGAAAAAGCTTCCTTGTCCCTCAAGGTCACGGACGGAACAGCTTTTACGGAGGCTTCACACATGCAAGTTAATCGGCTTATGGCTGCGATATCCAGTGTCGACTTGCCATGTGTGAACAAGACCTCGCAGACACAACAGCCCACAGGAAACTTTAATTAGCCCCTCAAACACAATGATTATTCAATGGGAGTATGTTCATGCATGTGGCTTCCAGTCTCCAGGGACTGGTTCATGCCTGTATATAGTCAATCTTTGTACAGTTGGAGACTAGCAACAGAATGTGTGAACGCCATTAAAAAAATGTGATGTGTGGGTTGAGATGAAATTTGCATCTCTGGTGTGTGTGTGTGTGTGTGTATATATATATATATATATATATATATATATATATATATATATATGACATCCGATTCACACATGGAAGTCCTGGATGCTGCAGTTGGTGCCGTGGGGCTAGAATTTTCCCATTGCTGGGTTCCCCTGGGAAGATGTTTCCATATCTAAAGATATAGTGGTACCTCAGGTTAAGTACTTAATTCATTCCGGAGGTCCGTACTTAACCTGAAACTGTTCTTAACCTGAAGCACCACTTTAGCTAATGGGGCCTCCTGCTGCTGCCGCGCCGCCGGAGCACGATTTCTGTTCTCCTCCTGAAGCAAAGTTCTTAACCTGAAGCACTATTTCTGGGTTAGTGGAGTCTGTAACCTGAAGCGTATGTAACCTGAAGCATATGTAACCTGAGGTACCACTGTACAGAGTTTGGCCACATTGGGAATACCGGACCTGCTTCTTGGTGCCACATTTTTAGGGGGGGGGGGATTGGCAAACATCTGTGTCTGGCATAGACAGCAGCTTTATACTGTGTCAGGCCATTTCCCCATGTAGCTCAGCATTGTCTGACTTGCAGTGGCTCTCCAGGGTTTTGGGCAGTGGACAACCCCCAGTTCTATCTGGAGATGCCAGGGATTTAACAAAGGACCTTCGGCATGCGAAACAGATGTTTTGCCACTGAGCTATGGCCCTTTCCCTGCAAATTCAGCATAACTTGCTTTGCTGAACACGGGAAACAGCAAGGCACTATGAGGAACTGAGTCTTATAAGAAGACCATTTGCCTACTGGTAGCAGATTTCCAGGGTCCCAGCCAAGTCCAGAACTACCTCCATAAGAATATTGGAAGTTGCTTTTTGCTGAGTCAGATCACTGGTCTTTCTCTTTGGCGATCACTCGTAGCTGAGTTTATGGAAGCTGAGTCTTCCCATAAACACGGTTTTAACAGTGAGTCTTTAAGTGACTGTGGAGGCCAATTCTAGATCCACATGTCCTTCCACAGTGGGGACATAGGTTTCCAGGCAGGAGTTGAACATGGTGAGGGTTTACCAAGCGTGCCTTCCTCTTAGCGCGTTTCTCCCTTTCGTCCTGAGTTTGTGCATCTTCAAAGCCCATGACATGTTTGGTAAAGGCTGTTCTCCAATTGGAGCGCTTGCAGGCCAGTGTTTCCCAGTTGTCGGTGTTTATACTACATTTTTTAAAGATTTGCCTTGAGAGAATCTTTGAACCTCTTCTGTTGACCACCACCATTAAAAGGTAAAGGGATCCCTGAGCATTAGGTCCAGTCATGACCGACTCTGGGGTTGTGGCGCTCATCTCGCTTTATTGGCTGAGGGAGCCGGTGTACAGCTTCCAGGTCATGTGGCCAGCATGACTAAGCCGCTTATAGCGAACCAGAGCAGCGCACGGAAATGCTGTTTACCTTCCCACCGGAGCGGTACCTATTTATCTACTTGCACTTTGACGTGCTTTTGAACTGCTAGGTTGGCAGGAGCAGGGACCGAGCAACGGGAGCTCACCGCGTCGTGGGGATTCGAACCACCAACCTTCTGATCGGCAAGTCCTAGGCTCAGTGGTTTAACTCACAGTGCCACCCGTGTCCCTACCACCAGCATTGCGCTTACCATTTTAAAGTTCAGAATAGATTAGTTGCTTTGGAAGACGATAATCAATGCATCAGCATTGTCTACACCAGGGGTCGGCAAGGTTTACCTCGCCTGGGCTGATTCACACCAGCGGAGATCCCTCCATGGGCCGGAGCGAGCGCGAGCACACATGCGATTTCCGGTGTCTGTATCTGCGCAGACGCGATTTCTGGCGTGGCGGAAGTGAGTCCCCACACTGCGCTGTGCCGCTTTAGCGCAGCGTGTGGGGACTCACCAAGCGGGTGGCTCAGTTTGGGGTTGTCTCGGGGGCCAGTTAAATGACCCACGTGGGCTGCTTGTGGCCCGTGGGCCTTAGGTTGCTGACCCCTGGTCTACACACTGATGCTTCTGGATCTGCCATCTTTTGGCACAGAGACCCTAAGCTATGTAATTCCCACAGGAGTGCACCTGATATCTTCGATATTGTACAGTGGTACCTCGGGTTAAGTACTTAATTCATTCCGGACGTCTGTTCTTAACCTGAAACTGTTCTTAACCTGAAGCACCACTTTAGCTAATGGGGCCTCCGGCTGCTGCCGCGCCGCCAGAGCACAATTTTTGTTCTCATCCTGAAGCAAAGTTCTTAACCCAAGGTACTATTTATGGGTTAGCGGAGTCTGTAACCTGAAGCGTATGTAACCTGAAGCATATGTAACCCGAAGTACCACTGTATACAATTTTCAGCAAATGCTTTTCAGCACACTTCTTTAGCCAGGTCTTTCGACACCTGAGATGTGTGTTTTCAGGACCTACACAATTCCTGCGATGGCTGTTTGTTTAAACTGTTTTAAATACTGAATTTTAAATGGTTGTAAAGCAAATGATGATGATGATGCTATTATATCCAATATATGTTGTCCTCTGTCAAGCAGGTGGGGACTAAAGCGTGACCCTCCGTCGAACACCATATATGCTTCAGTACTTGGATGCTTCAAGGTAAGTTTAGTTCTTAAATGTTGAACTTCCTGGAACTTGTTGATGAAAGGGTGGCTTTGGGACCAGGCTTTGGGACTACAACTCCCATCCTCCCTCTCAATTGTCCACGCTGGCGAAGGGTTATGGGAGTTGGTGTCCAACAATGTTTGAAAGACTACAGGTTCTCCAACCCTGTGCGTGAATGGCTATGGTCCAAATGTATACACAAGACTTATCCATTGATATATCACAGGGAACCTTCTTTCCTTTTGAGGGCTCCATTTTCTCAGGGTTAATCTCTCAGGGTCCGGAACCAAATTGGGCAGGATTAGAGCCTAAAGTTGTCATAACTAGAAGGTGAATTTTGTGAAGTAGGCAGAGCTTTTGGACGAAGCTGGTGACCTTAAGAGAATCTAATGATGAGTGTTTTATGGAAGAATGGATGTCTTTTTCGTGTTAATCAAATAAATATTATAGCATGATGAACTCGTGAGCAGGATTTCAGCAATGAGCAACAGAAGTAACAGAATTTCTGAATGTCGCTGCTTTTCTCTTTTCTCTTTTTAAAAAATAATAATAATATTGTTTTAATTTTTTAAAAGAAAATTAAAATGTTTTTAAAAAATTATTGATATTTCAAAATAAAGTGAAATAACAACCCCCCGAACCAACATTATTTCCCCCCCACTCCTATCCTCCAAATACAGGTTCCTTATGGGGTGTTGTATTTTTTTTATTGCTTTTATGTGATCCAGTAAATATATATATCTATATATTAAGTGGTTTGAATACTTTCATAAATAAATAAATAAAATAGGCAGAGGGTTGCAGGTCCCCTTTCCCTGATATATGTGATTGATGAAGTGGAGCTTCGGTTCTGAGTTGCTAATGTTTGCTGTCCTGCACTGCTATCTGCTACAGGCACCAATCCAACTAAAGTTAACCCTGAACAAGACACATTTAAACCTATGCAACATGCTTGTTGTGACTCTCTTTTTAGTCCTATTGCTTTCAAGGGGGCTTGTTTAAATGAGCTGGGCTCAAAGGGCTTTTACTTTCATTGTACTATGTATCTTTTTTTAAAGCTCTAAAGGTAAAGGGACCCCTGACCGTTAGGTCCAGTCACAGACGACTCTGGGGTTGTGGTGCTCATCTTGCTTTATTGGCCGAGGGAGCCTGCATACAGCTTCCAGGTCATGTGGCCAGCATGACTAAGCTGCTTCTGGCGAACCAGAGCAGCGCACGGAAACACCGTTTACCTTCCCTCCGGAGCAGTACCTATTTATCTACTTGCACTTTGACGTGCTTTCGAACTGCTAGGTTGGCAGGAGCAGGGACCGAGCAACGGGAGCTCCCCCCGTCGCGGGGATTCGAACCGCCGACCTTCTGATTGGCAAGTCCTAGGCTCTGTGGTTTAACCCACAGCGCCACCCGCGTCCCCCTTTTTTAAAGCTTTACCATAGGTTCTGAAATAGGCATATTTTAGTTGGAATAAATCATTGATGCTAATGCCATCAAGGTGATGCTCCGCCAGATTTTCAGAATTCAAAGTGTGGGTTTTTTTTCATCAGCAAAGCATTTGAGCTCTTTTAATGGAGAGAATAAGACCTCCTGGCCATAGCCATGAACAGAGTAGACATCAGCAACATCTTCCACCCACCTTTTGGGGTTGGTTGGGGGGCAGAAATAAGTGTCATGGCACCAACCTCTAGACTGGATTATCCATTCATATCAGAGGCTTCAGTTGGATGGATATGAAAATGTGTCAGGATCAAAACCCTCCCTCCCTTTTGCAGCCAGATGGACGGGGTATAATTAATAAATTATAATAATAATTATTATTGACCATCATTGCCATTGATCTGAGTAAGTGATGCTCAGATGCCAGTGACCTTGTAGCTTGCGTATCTTGCATTGCTATTATTGGTGATGTCCACGCAGGAATGGGATTCTGTGCCATGTTGGTTCTCCAAAGACTCAGCCACATTGGCCACGAAAAAGCGCTTTACATGCATTGTATATGCATTATAGCACTGTGGCACCAGATGGCGCTGTGGAGTTCCGTTTTTGCCAACCCAATTTCTCATACAACGTTTCCAACACGTTTCACTGAAACGCTTCTTTGACGTGTCTAGAGATCCAGCCCAAGTAACAGTGCAATAAAATAAAATAAGACTCCCTTACAAAGCAATTGTCTCTGTGTAAATGGGTGTCAGGAATGAGCCAGCTCCAAGCAAAGGTTTGCAGCCAACTGCAGAAAGCAGCCAGGAACAGAGAGGCTTAGATGTTAGTCAGGCAGGGGAGAGCCGGCAGCTGCAGACTTCCTCACCTTGATGGGCTGGCTGATAAGGCAGTAGCTGAGAGCAAGATAGAACACAGCCAAAGCTCTCAGGAAGCACAAATCGGCACAAATAGACTCAGCCTCTCAGACCCGGAAGAGGTTGGAGCTGATCCACTAAGTCTGAAGAGTCAGCAAATGCTGCTAGATAGGAAGCAAAATGAGAGCCGTAAGTGCAATATCCTCTGTCATGGCCGGAAGGAGTCTTCAGAAGGGTCATCTTGAGTAATGATGCTGGAGGCTTTGCCAGAGTCGTCCGGAGCTATCTGTTTGTTTTTGCAATAAATTCTCCTTTTTAATTACCTACGCTTACTGTGTTATCAAACTGGGAATCTGGACTTCTGACAATGGGTGATTAACAGAGAGTTAAACCACTCTTTGACTCTAAGAATCTCCAAACTTACCTGGTGGAACCAGACAGCCTAATCTCAAATCGTCAGATTGTAGATGTGCAAAGCATTGCTATTCAGGTGGTTAGACCATCCCTTCAAGTGCAGAGGCAGTGAAATATCACTTCCCATCAGAATCTAACATCAAAACACTTGTTGTTTAGTCGTTTACTCATGTCCGACTCTTTGTGACCCCATGGACCAACCAGAGCACGCCAGGCACTCCTGTCTTCCACTGCCTCCCTCAGTTTGGTCAAACTCATGCTGGTAGCTTCGAGAACACTGTCCAACCATCTTGTCCTCCGTCGTCCCCTTCTCCTTGTGCCCTCCATCTTTCCCAATATCAGGGTCTTTTCCAGGGAGTCTTCTCTTCTCATGAGGTGGCCAAAGTATTGGCCAAACACTTACTTATTGAGGAAAATTTCTGTCACACCACCTTTTAATCTGCTTTCAGGCCAGGGCTCTTTCCTAGAACGTATGAAAGAAGAAGTAAAAGTGCTCCTGAGCAGGCACAGAATGCATTTCCCTACACCAATGAATAACAGATACATCAGGGATTCGGGCTTCTAGATGAGAAGTTGAAATTTCCAGGCACATTTGAGCTAGCATTTCCCTTTCAAAGCTTTATACGATAATGGATAAATTCTTCAAAGGAAAGGTTAGATAGGCCATGAGGTTGCGTGAGCGCTGCACTTCTTTGAACTTCTGCATTTTGCCTGATCAAAAAAGAGCATCCAGCCACAGCCCCCAGGTCCTTTAAATTGCAGGCTGCAAAAGAGTAGTCTATTGCCATGGTTACGTGGTCAAGAGGCTGGCTTTGGTCATGCAAGACTCCTCGTCAGGTATTGGCTTGGACACTGAGCGAGACAGAAGAGTGGGCACCGGGAAGAAGGGGGGTTGGAGACTGACTTAGGGATCAGTGATCTGGGGGGGGGGGGCTGTTACAGCCAGGAGACGAGAGGCAGAGGCAGGAGAAGCTGTCGGAGAGTGAATTAGAGGGGCAGGAGGAGAGGTCAGGTTGGCGCAGAGTCAAGGGCTTCATAACCTCTTCCTCCTTCTGCCCCCAGCTCTCCTGCTCCACTGCCTTCCAGGACCAGGCGAGAGGGAGAAGCAGAAATTGGTTACATGCAGGGGGAGTCTTTGCCTGCTTGCGTGCAGCTTGGGTGGAGGAGATACAGAAGCTGAGGTCGGCGGAGTGGGACCTCTCTCTTGTGTCAACCGCCTCATTGGGTTCACGCCTAGGAGCAGCTGAGAGACACGGGACCGATAGACGTGCCTTTTTCTAACTTGGAAGTGTACTTTCTATTTCTGCCTAGTATGCACTGGTAGCCCTTAGGACACAGAGGGCAGGGGATGGAGGTGAAAACCAACCCAGCTTGTATTGAGTCTGGAAGCCAGGTTCTAGGCTGGGTAGAGTACTCTCTGGATAAGTCCAGCCTGTCCCAATCTGGTATAGTTCAGAAAAGGGTTTCAAGGCACAGAATGGCACAGAATCACAGAATTGTGGAGTTGGAAAGGACCCTGAGGGGCATCTAATCCAGCCTCGGTCCAGTATACCTGAAGGAGCGCCTCCACCCCCATCGTTCTGCCTGGACATTGACGTCCTTCTAGCAGGGCCTTCTAGCAGTTCCCCCGCTGTGAGAAGCCAAGTTACAGGGAACCAAGCAGAGGGCCTTCTCGGTAGTGGCGCCCTCCCTGTGGAACGCCCTCCCACCAGATGTCAAAGAGAACAACAACTACCAGACTTTTAGAAGACATTTGAAGGCAGCCCTGTTTAGGGAAGCTTTTAATGTTTCATAGGTTATTGTATTTTAATATTCTGTTGGAAGCCGCCTAGAGTGGGTGGGGTATAAAAAAAAAATCCCTCTGCAGTGCGAGTATCCCCACTGCAGTGGACCCATTAGGAGAAATGGGGCACTGCCCCACCAACCTTACTTTGCTCTCAGCCTGCCCCCTTCATCTGCTTTCCTTTCTACTTAAAACTGGTTCAGGGTGTGGCACGGCACAGCATCCGTTTCCCCCTTGGATTCAGTTTGCCTTTGCAGAAGAGGGAGGAGGATGGGGACAAAACCAGAATTTGTTTGCTTTGCCTGTTATTATCTCTAGCGCCATCTACTGGTGGGTTCCCTGCCTTCTGCCCTACCATACTCAATGGGCACCAGCTACCCCTGTGAAGAACTTAGTGCAGTCTAGACATATGCCCACACCTGACCTCTTCAAGAGGATTTGGAAACCTTTTCTGCCTTTTGCAACCTGCTCCATAGTTTAATCAGAGCAGAATAAACCCATTCTAGGATCTGCTCCTCACTTTCAAGAGCAAAGCAGCCAGAGCCCGGACATACCCCAAATGTGTCACTGTGGCCCACATTCATCCAGCCAGCCAATGGCCTGCAAATTGCTCAGCCCTCTGCACGACTGCTGTTGCTTCAGAGCACTTCAGCGGTTAATACTACCCGCGTGGGCTCGTTTGTCAAATGGAATATTTTGGAATATTTACAATTAAGATGAAAGCATGATCTGTGGCTCGGAGCTGCCAAGTGAGCTAATCCGTAGTAATCCCGCGTAATAGCTGGCTGTTGCCTTGGCCTGATTCTCTTGACAGTGGATCTGACATGAGACATAGGCGAGCAGGTCTGGTGGACCTGAAGGATGTCTTTCCGTCGCAAAACCACTTTGCACGGCCTTGTTTCTCTGCAGCAGTGGGTGTGCCTTGCCTGCAGTGCTCCTCGCTGGTTGCTCGCCTGGTTGCTGCTAAGTATCAGGGCTGCAGCATAACCATGCTGTGTGTGAAAACAAGCAATCGTTTTTAAAATGGGTTCTGAGGGGACGCGGTAGGGGATCACTATGTCCCCCTGTCGTAGGCAAACCAGCCTCTTCACTTGTGCTAATGTGTTATAGGGCTACTTTCTGTGTGCAATCAAATCATAGAATTATAGAACTGTAGAGCTGGAAGGGACCCAAGGGTTATCTAGTCTAATAATAATAATAATAATAATAATAATAATAATAATAATTTATTATTTGTACCCCAGCCACTCTGGGCGGCTTCCAACAAACATTAAAAATACATTAAAATGTCACACATTAAAAACTTCTCTGAACAAGGCTGCCTTCAGATATCTTCTAAATGTCAGGTAGTTGTTTATCTCTTTGACATATGGTGGGAGGGTGTTCCACAGGCTAGGCGCCACTACCGAGAAGGCCCTCTGCCTGGTTCCATGTAGCTTTGCTTCTCACAATGAGGGAACCACCAGAAGGCCCTCGGTGCTGGACCTCAGTGTCCCGGCCGAACAATGTGGATGGAGACTCTCCTTCAGGTATACTGGGCCGAGGCCGTTTAGGGCTTTAAAGGTCAACACCAACACTTTGAATTGTGCTCGGAAACGTAGTCCAACCCCCTGCAATGCAGAAATCTCAACTAAGGCATCCATGACAGATAGCCATCCAACCTCTGCTTAAAAACCCCCAAGGAAGGAGATTTCAGCACCTCTTGTGGGAGTCCGTTCCACTATCAAACTGTTCTTTCTGTCAAAAAGTTCTTCCTGAGGTTTAGTCGGAATCTCCTTTCTCATGACTTGAAGCCATGAGTTCAGGTCCTAGCCTTGGGGGCAGGAGAAAACAAGGGTAGGGCCACCAATGTTACATCTTGCAGAGATTTTCCTTGACATCCATGGGCTGCTGTCCACTGAAATTTGATTTAAGAGAAGCATTCTGTTGTAGTCGATAGAATATGTAGCCATTTGTGTCTCCCCCTGGCAGTTTCTCTGGTTTGCAAACGAGCCCAAATGCTCAGAAAGATGGGTGACAGGTTCGAAATGATGGGTGACACCCCTTTTTCGTTGTTCCACAGCCGTGCCCTGAGACAATCCAACCTTTACCTGCTGAATTGGAGCTTAGTTAAACCAGTGTTTCCCAACCTTTTTTGGGCAACGGCACACCTGTTTAATGAAAAAAAATCTCACGGCACACCACCATTACAGCCCCGTGACGTCACGAAAGTGAAAGTTTTTAATTTTTTCCCCTCCCCCTTGCCGGGGAACCTCCAAGCTTTGGGGGTGGGGGGGGGAAACCTCCAAGCTTTGGCAGGGGCAGGGAATGAGAGCCGCGAGGCGGGCGCTGCAGACGGAGGCGCTGCCCGCCGAGCTCGCAGCTCGCCCGTCAAAGCCTGCACGATCACCCGCCGCGGGGAGCCGGGGGTGGCGGCGCGGTTGCCGGGCAGCGGCGGGGGTGGTGGTGGCGGTGGCTGCTTGCCGCCCTCCTGGGCGGAGGCGGGCACGGTGGGCACCGGCACGGCCAAGGGCCCCTGCTTGGTGCCGTCGGATGTGGAAGCTCGCTCGCTCGCCGCCCCGCGTGTGCTCGCCGAGCGGCGATAGGATGTAGCGAGCGGCGATGGGGCTAGCCGGAGAAGAGAGGGCGAGCCCCCTCCCCTCCGGCCCTAAAAAGGGCAAGCCACGCCCCCTCCAGCCAGCCAGGAGGCGTGGCCGGATGGGATTCCCCTGCTCTCGCGGGGGGCTGAGATGGGATTCCCCAGTAGCGAGCGGCGATGGGATGTGGGAGCTCGCTCGCTCGCCGCCCCGCGTGTGCTCGCCGCCGCCGCCCCGCCTCTCACCGCCCGACTCACCCGCCTCCACGGAACACAAGGCAAAGTTCCACGGCACACTAGTGTGCCGCGGAACAGCGGTTGGGAAACACTGAGTTAAACATCATCTCTCTTTGAATTTTCCACGGGGGCAGGATCAGATTTTCGCAAGGCATGGCTGCAGAACAACAAAGAAAGCTCTCAGACCCTATGGAATTAATTGGTACACAATACAATCAAAATATGGGTCAAGCAAAATTGTGGATGAGCCCTTGGTTTGGGATTTGATACTAAAACTACTTTCTAGGTCTTTGATGTTGAATCCGAGCAGTATTTTTGTGCCCTCTGGTGCTCATTGGTTGTAAGTGCACAAGCTATACAGTTAAACATGCATGTTTTAGACCAGTCCTAGTATGTTTCCATGGAAAGTAGGTCCCTTTTGCCCCTCAGTATATCTTTTTGTGTGTGTACAATCATGATGATTTTTGCTCATGATAATACTGGGGTGGTCACGCTCTCAACACTGTTTGCACCTCCAGAAATTTGGGGCTGTCCCACTGCTTCCTATCATATAACATCCTCTCAAATCATTGAACATCTTGTGCCACAGTAATAGTGTGGCAGTATTGGGAAAGCATAGCAGAACAAACTAAAGCAGAATGAATCCACTCAGGAGTGCCAGCTTGGCCCCTCGACCATGGGTGCCTGGGGCCATGGGTGCTATGCAGTGTGCATAGCCCTGGCACTGAAATTTGTGGGTGCCCAGCCCCTTCATGGGGAATTTTCTGTGTACTTGGGCACCCAGGGCCCTGGGAAGTTGGCACCCATGAATCTACCACCAGTACGCTAATATTGTGTCAATAACATTTTTTTTTTTGCAGAATAGACCCATAACAAAACGCCATTCTGGAAGAACCCTAAGTTGGATTTACTTCCAAGTAAAAACGCACAGAATTTTTGTTCTATTATGGGTTTATCCACCAGTGTCCTCCACCTCAATTAGATTTCCCAGCTTTTTGCTGCTGAGAAATAGACCTGGCTCCAATTCACAGGTGTGTTATTTGTGTAAAATTGCACAGAAATAATTTAAAGTGATTGTCAAGTACATGCACTTAGATTTTATTTATTTATTTGTTTAGCATTACCTGACATTTTCAGAAGGTAAAATTAAAATTCTGTACCACTTCAGACTGCTGGTTGGGGTTAACACCTCCATTAAAAGACAGCAGCAAAAATCCCTGCACGCAGAAAGCTAGATTTCAGGGACTGGGGTTTTAGTCTAGCCTCCTCCCTGACATACTAGATTTCTTTGCACAGGGAATTGTTTTTGTGGACAAGGAGTCAGTTGTGTCCCTCCCTCCCTTCCCCGTAGTCTAAAGAAACATAATCCAGACACAGCTTAACTACCTTATTCATTCATTTAATTTGTTGTTTTATTTATTAAATTGGTATACCGCGCTTCATCCAAACACAACATAAAAATACAAAATGAAAACACGAAATACATAATAAAAAGAAAGCAAAACAAATAAGTAAATCTCGGATGCACATTTAAAAGGCCATGGGTTGTTGAATTAATATTTTTTGACTGGCACCTGAAGATATGCAATAAAGGTGCCAGGTGAGCCTCCATAGGGAGAGCATTCCGCAAGCAAGGAGCCACCACAGAAAAGGCCCTACCCTCTGGACCTCTTGAGGATGAGGTACACAAAGAAGGGGCTCAAATAATGATCTCAGGGTCTGGGTCAGTTTATATGGGGAGAGGTAGTCTTTGACGTATTGCCATCCTGAGCCATTTTAAGGCCTTATAGGTCAAAACCAGCACTTTGAAATGGGCCAGGAAACTAACGGGCGGCCAGTGCAATTGGGCCAGGGTCGGTGTAATATGCTCAAAAACCACCTTGCCCCCCGTGAGCAACCTGGCCGCTTGTGAGACCTGTGGCGATTTCTTGCGATTAGACCTCAACTGTGTTGCCAAGGCAACATGGGACTAGGCCGCAGGAGAGATGCTTTTCAGGGGCAACTAACATGGCCAGAGAATTGCATCGCAACCAGGCACCGTAGTCTGAAAGCTGCATTCTGAGCCCGTAGGAAGCTCCAAGTCAACACTTCCTTGACTGAAATTGTGCGCGCGCATGCACACCTTGCCATGTTGCAGGCATCTGTGTGGCCTACTGATTTGAGAGCTGAAATGCCCTTCTCAGTTTTCCCTCTTTCGCCACTCACCCATGCGCAACCTTCTCTCTGCCTCAGTGCTCTGGGAGACGGGCCTGAGGGGGCCCAAGCCATTAAGTGAACTTGGCCCCCGCATAGCCCAGAAAAAAGAACTGGTGGAGCGCCATTTTTAGCCTTTTGCGCGCCCCACCCCACCCTGAACGCACAGAGCGCATGGCAGAGAGCGAAGGAGAGAGAGAGGCGCCTTCGAGGCTCCAATCGGGTAGACGGCAGGGCCAAAGCCTTGCATGTGAGCTCGCCCCACAACAAAGGTTGAGGTTGCACGATGGTCTACCCCCCCCCCGGCGTAGGTGGCTTTCCCCCAGTGACTGCGCAGTCGCCGCTATCCCAGGGGATCTGTAGGGACTTCGTGCATTGCAACACAAAACTTGTGTTGAAGAGTGTCATAAACCCCTCAAAGCGGGTGAAGATGGAGGGAAATGAACAGCCCTACTTTATAACATGCAAAAGTTAAAATACTGAAGCAGGTTAAAATGTCCTCCGCTTTCTAAATGTCTGGGTAGGAATGTTTTTAACAGGCGCCACGAAGAGTATGAGCTTGATCTCAATAAGCGGGGAGTTCTAAAGTGCAGCTGCTGCAACACTAAACAACTTTGTTGTTGTTGTTTAGTTGTTTAGTCGTGTCCGGCTCTTCATGACCCCATGGACCAGAGCACGCCAGGCACTCCTGTCTTCCACTGCCTCCCTCAGTTTGGTCAAACTCATGCTGGTAGCTTTGAGAACACTGTCCAACCATCTCGTCCCCTGTCGTCCCCTTCTCCTTGTGCCCTTCATCTTTCCCAACATCAGGGTCTTTTCCAGGGAGTCTTCTCTTCTGATGAGGTGGTCAAAGTCTTGGAGCCTCAGCTTCAGGATCTGTCCTTCCAGTGAGCACTCAGGGCTGATTTCCTTAAGAATGGATGTGTTTGATCTTCTTGCAGTCCATGGGACTCTCAGGAGTCTCCTCCAACACCATAATTCAAAAGCATCAATTGTTCGGCGATCAGTCTTCTTTATGGTCCAGCTCTCACTTCCATACATTGCTACTGGGAAAACAACTTAAGTTCTAACAAATGTGGGACAGTTGTTACGTATGTGTGCCAATCCCGCCCCCCCCCCCATCGAAGTAATTTTGAGTGGGCGTGTGTGAGCTAAGGCAATCTCGTCATAGCTGTCAACGTTTTCCGTTTTTTTAAGGGAAATTCCCTTATTCTGAATAGGATTCCTTGCAAGAAAAGGGAAAAGTTGACAGCTAATTATCTCATAGGTTTGGAGTAAGTCATCTCCCTTTTTTAAAAAAATGCCTGTGGCAGCCATTTTGTGCTGCTACCCACCATACTCTTATCAATATATGAGTACCGACGCTTCATTTTTTTTGCCTGCGAAACACACAAAAAGCAAAATAACTACTGGCTGTAAGAAACAAAATTCCAGAATGTCGCAATAGATTGCAGTGTGGGAGGTATCCCCCCCCCCCCCGGTTGCTGTTGCTGCTGTTTCTGCTGTGACATTTTAAAGGATTTGTAGGGAGGAGGAGGAAATCAGACACGCCTGGTTGAGGCCGAGCAGCAACAATGGAGGGATGTGGGGGACCTGTGATCTGCCCCATGTTGCTCCCATCATCAGCATGGGATGAAGCCACAGAAGAGCTTCTGGGCTGCGTCTAGAACTGAAACGGTGCCATCAGATTTTCATTTTTTTAAAAAAATGTGACCGTTTGGGGAAGACCCCACTTTTCATTCGCAGGATGAAATAGGTAATATATTTTTTTTTTGCTTGCAAATGTTTGGTTCCTTCTAGCGTGGTTTGCAGAAGGAAGCCAAATTTTGCTAAGCATGGTTTGTCTGCCAGAAAGGAAGGCGAGTTTCATGGTCATTTGTTTACGCCAAACGTTGAACAACCGCAGATGTGGGGGGAACTCGTTGAAAAAGGCCCATGAGCAGAAGGGGCAGAGGAAGTGAATCTAATGGGGAAGGCAATTTTTTGTTTTGCTACTAATGAACTCTGTGCCTTTATGCAGTCTGGCCATGTCTACTGGCAAAGTGCTCTTCTTTTGACCATTTATTTAAGTTGTCCCTTAGAGGCCAGAATTTTTTGAGAATTATTGAACACAGAACAAAAGGGTATGACGTTGCATTTCTGCCTTCTGGGAGGTACTTATGGGCATTACCACATTTAATCTCCCAGAGTTCATGAATATTTTGCATTCAAGATCTTGGAATATTTACTCCTAGGTGTGTGTGTGTGTGTGTGTGTGTGTGTAGCAGAGGCTTGCACAAAATCAAGTCTTCATGCATCAGGGGCTTGGGTTGCAACAACCTTATATGTGTGCCAGGGAAGTAGCTGTGTCTTTCTTTCCTCTACACAAAGGTGAATTTCGACTTCTTGAAGCAGTCAGTGAGCTGGTTTGCAAAAGCTCACAAGAGTTTTGCTTTTTTTGGTTACAGCTCATGGTTAGTGAAAAGAGAGCTTCGCCACAAATCCCAGTTTAGATGGCATTCTAAGCCAAACTTTGATTTAGCTCAGCACATCACATCAGTTCAAGTAACTGGGGAGGAACAAACTGGCTGTGAGCATCTATATGGGTGTCTGCATGTTCATGCATTCTTGCTAAGCCAGGATTTAGTGTGTCTTGTGCACCAGGCCAATATGTAGCAGGCAGCAAGCACTGGGTTTTGCATTTGTTAACTTGGCCTCAGTTTTCTGAAATCTTAATATCTAACTCCAGTGCTTTTTTTCTGGGGGTACGCAAGGGTACGAATACCCCTAAACATTTTGTGAATCTTTGTAATTTGTCCATTTACTGTATTCCCCCCCCCCCAATTTGAACGATAAAATGGTGGTTTTCTTGAGTCAAATTTTTTTTAGAGTACGGTAAATATTTTTTAGAGTACTGTAAACATTTTTTTTAATAGAAAAAAGCACTGTCTCACTCCCTCTTTATTTGTGCTTCTGGGAAGAAAATGAACAACAGTAGTATCTTGCATGAAACGATGCTATGAATATTAGTCAGGATATAGTGGAGGAATGTTTGAAACCAATTAAGAAGTTGATGAGTATTTGGGGGGGGGGGGGGGTTGAATGTGCTGAAAATGGTCACAATGGAAAGAATAGAAAGTGGCGCATATCCCAAAGCAGCAAGCTTGGAAGAGGTGGCTAAATTGCTGCAGGCTTCAGGGATGGCATTTAGCGCTTGCTGCATGATACTGAAGTAAAATCCATCCTAGGCAGAGATTTCTTTGCAAGGAAGCTAGAAGCGTAGAGAAATTGACTTTTGTCCCTGCTGACATGTCTCCGGGTACTTGAGTGACAGATTCCATTAACTTTATTAATGAATTCATTGGCTTCGAGGATTGGGGTAGAGGGAACTGGAGGAAAGCGGTTTTCCAGGATGACTTGCGTCTTGCTTATTCGACACCAAGCGTGAAAATCGCACTGAGAACTCAAAACTCTGTGCTCATCATAAAGCATGCCAATCAACAAAAAAAAGGTGCATATAGAAAATGTAGCAATAAACAGCCTCGGTTAGCGTGTTCTCTCATTCTTATTTTTGCAGAATATTGACATTTCTGGCAGGGAACTGTGTGGGAACAGAAGGAAATAATAGATGATGACTAAGGGGAAGGGAATGTAACTAGAGACTGAAAAATGTGATTAGATGCAGATCAGGCCAAAAAAAAACCAAACCTTTCTGCTTATTATGCAAATTTGCAATCAATTGCAATTTGTGTGAAATGTGCATTGAGTGCTGTACATGAGTTTAATTAGTGCATCTTCCAAGGAACCATAACCTGAGGTAACAAGGCCCGCCTCTCAGGATTTCTCGTATACAATTTGGCTAGTAAGAAGGGCGGGGTGTGTGTGTGGGTGCGCCCCCCCCCCAACAATTCAGTTCACTCTTTACTCTGCTCATGTGCTTCTCATGTGACATCTCACCAGACATTTATTTTGGGAGGCTATGGGAAGACTGGAAAGAGTTGTTCCTGTTTTAAGGATGGCTGGCAGAAACGCAATTGTCCATCTTCCTCTTTACCTAGGTAGAATAACAATTCGCCTTTTGAACACTGTGAAGTTATGGTGGCACCCGAAGGTGCGACAATAGGTGTGTCCAGGCATAAAACAGACTAAGCTCCTGGGAGGAAAGGCAGGTTTAAAATGGGATTAATAGTAATTTGCAAGTTGGGCGAAGAATGTCACCATTTTGAGTATATAGAGAGCATTGTATATCTTCTCGTTGAGGTAAGAAAAGGCCACAAGTTCTCACGTTTGCCAGGTTTCATTTCTGTTCTCTTTGTTCCTGTCAGGCATGGATGGGAAGAAATGCAGCGTATGGATGTTCTTACCTCTTGTGTTGACACTGTTTACCTCAGCAGGACTGTGGATTGTGTAAGTGACCTTTGTGGATCTTTTATGGTTTCTGGGTGGAATAATTTTCTTTGGAGCGACATTAGTCAAGGGGTCTTGGCATGCTTCAGGATGAACAGTTCTTTCCTGGAAGAACATTGTTCTGCCATTCTGCTGAACAACTTGCCTTCTTCCAGGAATCACCCCTGGCATCCCACCCCTCATTTAGGTAAAGGTAAAGTGACCCCTGACCATTAGGTCCAGTCGTGGCCGACTCTGGGGTTGCGGCGCTCATCTCGCTTTACTGGCCGAGGGAGCCAGCGTTCA
The DNA here is from genome assembly GCF_965112155.1 of Podarcis liolepis. NCBI lineage: Eukaryota > Metazoa > Chordata > Lepidosauria > Squamata > Lacertidae > Podarcis > Podarcis liolepis. Next base: position 13,464,623 of record NC_139564.1, on the reverse strand, counting down.
GCTTCCGGTCATATGGCCAGCATGAATAAGCCGCTTCTGGTGAACCAGAGCAGCGCACGGAAACGCCGTTTACCTTCCCACCAGAGTGGTACCTATTTATCTCTTTGCACTTTGATGTGCTTTCGAACTGCTAGATTGGCAGGAGCAGGGACCGAGCAACGGGAGCTCACCCCGTTGCGGGGATTCGAACCGCCAACCTTCTGATTGGCAAGCCCTAAGCTCTGTGGTTTAACCCACAGCGCCACCCGCATCCCTTTTACCCCTCATTTAGAATTGTCTAAATGTCTTCCTTCCTTTCTTGGCAGGTATTTTATAGCAGTAGAAGACAACAACATTATTCCGCTAAATGTGCTGGACAGGTAATATATATATATATTAAATCTTACTTTCTAATGACACAGTCCATTATGCTTCACAGTATCAAATCATCAGGGTGAGTTTCAGCACATGAACTCAAAGCAGTGTTGGGAGCCCTATTCTGCTGACCCCTACAGAGAAGCAGAATTAGTTTCCCTGGAATTTCATCATATAATCCTTTTAGCTGACTTTACACAGCGATGCTCTCGGCTAATAGCCTAGGGCAGTGATGGCCAAACTTGGCCCTCCAGCTGTTTTGGGACTACAACTCCCATCATCCCTAGTTAACAGGACCAGTGGTCAGGGATGATGGGAACTGTAGTCCCAAAACAGCTGGAGGGCCAAGTCTGGCCATCACTGGCCTAGGGTGTTATCCGCCAAACAGCAATGCAAATAGAAGCAATAGAAGAAATGAGTGGAAACAGTGCAGAGTTCCTTATGAATTGAAAGTTACTCTGCTTGATTTTGCAGTCTGCTAATAGCACCTTCCTTTTCTTGCAATCTACTACTAGCACGTTTTCTTTTTTAAAAGCAAGAGTAGGTCAGGCTTGAATGAGCCACCTTTTGCTTTTTTTAAAACCAGAGCTCAGAAGTCCACCAGCTGCAGCCAGTTGCAAAACAGTGGTGCAGACGATGGAGCCAGTCTTGGTTACCTACTGCACCCAGTGAACCCTGCATTGGCCTGAATTAGTGCCTCCCATTAAAATGACAGCTAAAGCAGAACAGCAGAAGCCCCTGCCCAGGTGGGGAAAGCAGGAGACAACCTTGCCACATCCCCTTCCTAGGTAGCATGCAGGCGAGGGCCAGCAAGGAAACCCCCATTCCATCCATGACCACGACAGCCTTTCTCACCCTTCCCTGCTGGCTGTCCCTTGTGCTGCTGCCGCCTGCCTGCCTGCCTCTACAGCTTCAGTCACAGTTGGGACAACTGTCCAATGCAGCCTGTTGTCAAGGCTGGCCCAAAACATTTTGGCACCTGAGGCAGACCCCAAAATGGCACCCTTCTCACATTAGGGAAGAAGAGGTGAGGGAAGATCTACATCAAGAACAAGGGGGGAAAGAAAGATTGGCATTAGGTTCTGCTGCCCCTGTGAATTCTGCCACCTGAGGCAGTTGTCTCACCTTGCCTCTTGGTTGGGCCGGCCCTGAATAAAGATCTACGTTGGGATCTGCTGCCCCTGTGGATTCTTCCGCCTGAGATGGTAGCCTCACCTTGCCTCATGGATTGGTCAGCCCTGCCTGGCGTTGCCCAGTAGCAACCAAGGCATCAAATGGAGGACCAATAGCATTGCTGCTACTGGCTGTCACAAGCTCTGCAGATTGGACTGACCCAACACCACCGGTTCCCTTTTAAATTTGGCAAATGGTTTGGTGTTGCACACACATATACACACCCATTAGGTAGAGGGAGTCTGTCACTGCAGGCAGGTCTAATTCAGGGATCAGGAACCAGCAGCCCTCCAAATGTGGTTGGGCTATATACAGGGGTCAGCAAACCTTTTCAGCAGGGGGCTGGTCCACTGTCCCTCAGACCTTGTGGGGAGCCGGACTATATTTTGGGGGAGAAAATGAACTAATTCTTATGCCCCACAAATAACCCAGAGATGCATTTTAAATAAAAGCACATATTCTACTCATGTAAAAACACCAGGCAGGCCCCACAAATAACCCAGAGATGTGTTTTGAATAAATGGACACATTCTACTCATGTAAAAACACACTGATTCCCTGACTGTCTGTGGACCGGATTTAGAAGGCGATTGGGCCGGATCTGGCCCCCAGGCCTTAGTTTGCCTACCCATGGGCTATAACTTCCATAATCCCTGACCATTGGCCAAGCTGGCTCGTGATGGTGGGATTGGAGTCCAACCATTGGAGAGCCACACAGGTTCTCCATTCCTCTTCTAAACTAAATCACATTCAGTAACATTCAGTAACCAGCCCTGCAATTCTGACTCGTGTACGACTCATTTCTTTTTTTCATCCCTTAGGAAGGAAGGTCCCCAAAAGCCTCCTTATATAAGGTAATGAAGTCACTTTCCATCCTTTATGTCTTTCCCCCCAAATAAGGCCCATTTTTAAACCAGTGGACCATTTTACTGATTTATGCATCTCTGTTGCAGGCTTAGTTGAATTACAATGATGCGCATTATATTTTTGAAGTATTGCAGGTGACGCCCCTCCTGCAAGCTGTGTGTTTAGCCAAGTCATGAACATGGCAGCATTTCTAGGTAGGCGTTGCATGGAGAATGTCTGGCTTCTTCTTTTATTTTTTTGTCTCTTCTAATTTGTGTTAGCGAATCGCCAGGTTCAGCTCAGTAAATGTTGTCAAGGCGAGGCCCAGTAATCTGCAGCTATTCTGGCTTAGTTCTCACTGAGCGGGGTGGTTGGGCTGGACAACCTGAGACTGAAGGTCATGTGGGGGACTCCTCCTTCATAAAAAGAATTGAAATCTTTCAACACAGAAGATTAGGATGTCAGGGAGAAGGCTAGACTAAGTCCCTTCTTCCTGACATGCTGGATTTCTGCATGCAGGGTTTCTTTAATGGAGGAGCAACCAATCGTAGGAAACCCTACCTAATCTCAAGTTATTTAGCTCAGATGCAGGTTTTAGGCTTGGCATCAGCATCTAACATCTTTGGGCATGGCCCACCACCTCTGACGCCTACCTGGGTTTGGGGTTTACTTAGCAGCAGAGCTGGCTGCCATTTTAAATTTCCCACAATGCCCTGGAGCGACACTACACTGTGTTGTTAATTAAAATTTCAGGCAGTTTGCAGCACTGCTCTCTGCCACTGTCAGTAAACCTTCTGGGAAGGGCAGTGTGCCCATTGTAGGAATGATAATGTTCTTGGGGGCCAAACCAACATCACTTAGCCAAGTCTCCTCAAAGCTGCTCCAACACACCATATTTTTCGCTCTATAACACGCACCCGACCATAACACGCACGTAGTTTTTAGAGGAGGAAAATCCGTAGGCATGCCACCCGTAGGCATGCCCTCCATAACACGCACAGACATTTCCCCTTACTTTCTAGGAGGAAAAAAGTGAGTGTTATGGTGCAAAAAATACGGTATTTACTGCCTCTGAGAACTAGACCTGTAAAACAGGGGTGGCTAACCCATGGCCCGCAGGCAAGATCCAGACCCGCAAGAGGTTTTGTGGCTCTTGAGACACCCCCCCCCCCGTAAGTTTGTCATTTTTAATTTGTAGTGCTATGGTGCCAAATGATTTATTTTTAAAACATTTTTACAGACTGCTCCAATAGGTTCTCAGATGTGATACTGCAATGCCGAAAGATTTTTTGTGGCCTCCCAAGGCCACGTAAAATTTGTTCATTTTTAAAAAGTCTGTTTTTTTTTAAAAAGGACAATTTTTGCAGGTTTCCTTCTGCAATTTTATGATGCCAAATATTTTTGTGATCCACCCATAAGACCCACCAAAATTTGTAACAACAACAACAACATAACAGCAACAGCATTTGTTTTCCCATACTTCTTTTCCACTTTGGCCTTTGCTCACTTTGACATGTAGCCCTCAGGGGCCCGCAGCCCAAAAAAGTTATCCACCCCTACTATAAAATAACATATGCAAAGGTTGTGTAAAATATCCACATAGTGAAACATTATAGTCGCCGTATATTTTTGCTTGTTTGTTTTTAATCATCTCATTTTTCAGGCAATATTTGTTTTTCTTTGCATGACACTTGCTATCAGTTTCTACTGCTTTAAATTCTGCATGTGTGTGAGCACAACAATAATTTGATTAAGCATATAATAAAGGTGATAATGTACCATTTGTTATATAACGTTCACAACCCTTCTTTTAATTGATGGTCAGTATTTCTTTGCTAGGGTTAGGAACTGAGCCATAGTAGCCCTATAGCAGGCTTATAAATCTGCGCTCACCTGGTTACCTGGGATGTGTAGGCCATTGGTTATGCCAGTTAGGGCTGATGGGAGCTGTGGTCCAAAATATCTAGAAGGCTGCACATTGGCTACCTCCAGTCTACATATATACAAGGAAGACACTTCTGACAAAAGTTTATGGTATGCTGTTTCAAATATAGGGTGACCAGATCCAAAGGAGTGCAGGGCACCTATGTGTAGAAGAAGGGAGTTTGGCAGGTATGTAAACTGGAGCTACCAAAATTCCTTTTCCTACACCATTCTTAAAAGTACCAAAGGCCTGGCTGCCTTTGCTTCTGGGTCATCCTTTGTAGGCAAGATTCAAGCACAGTGGAGATGGTTAATGGGAGAGAGGTTTCCAGGGTCCTATCAGGTCTTAATTGTTCCGGGTGGCCTTGCTTTTGACTGACCAAGAAATAACTTAGGAGGGAGGCTCTTGCAAGTCCGCTGCCCCAGAATTAAAAGAGGGCGGATCCTTTTGCACTTTTCAAGTTCCATAGCCAGGCTGTGGTGGGTGCATTTGTAAACCTGTCTGGCAGACCTGTTTGGACCTAGAATTATATTGACGTTTGGAGTCATAATTGCGCATGAGTGTCACGTTCTCGTTCCTCATTTCAGCGCTTGTCGTGGCTGTCCTTCGCTTTATTCAGCTAAAACCAAAAGTTTTGAATCCCTGGCTCAATGTGAGCGGCCTGGTGGCGTTGTGCTTGGCCTCCTTCGGAATGACTTTGCTGGGCAATTTCCAGGTATTGTGTGTGTTCGTTCTCTCTCTCTCTCTCTCTCTCTCTCTCTCTCTCTCTCTCATCTTCCCCAATAACTGACTCCCTAAGCCACACCCCTCACCAGCACCTCTTTGCACCTTCTGTGAGCGTTTTTTGGCTGGAATGTGTCTGTGGTCTCTTGATTATACCTCTTACTTGCCTGGATGAAGGATAGAAAAAGGCGTGAGCGTACAAACTAGCCTGTGCTACAAAGGTATCCTTTATATCCATTGCTCTGCTGCTTTTATCTGTCTCCTCCCGCCACTGACATTTGGCCTCCAGAAGGGCACCCAGAAGGAAATGTGGCCCTTGATTGAAAAATCTTCCCTGCTTCTTGTCTGTCCTGAATGGGAGTGTGATAGAAGTCCCACGTTGAGGTCTTTCCCATCACCTGCCATTTTCAACTAGACAAGCCAGGGGTCGAACCTGGTATATTCTGCATGCAAAAGATGCGCTCTGCCCCAGAGATCTTGCCTGGCATATACAGGCGTCTTTTTAATGTTTCTAGACCACTGTTCTGTTGTCACATTCCAAATGGAATCGAAACACATGCAATCGCATGTTGCAGTTGATATGTACGAGCAAAAAAAACAAAACAAAACAGAGGCCAACCAGAGAATATTGAGAAGCAAAGCAGCTTATAAGCTTGATCTTTATTGATCTGTTGCCACAGGGTGCTCCCCTCACCCATAGGAAAGGAGGAGGAACCCAGAACAATGGCACGCAAGGCCTTATATGGACTTTTGAAATTGCTACCCTGTAGATCAAGACCATCCCCAGAAACATCATACAGTGGTGCCTCGCAAGACGAAATTAATTCGTTCCGCAAGTTTTTTCTTCTTGCGAGTTTTTCGTCTTGCGAAGCACGGTTTCCCATAGGAATGCATTGAAAATCAATCAATGCGTTCCTGTGGAGACCGTCCGGGGACAGAGGGGAAGCGCCTTCCCCTCTGTCCCTGGACCTGTTTAAAGCAAGGGGCGGCAGGGAGAAGATTGCTTCTCCCCGTTGCCTGCCCCGCAATCTCCGGGGACAGAGGGGAAGGTGCGGAGCTTGCGGGGCGTGCGCCTTCCCCTCTGTCCCCTCTTTTGAAGCAAGGGGCGGAGGGGAGAAGATCGCTTCTCCCCGTTGCAGCCCCTTGGTTCAAAAGGGGTCCGGGGAGAGAGGGGAAGGCGCGCGCGCCTTCCCCTCTGTCCCCGGAGATTGCGGGGCTGGCAACGGGGAGAAGCGATCTTCTCCCCGCCGCCCCTTGCTTCAAAAGAGGTCCGGGGACAAAAGAGGTCCCCGGAGCTTGCGGGGCAAGCTTCGTTTTGCGAAGCAAGCCCATAGGGAAATGCGTCTTGCGAAGCGGCTAAGAAAACAAAAAACTCCTTCGTCTAGCGAGTTTTTCGTCTTCCGAGGCGTTCGTCTTGCGGGGTACCACTGTACATACATCACAGAAGGGGTATAACCTAAGACCACCCCTCAGATACATCATACCTACATCACAGAAAAGGCGGTCTAAAACAGAAATTTGAATGTTGTTTTTCTCCTGTCATTGTTTATCTCCTGTCTGGCAGGTTACTGGATTGGATTGCCTGGGGAGCCTGGCCAGTCTTTTGTAATGATAAATACTTAGTTCCTGGGCCAGATTGCAGGCTCACACCCTATTCAAACACAGACATACCCTCAAGACAGGATTTGTGAAGGAAAAGACAATGGGGAAGCTTTTCCATTTGACCTTGCAGAGAAAACACCTGGTCAGCCTGGGAGTCAAAATGACTCCATGGCTGCTTTCCTGTGCAGCTTCAGACATGTGGCCTATGTACATGTTTGCTTGGTACATTTATGAACCTTTATTATATACATAAGACCTTAATTTATTTATTTCAACATACTACATCCCCATAATCCCTGGCTGTGCTGGCTGGCGCTGATGGGAGTTAAGATTCTAACAACATCTTGGAAACCTGCCAGTTCCCCATCTATACAGAATACTTCGGCCGGATTCAGTTATTTGTTTCGGCCATGAGCCATTAGGAAGTTTACAAATGTGGTGATTCAAATAGTTTACAAATTAAAGCATATGTCAGGTCTGCAACAGAACCCAAAATGTGAAACTTTGTTAAGTTCACATGGGCCACTCTGGGCGGCTGCCAACAGAATATACAAGAACACAACAGAATACCGCATGTTAAAAGCTACCAGATACAGGACTGCCTTCAGATTTAATCTGTCCCCCATCAGATAATCTCCCCTTTCACATTATGCGATCACAAGGCTCATTGCTGTTTTTTCTTGTGACACCACAAACGATGGTCTGTTTGTTTGTTAATTATTAAACAGTGAAACAGCCATGTTTTGTCAGTGTGTCTGAATTAAGGCATTGTCTCATTAGTTTCTAGTTCAATAGTCTGTTAATAATAATCTACAGTAAATGTCTAGAACAGAGTTATTCTATTATGATAGGGAAAGGAGTATTTGTGCTGGAAGAACCTCTAAACCCCAAACCCTACTGACCTCATACTGACCAGGATGGAGGGTGGGGAGGAGAAAGTTGCAGAGGAAATTAGTATGCCAGCTATAGGGCTGGAATATTTTCCCCTCCTTTTTCTCTCTCTGACTGTGTGTCAGAGGAACAAGCATTCTGGGTTCAGTGGCTCCAAAAACCTCCCCTCTTCTGCCCCATCATACCCCTTGAACACCCCTTATTGCCATTGTGGCTGTTGGAGCACTGATAACAGAGCAGCAAGGGTGGCAGAAGTTTCCATGTCACATTAAAGACAGGTGAAGGACAGGACTCCTTCACCGCTTGCAGACCTCCTTCTCTGTGGGTGAAGGGAGAGATCTCCTGTATCCCATGGCTTCTGGGGTATGTTCTCGGGGATTATAGCACTTGCCCTAAACAACGGTAATGTCCCTTCTTCTGTGGCTTCCTTCTCTTTTACCGTACTCTTAAATGACTCCTCTTCCCCACCTGGCAAATTCTCTCTCTCTCATTCATATATATATATATACCGTATTTTTCGTCCCATAGGACGCACCTAGTTTTTTGGGGGGGAAATAAAGGAATTTCCCCCCCTTTATTTCCCCCCCCCCCAAAGCAGGTCAGGGAAACCGAACCAGGTCGAGGAACAGCGGGATGGCGGCGCTGCGCCTCCCTGCTGTCCCCCGAGCTTGTGGGGCTGGCCCATGTCTGCCCGGCGCGAGGGGCGCTCTGCATCAGTGCGCCCCGCCCGCCCGCCGGGCGGCAGGCTGCTATCCGCAGCGTGGGGAGCTTTGCGGGGAACTCCTGCAAGGCTCCCCATGCTGCGGATGTCTGCCGGGCGCGGACGGCGCTCTGCTTCAGGGTGCCCCTCGCGCTGAGCAGCAGGCTGCTATCCGCAGCGTGGGGAGCTTTGCGGGGAACTCCTGCAAGGCTCCCCATGCTGCGGATGTCTGCCGGGCGCGGACGGCGCTCTGCTTCAGGGCGCCCCTCGCGCTGGGCAGCAGGCTGCTATCCGCAGCGTGGGGAGCCTTGCGGGGTACTCCTGCAAGGCTCCCCACGGTGCGGATGTCTGCCGGGCGCGGGGGGGGGGCGCTCTGCTTCAGGGCGCCCCTCGCGCTGGGCAGCAGGCTGCTATCAGCAGCGTGGGGAGCCCTGCGGGGAACTCCTGCAAGGCTCCCCACGCTGCGGATGTTTTCCTGAAGCCTGGAGAGCGAGAGGGGTCGGTGCGCACCGACCCCTCTCGCTCTCCAAGCTTCAGCAAAAGCCTGCATTCGCCCCATAGGACGCACCCAGATTTCACCTTCATTTTTGGAGGGGGAAAAGTGCGTCCTATAGGGCGAAAAATACGGTATACATACATACATACATACATATATATATATATTACATTTCACTGGTTTTACAATCATTTTTACATTTCAAAACTTGACTTCTTTACCCCACTTTCCTTAAATTTATTTTTAACATATTCTGCATATACAAATTTGTTCATTTATTCCTCTCCTTTAAATATATACTCTTACGAAACTGCAGGTTTGTTACAATAATTCTGCCAGTGTTTTTATCTGTTTACAATTTATCCATGAGTATTCCATAAACCATTTCCATTCTTTTGTAAAAAGTTTGTTATCTTGATTTCTTATTCTTCCAGTAAGTTTCACCATTTCTGCATATTCCATTAAGTTTTTGAATCTATTCTTCCTTTGCTGGGACTTCTTCTTTCTGTTTTTGGGCAAGTAGCATTCTTGCCGCTATAGTCACATACATGAATAAGTTTCTATACATTTAAGTAGTTCTGTCCCTATAATTCCCAAGATTTTGCCCCTGACAAAATCTCAGTGCACCTTTGCCCATCGTGTGCTGCTCTTCTTCAGCACCCTAAAGAAGAGTGGATTGCATGTGCTTTCAGCATGCAGGGCAGAGTGGATCCCTCCCTGCTTTAAAAGGATCTCCTGCCTAGATTCATCTGGCCGCCAGATGGCACTTTCTGTAAGTTCAGTATTTCCAAACAGCTGCTTCTCTTTCAGGCTGTCTCCATCCTCCTTTTGAGTTTCATGTTTCTCAACTCCCTCCCTGTCTCGTATAGAAACGTAGAATTGTAGATCTGAAAGGTGCATGGTCACCTAACCTTCAGCCCTTCTCATAGAGGTAGGCCCTTCACCCTGATATCCCAGCACCCCTGAAATGATAGCATGCTGCAAGTAGGAGAATCCTGTCTTATTGTGTTCCTAGCAAGATCATCAGCCACCAATCACACTGCATTACAAGCTGCCTTTGAAACGCCATCAGATTTTTGCATGCTCCGCAGCTTGATGGGAGAAGGGCAAGACCTATCAAGCCCATACAGCTAGTGGCTCAGTTCTCATGGATTCTGTCCAAGGTGCCTGCAGGTCACGGAATAAATGTAAGCCGTGTTTTCATGGGCCAAAATCTGATGCCCGCAGAAGCCCGGCTTAGGTGTTGCTTAGTGTCAGGGCCCAGGCTGCTCCAGGCAGATGAGATGATTTATTTGGCAGATGTGAGGTAGGGAATGATACATCCATAAAAGGAAACTGCGCATTTATAAGAGAACAGGGCCTTTATGCTGAGGTGTGCAGGATTTACTACCACTTGCGTAAGAGCCCGCCATTCCTATAAATCCCAAACCCACCTACTGTCGTAAAGAAAGTACATTTCATGTAGAATTATTCTTCTGAGTGGATTAATAGCAACAGGAGGCCCGTAGGTCATGTTATTATTTTTTTTTTAAAATAAATTTTTATTGATTTTACAAAGTTTTTTAAAACACAATACAAACATGTAAAAAGACATACAAACATGCATAACTTCGTAACCTTCATTTCATAAACCTTGTTTCTTGGACTCCCCCATACCTCCCCTTTCTGCATCCCAATATCCAAAGTTTTTCAGCAACTTCTAATAATTCTGTCAAAAGAAATGTCTTACTAATCTTTCCTCCAATCTACTCTTATATCGCTGAAACCCTTGGCCCGTAGGTCATGTTAAGCTTGCCACTCCCTGCAGCCTGTTATTGGTGCCAACCAGGACTGGGATACGGGAGAGGATGTGGAACAGCACATCCTCTGTTCCCCAAAGAATCCTGGGTGCTGAGAATTGTAGCTCTGTGAGGAGTGGACTATAGTTCACAGGATTCTCTAGGAGGGTGCTTTAAACTACAGTTACCAGATTTTTTTCAATGAATCTGGGGACACTTTTTTTTTAAGCTGAGTAGCAACAGGGAGTCAGTAGTGGGGATGGTGAGGCAAAAGACCCTGGGCCCAAGCAAATATGCATATTGTATAAAGGTGCAAAGCCCTTCTTTTGCACCCTGTGAAACATAAATGCTCTGTTTTTAAAAAAACTGGGCAACGGCGTGCCACCGTCTGTGGCTCCCGTGCCTCCCCCATTCTCCTTCCCCCTTCCCTCTTTGTTTTGACTGATCAGGGGAGGCTTAGAAGTCGTGGGGTTTCCCAGTTTTTAAAAAAACTATGTGCATTTATGTTTCACAGGGTGTGAAATAAGAGCTTTGCACCTTGCCTGGCAGAGAAACCGTGCGCCTTGCTCCCCTCCTGGGCAACGGCTGCCCGCCTGTGACTCCCAAGCCTCCCCCGATCTGTCAAAACAAAGGGGGAAGGGGGAAGGAGATCTGTACCGCCAGACATCCCTGGTTCCCCCTTGGCAGTGGCGGCGGCAACGAGCAGCTCCTGAAGCCAGCCAGAGCCAACTGTGCTACCACGTTGGCTCTGGGCTGCTGAGGCTGCCGCTGCCACGTTTCCCGGGGACAGATTTGCAAATCTGGGGACATTCCGGGGACAGATTTGCAAATCTGGGGACTGTCCCTGGAAACTGGGGACATCCTGTACCCCTACTTTAAATGCCTTAGTTGTCTCTTCTGATCAGAAAGGGCAGAAATGTTTCCTCTTCTTCTCCAGCTCTTCCATCCTTCTTTACTCCAGGCACGTCTTGGGTGGTCAGACGCAAAAGACGACAGGGCTCCTGAAACTTTTAATAGCTGTACAGAAGAGAGAAGCTTGGCAGGTGTAACTTGCATGATAAGATACACCTGCTGAAAACCCCTCTTCTGCACAAATCTTAAATGTGCAGGAGCTCCACCTTAGGCACCTGCCCACCTTAGGCGTGCCTCTGAGCCATCCACCTTGAAGGATTGAGGGGAAAGTAAAGTCATCCACACATCAAGGTATTCTCTCACGCATGTTGAGTTCAGCAGTGGCAGCATGACCGGGTTCGCTCTGGGTCCTTAGCAGAACCATGTAAACTAGAATCATCTGGAGGTTTGAGGGCAAGAGCCTTTTCTATCAATCACATCAAGGAAGGCCACCGGTTTTGTTGTCCTTACAGCTTTCGAACGATGAAGAAATCCATAATGTGGGCACATCCCTGACCTTTGGTTTCGGCACCCTGGCCTGCTGGATTCAGTCTGCCCTAACGCTCAAAATAAACCTGAAGAATGAAGGAAGGAAAGCTGGGATCCCACGAGTCGTCTTGTCGGCAGCGATAACCCTCTGCGTTGTCCTTTGTATCCTTTAATTCTGCACATTTTCTCCAGGTGCCAACTTCTCATCTCAAAGGAGGAAAGTTTACGATCTGATAAATTAGAGTTTGCAGGCAATGAACTGTTTGCATGAGGCTGTAGTTTGCCATTGCAGTGCATATCAGCACATGTACTGTGAAATCAAGTCTTAACACTAATCCCCAGAACTCGTTCAAATTATGCATTTCTGAAACTATAAATTCCGCTAAAATTTAAATTTTGATGCAGGCGATTTTTGTGTGCCAAGCATGTAAGCTTGGATTTTCAATGCAGTCCTGTGCCTTAAGTTGTGATCCTGCAAATTTTGGAGGTGCAAAACCAGAGATCGGTATTAAATGGGTGCGGTTTTTATGAACGTGCCCTCACTGTCACATGCAAAATTAGCTTTCCTTTCTCATCTCCTTGTTTTGCATACACACCACATTGGAAACTTGCCAGCCTTATTATCCCTTTTGCATGCTTTTCTTCCTGCTAATGCAGTTCTCAGAAGACAGAGGTAAGGTTCTAATAAAACAACAGCAGCAAGTTGAGTCTGGTAAAAAAAACAACCCACGTCATCTGAAATGTCCTTACATAAGCCTTGCGGAAGTATGATGAACTCTTGATGGATCAGTGTGCTGGTGTAATAAAGTGGGTGTCTGCAAAGCGGGGGGTCTGTTTTAATACCAAATGGGGTGCATAGGAAGGGGAGAAAAACTTGGCCCCCTCCCCAACTTGGCTTCTTTCAGCTGCGAATTCCCCATGAATACCAAAACCCAAATGGGTTATGAAAAGGCCCAAACCTCACATCGCATCTTGTGAAGAATAAATGATGCAAAATAAGAGATAATAATAATAATAATAATAATAATAATAATAATAATAATAATAATAATAATAATAATTTATACCCCACCCATCTGGCTGGGCTTCCCCAGCCACTCTGGGCGGCTTCCAAGCAAATATTAAAATACAGCAATACATCAAACATTAAAAGTCTCCCTAAACAGGGCTGCCTTCAGATGTCTTCTAAAAGTTTGGTAGTTGTTGTTCTCTTTGACATCTGGTGGGAGGGCGATCCAAGTTCAAGTTAAGCAACTCACAGAATTCTACTTTTTAGGTGCAGAATTTGGGTTGACGGGGTGCGAAATGTTTTATTTTTTAGCACAGCGTTGACACAGCCCTACATGTAAGACAGCCTCATCCACGTTCTCTTGAGAGCCAGTGTGGTGTAGTGGTTAAGAGCGATAGACTCATAATCTGGTGGACCGGGTTCGTGTCTCCGCTCCTCCACATGCAGCTGCTGGGTGACCTTGGGCCAGTCACACTTCTTTGAAGTCTCTCAGCCCCACTCACTTCACAGAGTGTTTGTTGTGGGGGAGGAAAGGAAAGGAGAATGTTAGCCGCTTTGAGACTCCCTAAGGTAGTGATAAAGCGGGATATCAAATCCAAACTCTTCTTCTTCTTCTCTTCTTCCTGCGCTCGAGCGCCTCTTGCACATTTTTCCTTGACGCCTCTCCAGATTTCATCTTGATGTCCCAGAAGTTCCACATGCACGCTGCGCGGATACAGTGGGGAATGGTGATGTGCTTCCTCTGCTACTTTGGCTCCTTTGCTGTGGAGTTCAGACACTACCGCTTCGAGATCATCTGCTCCGAGTACCAGGAGAACTTCCTCAGCTTTTCCGAAAGCCTCTCCGAAGCGTCCGAGTACCAAACAGATCAGGTGTAACCCAGGCCACTCTCTCTTTCCTTTTGTCGTGGCTTTAGGTTCCCATAGACACATGGTTGAACCCCTGGTCCTATTCCTCCCCCTTTTCTTTTTAAAATACTTGTTCATTTTCCACGCCTACAAGTTGCCAAAAGGTATTCCCCCCCAAAAAACCCCACAGAACTAGGTATTTTAAGAGACACAGAACTGCCACCACCCTCTGTGCCTCTTTCCCCCACTTCCTCATGATGTATTTTGCAACGCAATGTGCGATGCAATGTAATACCAGCATCTCCCCAGGCACCTATTCTGTGTCATGTTGTGGATGTCGCAAGGAAGAGGCAGCAAAGGGATGTGGGGGCCGCTTTAGGAGGTCTAGTCCCACCCTAAGGGTACCTAGGAAAGGTGGGAGGCAGGAGTCTTCTGAATTCATCGGTGTGGCTGCAATACACTTCAGAACAAGATTGGCGCCTTTGCCGCTATGGGCCTGGCTGTGCATCAGCTTCCTGTACTCCCTCCCTTAAATGCAAATTTTGAACCGCAGGAAGGGCTCCCAGAAAAGGTAGCTGCCTCCCCTCAGTCTCACCCCTAGTGCGCCAGGGAATTTGCTCCCAGTCTGTGCCAGTCTCTGCGATCTAGGGAGTTCCTTCATTTCTGGATTTGCTCCTCGGTTGGGAAACATGGAAGCTGCAACTTCTGGTGCAGGCTTCCCCAACCTGCGGCCCTCCAGATGTTTTGGCCTACAACTCCCATGATCCCTAGGTAACGGGACCAGCGGTCAGGGATGGTGGGAATTGTAGTCCAAAACATCTGGAGGGCCGAAGGTTGGGGTGCCTGTTCCAGTGTCTGTCTACCTCCATTCCTTGCTTCCACCTTCCCCACCCACCCCCACTCAGCCAATTGCAGCAAACAGGTCTCTGAAGATGCCACACAGAGGAGGGGCATGGATCCGGTGCGTGCATGCATGGAAGGAAGACAAGGAGGAGCCACAGCTACTTACGCCTCTTGCTTCAGATGCAGATTTAACAGGTTACCCCACGCTGCAGCCTGCTATTACATTACCTCCCTCCTTATTGCGTGGCACAAGTCTTTTAAAAGTGGAAGGGCCTTGCTGGAAGGGGGAAAGCTGGCAAACCTTGAAGCAGCCTAGTCTACTAACTAAAGCATCAGGGCAAAGGAGAGAGGGGACCTCTCATTCTTCTCCTGAAACTCAGGGGTTAGGGTTGCCACCTTTCCCCTAAACGTTAGGGCTTTTGTGGTTTTCAGAACCATGCTGAAATACTGCAGGTGACAATTTGCTGGCTAGGAGGAGGATGAATGAAGTTCACCCACGGACCATCTACATTTTTAAATAAACGCAGCCAACATTCCTTAGTTCTTTTCTCCTGCTGTTGATGGGCATGGGGGCTTCCAAGTTAAATGATTGGAAATGAATGCATGGTCAAAACATGGGAGAGTATCCTATGATTGCATTGGGCCAAAGTCTGCTGTTGGACATGGACTATTTTGCTTTAAAAAAATAATCCACTTCACTATGTAAAGTACACAAACGTCTCAATAGGTAGAAAGGTAGGTTTGGGGGAGGGGCTGTAAGAGGTGAAACCAAGACAAATGAGTTTTATACACGGCATACAGCAACTGAGATGCACACAAATACACATAGCTAAAATAGGCTTCTGTTCAAATGTGTTTTACTGTAAATATTATGTGATGTTGTTTTTTTTAAAAAGAAAATGTTTTACGTTGTATCATTTTATATTTTGAAATTTTATCGGAAGGAAAAATCCGTTTGTGAAAGGTTTTTCATTTTTGTTTTTCCTGATATGCAACCACTCGAGCTGAAATTCAAGCTTTTTTTTGGTGATTTATTGTACATTTCTTAAAAGAATTTCTTATGGCACATTTCAATACAGCTGAGCAATGACTTAATTCCTGTACACTAAAACATGACCACTAAATAAATTTCTTTTATGGAGAGCGCTGAGTATTTATTGCACATGTACGAACACCCAAGAGAGTGTTGGATGGAGCAGGAAAGCAGTTCTGCAGCTGCATGCATGGAGATGCTAATATTTTTTATACTTCAGGTGAGGAACTTTTTCAGACCAAAGACTGTGTTTCTTTCTGAGATACCACCTAGGGACCATATGCCAGTGGCGGGCAAGGCCAAAGGCAAAACCATAGAGGGATTATAATACATTGATGTGATTGGACCTAGGACCCACATACCTACGGGACCGCCTCTCCTGGTATGCCCCTCAGAGGACCTTAAGGTCCACAAATAACAACACTTTTGAGGTCCCGAGCCTCAAGGTGGTTAGATTGGTTTCAACTAGGGCCAGGGCCTTTTCAGTACTGGCCCCGACTTGGTGGAATGCTCTGTCACAAGAGACTAGGGCCCTGCAGGGCCTGCAAGACAGAGCTGTTCCGCCAGGCCTTTGGTTTGGACTCGGTCTGACTCTTATGTTTCCCTCCCCTTATGGTCTTGATTTATTGGCTATTTTAAAATGAGGCTGCATTTTAAATTGCATTTTAACCTGTATTTTAAATTGCCCCCCCTTTTTTCTCGTATTATGTTTTTACTGTGATTTTATTGGTGTTAACCGCCCTGAGCCCGGCTCTGGTCGGGGAGGGCAGGGTATAAATATTATTAATTGTTGTTGTTGTTTCCGTTCATGTGGCATATAGGCAGCTTCAAGGATGAGCGGCAAATGTGCCATCCATGTTCACGATACCTGACATAGTGGAAGAGAACTGCCCCCTGTTCAAAAGAGCTTAAAAGTCTAACGTTTAAGAACATAAGAAGAGTCCCGACCAAAGGCCCACTTAATCCAGCATTTGTCCTCATGTTCTACACAACCTCTGTGACTAGCAGTCAGTGGTAGCCTGTCTAATCCACTTCTGGCGCCATCCAAGTTTATGGTCATAGTCTTAACAATGCACCGTGTGAAGAAGTGATTCTATTGGGCGAAGAGACTTCAAAGGAGAGGGACATAATTGGACAAGGATCTACTTTTGAAAGCCATCATCCTAAACGTGGGAAAAAATCCTATTGACAAGGGGTCACAAGCCCCTCTCTAGCCTTCATCCAAACATGCTTGAGGAGGGCAAGGGGCTGAACTGAGAGGCCATGGGGTAGCCCAGGAAAAGTGGGGTGGCGGTAGCAAGGAGGAGGGCGACCTAGAGAGTGTTCTGGGGTCCAAACTGAAAGGTCTGGAGGGCCACATTTGGCCCCTGGACCTGAGGTTTCCCACCCGTTGTACATCTAGGCAAGAGAGAGACATTATGAGAGCTTAATAATAATAATTGTACTCCACCTATCTGACTGGGTTGTGCCAGCCACATTCGCACTCAGCAAAAATACTTAGGAGGGTATGAGGGGTGGTGCCTGGAGGGCCTTATTTGGCCCTGCATTTCTTCACCCGTCTTGAATTTATTAGTCCTAACAAAATCTCCACATCAAAAAATGAAATGTGTCTCGTCTCTTGCACAAATTAAAAATACATTCTGTGCATTGGGCCCCAAACGGGATAGAATCTTGTAAACTGTTTGGCGTGTCTGCCCATGACTTGTAATTCACTAATACAAAACCAATCACTGAGCAGAAAACACATTTTTGGGGGGTGTTGTACAGAGAGAAGTCTCCATTTCTTCTCTGACCTCCATCTCATCTTTATTTCTATTTCACACAAGCAGCTTCTTCTTCCAACGATTTTTTATTCTGTAACTTCTCTGGAACACACACAGAGAATGAAACTTTGCTGGTTGCAAGAGTTTCATGCTGGTTTAGGTTTTTTTGTGCCAAGCTTTCCACATAACTTTTATACAGCTCTGATTAATATTTGTGACTTGTTTTGGGGAGATCTTACTTCTCCTTTATCAGAACTGTTCCTTTTGCACGGAACTAGGTTTTTCCAGAGCTTCAGCCTATACAGACAGATTTGAATATTTTATAGATCACTCTGCTCCAAGGTGAGATTAAAAATAAAATAGCAAAGTCAAACATTTTTCTTTAATTTTTATGCAGACTAATTTTATGTTTGGATTTTTGTGGTTTTTATATCCTGGACACCATACTTATCTCTAGCAAGATGAATCAAAAACCACAGGAGCCTGTTTCCTGGAACAGTCTTTTCTTGAAGTGAAAGGCCAGCTAGAATTATGTAGTAAACTTTAAATGAAACTTTAAATGAAGAGGCTGCTGGAGGTTAGGTAGGAAGAGTTTAGTTGCAATTAATCTTGCATATAACAGCCACTTTCCTGTAGATTTTTCATTCCCCAATATGCATTTCATGTTGTTTTCACTTTGATATTTCTAAGCTCACATCTTTCATAAACTAAACTGGCATGCGCTGGACTTTGATTGATGTATTTAAAATAAAATCCTTCCAAACAAATTAATAGCCTCTCAGGTTCTGTTCATCCTCTTGCCTATTTGGGGCAAATTAAGACTGTGTGGGATGCAGGTGGCGCTGTGGTCTAAACCACAGAGCCTAGGGCTTGCCGATCAGAAGGTCAGCGGTTCGAATCCCCGTGATGGCGTGAGCTCCCGTTGCTTGGTCCCTGCTCCTACCCACCTAGCAGTTCGAAAGCACGTCAAAGTGAAAGTAGATAAACAGGTACCACTCCGGCGGGAAGGTAAACGACGTTTCCGTGCGCTGCTCTGGTTTGCCAGAAGCGGCTTAGTCATGCTAGCCACATGACCCGGAAGCTGTCTGCGGACAAACCCCGGCTCCCTCGGCCTATAGAGTGAGATGAGCGCCACAACCCTAGAGTCGTCTGCAACTGGACCTAATGGCCAGGGGTACATTTACCTTTACCTTAAGAACCTGACTACAACTCCCATCATCCCTGATTAGTGGCCATGCTCCTTGGAGCTGATGAGAGCTGAAGTCAAACAATACCTGGAGAGAACCAGGTTCCCTGATCCCTCGTTTAGAGAGTGACCCCCTTCATTTGTGTGCTTTGAAAGATTACCAGAGGTCAAATTTGCAACAGGTAAGCAGCTACCAACATGATACAGGTGCTTGTCAAACACGAAAGACAAACCTTTATTTACCACAAGTGCGTGGGCGGAAGTGAAGCCAGTTCAGACAGAGGGGCCATGGCTGCTGGTCTTCCATTTCGGCCACAGATTAGTTTAAAGACAACACATGCATTACAAGGTGACAATCACACGGACATTGAATAGATCTGCAGCAAAAGGGACGCTTCCTATCGCTACTCAAGGAAGAAGCTTTATTGCTCAAATGGATTTCATTGGAAATATTTTGTTTCCCAGCATGCAAAGGTTGTAGTGAGAACTGGGATCCTTACGCAGCAGGGTGGATCACATATTCATGTGCACTGTTTCTAACAGCCCTTTATTCCTGAAGAGGCCGCAGAAGAGGCCAAAGCCTTGTTCTGGGCTTCTGCATAGGGCAGGACTACTTTTCCCTAGGACAAAGCCTGCCCACCCCTTGGTCCTACAACATAATGTGAATATAACTTGCTATACTTATGGCCACATCTGCACAATACTATTAAAGCAGTATCATACCCCTTTAACAATCATACGGTGCTACAGTTCCCAGAATTGTTTATCAATCCCCCTTTCCAAGAAATTCTGGGAATTGTTGCTCTGTGAAGTGATATGGGTTCTCCTGAAAACTCTCAGCACCATTAACAAACCACACTTCTGATGGTTTTGGGTGGTGATGAGGAGCCACTACCAAGTTGTATCACAGTGTTTGAAATTTACAATGAGGATGTGGTCTGTTATATTCTGCATTCTGCCTATCTTAAGACATAAGTGTTCCAGGCCATCAGCCATCCAGGTCCTGGCCAGTCACAGAGCTGCTCAGTACTGGCCAAGACTGCTGCAAAATATGCCTTGAAGACAATGCCCTGGTTACAGTGCCTTGCAATAGTATTTACTTACAAGCAAGGAAGTAGTTGTTTGTGTGGAAAATGACACTGCTTTCTCTCAGCATTCGCCCTGTCCGGTGTGGACGAAGTTGTATCTCTTCCACGCAGAACGGAAAGGGGAAGGAGCAGCCTGGAAACAGCTGTATGGCAAGGCACAGCTGCACACTGAATTTGAGGTGATACACACTTGTCTTGGGAGACCAAAAAAAACCATGCAGACTTTGAAAGGGGTCAGTGGGGTGAAAACGTCTGGGGGGAAAAAAGATGACATTTTGGGAATTCAACAGCCACAAAATGGTACAAGTAAAGGGAGAAATGACTGGTGTGATTTGTGGCATCGACGTCACAGGTACTGTCCAATTGATTGCAGCTGCAATGCACAAAACACTCAACCTATCAGTAGATGAAGGGGAGAGATTGTGTTTGCCCACAGTAAAGGGAAAATACAATCCTTCCCTCCCCCGCCAATCTATACATTAGCGATGCTAACGTTGTACAGATTTCCCAAAACACGCTGGGACAGGGGTGGGCAAAATATCGCACCACCTTGGCACAGAAAGCTTCGCCTGGGAAGGCCTTCAAAAGTGTTTACAGCTTTTGGTCTGCAAGTCAGTTCACGCTGCATCCTTATTTCCTCAGCGGATTAGTTAACTCTTAAGCAGAGCAGATAATGCGATCTTTGCATAGCAGGCTGCATTCCAGCATGCAAAACTCGGGGCTTTTGTGTCTCTGCTCCCCGAATCTCTCCATCCTTCACTAAGACAAGCAAGATTGGGGCACGTTCCGGCTAGATAAACGCACCAGAGGAGCAGAACCTGGAAGGGGTGTGGCCAGAGGAAGGGGTGTGGCCTGAGGAGAATCCCATGGGCGGGATAGAGGACTGCATTTGGTCCTGATCCTGATGTCCCCCACGCCTGCTTGTAAACCAAAAACAGCAGAACATAAAAACCTTAAAAGACTTGTTTATTATTTGCAGGACAGGATGAAGCTAAGGGAATGTGTGTCTGAGGTAAACATGCTGGGCACAACCCATGGCAAGGATCTCCTACACAGGAGCCTCTGGAGATGAACGGCGGCTGCGGGTAAACTTAGGCAGCCTCCTTCGTCTCGAGAAGGCCTCCCATGGACAACATCCTCCTGGTGGCTTGCGTGACTTCCACGTGCAATTCCAAAGCTAGGATGTGCTGACAACCAGGGCTTTGCAGCCACTGGGTCCGATGTGTGCCTGCAACACCAGCAGATGTCTCAACCTCACCGGGTTCAAATTCCTGTCGCTGGAAGGCCAAGGATCCCAATGCTCTCAATTCCAAAATTCATGTCACCAGCAATAAACTACCGTATTATAGTACAAGGAGGATTTTGGTCAGGTGTCGCTCCCGTATCATCCTTTCTTTCTTAACAGAAACACAGAAATTTGCTTCTTTAAGTGGAGGACGGCAAGAAGAGTTCGTTGAAAGAGGTTATGAGTCTATAATAAGATTTCTCGTCGTCTGTCAGGCCTGCGTTGCCCGGCCGGACTACTATCGCCACATGCATGTCGACTTCTTCTGCGGCATCTGCCTCTGAGGGGAAAAGAGCAAGAATAATCCATCAGAAGAGGGTGAATCCAGATACACACCACCATCTTATTACTGCTCATATGCTGGAAGAAGGAAAGATGGATAAACCACTCTGGGAACTGTAGCTGTGACAAGCACAGCTCCGTAAGAGGAACAGGGACTTTCCTCGCAACTCACAGCGCCCCTTAATAAACTGCAGTTCCCAAGATTCTCTGGGGGTAGTCGTGACTGTTAAAATCAGTACAGTGGTACCTCGGGTTAAGTACTTAATTCGTTCCGGAGGTCCATTCTTAACCTGAAACTGTTCTTAACCTGAAGCACCACTTTAGCTAATGGGGCCTCCTGCTGCCACTGCACTGCCGGAGCACGATTTCTGTTCTTATCCTGAAGCAAAGTTCTTAACCTGAGGTAATATATCTGGGTTAGCGGAGTCTGTAACCTGAAGCGTATGTAACCCGAGGTACCACTGTATAATCGTGCTTGAAATGGATGCAGTTCACAGTGAACAGCTTCTGGGCAGGCTTACGAGAAGATAAGGATCACAACAACCAAACTTGCTTTCTTACCCCGAGTGACATCCGTCAAGAACAGTATGTTGCTTGTGGAACACCCAATGCTTGCGGCGATCCTCTGGTAACTCACGCTGTCCACTTTCGGGCCTATTTTGGTGTCAAAGTGGCCATCAAAGAGCTGGAAGATTTAGGAAGGACATTTTGTTTTTAAAGGAGAGGCTTCACATTTCTCATGCTCTTCTTTCATTTTTGTGTTAGTATCGTTTTTCTCGCTTGTTGGCTCGGTCTGTTCTTTAACGCAATGTTGCTTAGTTTAAGATGTTAAATTAGGCCAGCTTATTCATACTGTTTTACATTGTACGGACTGACATTTGCATTAACTGATGTTGTGATGATATAGAATAGTTTCTAACGCGTCTACTACTTATTTCATAAAAATTCTACACTGCTCGATTGCAGAAAAAGCGGTTTCTTCCCCCATTTTGCAAAATTTAACAGAAGTTAGAGTCCTGGTTAGATTGTGAAGACCCCTCTAGGCCCTGTTTACACGTGGAGCAGAATGTGGGGGTAAAAACAGCCTGTACCACTTCATGCTGTGAGAGGATATGTGCCCTTAAAAAAAAAAAAGCTCTGATTTAGATTTCAGGATTTTTAATAAATAGTATTTTGCCTTTTTATTTCTGCACTGTGCTGATTTTTTTTTTAAAAAAAATACATTTATTTACATTTTACACATTCTTTATTATTTTTATTTTGACAAAGTAATAATCATAAATAAATGAGTAAAAATGTGCACCCCACCACCGAGACCATTCCATTGTAACTACCCAACCTCCCAAAATTTCAACACCTCTTGCAATGGTTTGACCCCTTTCCGTTTTAACAGTACAAATTCTACTAACACCCTGATTTTTAATGCCAATCAACCTTGTGTTCTTCAGTAAAATCACAGGACACCCAGATGTTTCCAAAACTCTCAATGCAATAAAATTAAAATGCACAGCAGAGCGAAGCGTTCTAGTTCAGCCTGCTCCCCACTGTGCTTGTATTCCACTTGCAAGTAAATTTCATTTTTTTCACTAAATAAAGGAGCATGGAAGAAGGAGGAGATGGGAATTCCTTGAGCTGCAGTGTGAAGTGAAACATTCCAGTCTGCCGCTTAATTCCTTCACTGCATGTCTTCTCTGCTTTTGCCCATTTTATTGTCTCAAGGACATAGAATCACAGCACTGGAAGGGACCATTTAGTTCAACCCCGGTAAGGCGAGCTGTCTCCAGAACATAACCATCAAGGTTACTTGATGGCTTTATCCTCCATCTTGTGAACGCAAACAGACACTCTGCACCTGAGAGAAGTTGGAAGTGAGACCGTTTTAGGGCGGAAGAAGCTGGAAAGACAAAGAAAGGAGACAAACCTTTCAGCGGAGTGCCTACCTCGCAAATATCGCCTTCCGTAGAGTTCCCAAAAAAGAGCTTTTGCGCCTCAACACTCCCAGAGGAATAGATGTAAACTTTCATCCCTGCTTCTCTCCATTTCCTGACTGCTGGAACCACATCATCAAAGAACCTGTAATGGACAGGGAATAGCAATGCATGAGGCAGCAAAATATCTTGAAAAGACAACAGAAGTTCTTGCCTTATTTGTGTGCAGAATTTGCTGGACAGACACATTCCACAAATGCGCAAGAAGACCTGATGCACCTTAGAATTACAGGAACAAAAACGTTCCGATAATAAACGGTGTCCCTCGGGAGGTGGTGGACTCTACTTCCATGCAGGTTTTTAAGCAGAGGTTGGAGGGCTACCTGTCAGGGATGCTTTAGCTGAGATTTCTGGATTGGACCAGATAATCCTCAAGGTTCTTTCTAACTCAACAATTCTATGGTTCTAGGTTTCTATGTGTGTCTCTAAATTATGAAGAGATGTATACAGACACCCATCCCAACACTGGATGATAACAACAACAAGAAGAAGAATCCCATCCTAAAGTATGCTGCTGAAATGAAGAAATCAGGGGTGGGGGAATGGATGTGTGTCCATTCAGTCTTGATACTCAAGATATTCCACTCAGAAACACATCATTGCTTGTTTTAACTCGCTTGTGGGAATAACTCAGAGGCTGTGAAAGAAGGAAGGTTAGCAACAGGAAGAATTAGAGGAACCATCAGAAATGACTATGAAAATAATAATAATTATTATTATTATTTATATCCCGCCCTCCCCAGCCGAAGCTGGGCTCAGGGCGGCTAACAACAATCAAATAATCCCACATTCTAAAAACATTCCATTATAAAATTAATTAAAATCAAATTGATGGCAACCGTTAAGCAAAATTCTGTGCAGATTGCCAGAATAGGGAGTCAAGCTGCGTCCTGACCAAAGGCCTGGTGGAACAGCTCTGTCTTGCAGGCCCTGCGGAAAGATGTCAGTTCCCGCAAGGCCCAGGTCTCTTGTGACAGAGCATTCCACCAGATCGGGGCCACGGCCGAGAAAGCCCTGGCTCTAGTTGAGGCCAGCCTAACCTCTCTGAGGCCTGGGACCTTCAGGGTGTTTTTATTTGCAGACCGTAGGTTCCTCTGTGGGACATACCAGGAGAGGCGGTCCCGTAGGTACGAGGGTCCTAGGCCGTATAGGGCTTTAAAAGGTTAAAACCAGCACCTTAAACCTGATCCTGTACTCCACCAGGAGCCAGTGCAGCTGGTATAGTACCGGATGAATGTGATCTCGCAGCGAAGACCCCATAAGGAGTCTCGCTGTAAAAGCAGTATAAGAAAGAAAAGCAGTATAAGATGATCAGAACCCTCCAAACTTGAAGCATGGGAAGTCCTATTAAAAAATTATAATCTGGCAGAATATTTGGATTATTTGATATGCATTTGTACAATTTGGAATATTTAATGTGATTTGATTGGATTGTTAAAGTGGAAAACTTAATAAAAATGAATTTTTTTAAAAAGATATTCCACTCAGTTCTGATACCCCTAAACTCAGAATTAAGTCATTCTAAGGGTCTGTGTTTTGCACCTGGCCTCAGCAAAAAAACAACAACCCCAGACAAACAGGAAGTTGAATCTGCAAGCCTGAAGTCTGCCCAGTGCTAGGGTCAAAGCCCCATGTTTTCTGCTTTCATGTGCAGATCCCCTCTAAATGTGTGTTTATGGTTGTTTGGAGGGCAGGAGCAATGGGGCAATAACGCACACTGGCCGCTTGTGTCATAAACGCTAGACACTCACTCTCCCTTCAGTCGGCCGTTTTCATATGCTGCTCTCCATATGTGGCCTTGGAGCTGCTTTAGGGCGGTTGTCTTCCTGTCTAAAGACATCTGCCAGTGGACGTTGTCTATGACGGCCTGGATGATGCGCTCCACCTCCTCCTCTCCATCCCTGGTCTCCAGCGGGATGGGCACCACTCCATCCATGTGGGCATCTTCTTCAGCCTTTGGGAAACAGTGAGAAAATGTTATCAGCAGTGATGGGGACTCCTACTTCAAAGAGCCCAGCTGGGTCAGATTCAGAGTCCATCTACTCCAGCATCCTGTTTGCTGAAGATCAGCCAGAGGTCCTTTCCTGCTACCGATGTGCCGTGATTAACATCTTGTGACTTTGTCCTAGACCTGGTGTCCTGACTGCAGCAAGAGAAGACTAGAATACTTGTATACCTGAAGGAGCATCTCCACCCCCATCGCTCAACCCAGACACTGAGGTCCACCTCCAAAGGCCTTCTGGCGGTTTCCTCATTGCAAGACCTGAAGCTACAGGGAACCAAGCAGAGGGCCTTCTCGGTGGTGGCGCCCGCCCTGTGGAATGCTTTCCCATCAGATGTCAAGGAGATAAAGGACGGCATAACTTTTAGAAGATATCTGAAGGCAGTCTTGTTTTAATGGTTGATGTTTTATTGCATTTCTAATATTTTGTTGGGAGCCGCCCAGCATGTCTGGGGAAACCAAGTCAGATGGGCGGCATATAAATAATAAAATCATTGTTATTAGAAGAAGAAGAAAAGGAAGGGATGGCAAACACTTTACCTGTTTTCTCAGAAGGCCGACGTCTTCTTGGCACTCCTCTTCCTCCCAGTGCGCACGAAGGTACTCTCGGATGTTGTCTTTGATGTAGGAAAACAGAGTATCCTGGCGAGACAAAAAGCGAAATGAACACGAGGCAGAAATGTTTCCATCCCTGTACTCGCATCCCTTGCCTGTGAAAAATTTTCCATTTTTAGAGTGACCTCAGCCCTACTCATGTGTTGTTAGCTCACATAGGGCATCGACATGTGGAGCAGCAGTAGTCAACATAGTGCCCTCCATCTGTGGCTGGACTCCAGCTCTTGTGGCGATGGATGATGGGAGTTGTAGTCCAACGACAGCTGGAGACCCCAAGGGTGGGAGAACACTATTCTAAGGGGAAATGGGGATTAGGCCTGAATGTCATTCTTGCAATACAGTGGTACATTGGGTTACGAACTTAATCCGTTTCGGAAGTCCGTTCTTAAACCAAAGCCATTCTTAAACTGAGGCGCGCTTTCCCTAATGAGGCCTCCTGCCGCGGGTGCCCTTCCACTGTTTGGCTTCCGTTCGTAGTCCGAGGTAAAGTTCGCTAACTGGAACACTATTTCTGGTTTTGCAGAGTTTGTATACCGAATAGTTCTTAAACCGGGCTGTTCTTAAACCGAGGTACCACCGTAGAAAGTTATGAGCAGGCGATGCCCCGCTGCAATTCAACTGATATTCTTAACATTTGAAAACGACAAAGCACATTTGCTTCCTGTGCTCTTCCTCGCCCTGTTAGTTCCAATTCCTGGTATTACAGAAGGGCACGTGAGTGCAAAGCCTTCAGCCTGCAACTGTTCAAGTTGCCTTTTGGTTTAAATGCATCGTTCGATAGAGAATTAGCCAAGAGCAGTAGCGGATGGGGGTGCTGGAACAGCCCTCACTTGACCTCCTGGCAGCAGAGGCCCTGCTGCTTCCTGGGAAGGAGACGGGCAAAGTGGTGGGAAAACAGGCGCGGTGAAAATGCAATGGCAGGAGCACTGGTTGGTACTGGCAGTGCATTTGCACTATGCTGACCCCTGTGGCGATCACAAAGGATCCCCGAATATTTCACCGTCTATTGATCCCTGTGCCACCACTTTCTTTCTTGCTGCCACCACCCAGGCCCTACCAGGGACAATATTGAGTCCAGTCAGGGTTAAACTGGAATATAAACTTCTGTTTATTTATTGCAGTTTAACAAGCGTGTGGTTTCATAAACAGTATCGGTCAATTACAATCATGGGATGCCTATCCAGCCCTATAACTTCCGCTACCTGCTCTCACTCACTAAACCACCTCTCAGATATTTACTTGTCTACCTAGCTCCTAACTGTTCCTGACTCAACTTATTTCACTATCCTAACTCAACCTACCCACAGACTCTATCCCAATTCACTCCCACTCCAACCAACCACCCAACTCCCAACGAACTCCTCCCTTTGCCCCTCCCAGAGTTGGTTTTATAGTCCCTCTGACTCCACCCCCTGGGTTCTGATTGGGTAACCTGTTTAACTATTTCACCTCCAGCACTCTCATATGTTAACGGCAACCCCCCCAACCCTCTCCTTCTCTGTAACCAGCAGTGACTCAGCTGTCAGGAAGCCAGGGGAGCACCACTGGTCCTTCTACTCCTGGTCAAGAGTGAAATGCAGGGTAGCTCTGAGACGCTTTTCAGAATAGGAATGATGGCAACATCTGCTAGATCACCTGGCTAACTGGCAGGCTCTCCTTCCTCTGGCAATAATGAGGTTTCAAGTTTGCTTACGATGCATAAGCACAGAGAATTCATA
Source organism: Podarcis liolepis (assembly GCF_965112155.1). Taxonomy (NCBI): domain Eukaryota; kingdom Metazoa; phylum Chordata; class Lepidosauria; order Squamata; family Lacertidae; genus Podarcis; species Podarcis liolepis. The sequence goes on along the minus strand of NC_139564.1, from coordinate 13,437,096 downwards.
GAATCATAGAATCATAGAATCATAGAGTTGGAAGAGACCACAAGGGCCATCGAGTCCAACCCCCTGCCAAGCAGGAAACACCATCAGAGCACTCCTGACATATGGTTGTCAAGCCTCTGCTTAAAGACCTCCAAAGTAGGAGACTCCACCACACTCCTTGGCAGCAAATTCCACTGTCGAACAGCTCTTACTGTCAGGAAGTTCTTCCTAATGTTTAGGTGGAATCTTCTTTCTTGTAGTTTGGATCCATTGCTCCGTGTCCGCTTCTCTGGAGCAGCAGAAAACAACCTTTCTCCCTCCTCTATGTGACATCCTTTTATATATTTGAACATGGCTATCATATCACCCCTTAACCTCCTCTTCTCCAGGCTAAACATGCCCAGCTCCCTTAGCCGTTCCTCATAAGGCATCGTTTCCAGGCCTTTGACCATTTTGGTTGCCCTCCTCTGGACACGTTCCAGTTTGTCAGTGTCCTTCTTGAATTGTGGTGCCCAGAACTGGACACAGTACTCCAGGTGAGGTCTGACCAGAGCAGAATACAGTGGCACTATTACTTCCCTTGATCTAGATGCTATACTCCTATTGATGCAGCCCAGAATTGCATTGGCTTTTTTAGCTGCCGCGTCACACTGTTGGCTCATGTCAAGTTTGTGGTCAACCAAGACTCCTAGATCCTTTTCACATGTACTGCTCTCAAGCCAGGTGTCACCCATCTTGTATTTGTGCCTCTCATTTTTTTTGCCCAAGTGCAATACTTTACATTTCTCCCTGCTAAAATTCATCTTGTTTGCTTTTGCCCAGTTCTCTAATCTGTCAAGGTCATTTTGAAGTGTGATCCTGTCCTCTGGGGTGTTAGCCACCCCTCCCAGTTTGGTGTCATCTGCAAATTTGATCAGGATGCCCTTGAGTCCATCATCCAAGTCGTTGATAAAGATGTTGAATAAGACCGGGCCCAAGACAGAACCCTGTGGCACCCCACTAGTCACTTTTCTCCAGGATGAAGAGGAACCATTGATGAGCACCCTTTGGGTTCGGTCAGTCAGCCAGTTACAAATCCACTGAGTGGTAGCATAGTCAAGACCGCATTTTACCAGCTTCTTTACAAGAATATCATGGGGCACCTTGTCAAATGCCTTGCTGAAATCAAGGTAGGCTACATCCACTGCGTTCCCTTCATCTACCAGGCTTGTAATTCTGTCAAAAAACGAGATCAGGTTAGTCTGACATGACTTATTTTTCAGAAATCCATGCTGACTATTGGTGATCACAGCATTCCTTTCTAGGTGCTCACAGACTGTTTGCTTAATGATCTGTTCCAGAATCTTCCCTGCTATTGATGTCAGACTGACTGGGCGGTAATTATTTGGGTCCTCTCTTTTCCCCTTTTTGAAAATAGGGACAACATTTGCCCTCCTCCAGTCTGCCGGGACTTCGCCTGTTCTCCAGGAATTCTCAAAGATGACTGCCAGTGGTTCTGAGATCACATCTGCCAGTTCTTTTAATACTCTTGGATGCAGTTCATCTGGCCCTGGAGACTTGAATACATCTAATCTAGCCAAATATTCTTGTACTATCTCCTTAGTTATTCTGGGCTGTGTTTCCTTTGCTGAATCATTTGCTCCAAATTCTTCAGGTCGGGCATTGTTTTCTTTATCGGAGAAGACTGAGGCAAAGAAGGCATTGAGGAGTTCAGCCCTTTCTGTGTCCCCTGTTTGCATTTCACCATCTTCTCCTCTGAGTGACCCCACTGTTTCTTTGTTCTTCCTTTTGCTACGAACATACCCATAAAAGCCTTTTTTGTTGCTTTTAACCTCTCTAGCAAGCCTGAGTTCATTCTGTGCTTTAGCTTTTCTGACTTTGTGTCTACACGTGCTGGCTATTTGTTTGAATTCCTCTTTGGTGGTTTCCCCCCTTTTCCATTTTTTGTACACATCCTTTTTTAATCTTAATTCAGTTAAAAGTTCTTTAGATAGCCACCCTGGTTTCTTTAGGCACCTTCCATGTTTCCGTCTCATTGGTATTGCCTGACGTTGTGCTTTTAGTATCTCCCTCTTAACAAACTCCCAGCCATCATGAACTCCCTTTCCTTTTAGTATTGCTGTCCATGGGATCTCACCCAGCACTTCCCTAAGTTTTATGAAGTCGGCTTTCTTAAAGTCAAGAAATTGAGTCCTAGTATGCTTGGCTGCTACTTTCCGCTGTATAGTAAACTTCAGAAGAGCATGATCACTCGCGCCTAATGATCCTTCCACATCTACCCCACTAACCAGGTCATCAACATTGGTTAGGACCAGATCTAAAATGGCTGTTCCTCTTGTTGCTTCTCCCACTTTCTGGACAATGAAGTTGTCTGCAAGGCCAGTGAGGAATCTGTTTGACCTTATGCTCTTGGCTGAGTTTGACGTCCAACAAATATCCGGGTAATTGAAGTCCCCCATTACTACTATCTCCCTTCCTTTTGCATGCTTGGCCATCTGTTCCAGGAAGGCAGCATCTATGTCCTCCGTTTGGCTTGGGGATCTATAGTAAACTCCCACAATGAGGTCTCTGTTATTCTTCTCTCCCTTAATTTTGACCCAAATGCTCTCACTTTGGCTTTGAGGTTCTAAATCTTGGATCTCTTCACAGGTATACACATCCCTGACATATAACGCCACTCCTCCTCCTTTCTTGTCTGGTCTGTTTCTCTGAAATAGATTGTATCCCCCCATTATTACATTCCAATCGTGGGACTTATCCCACCAGGTTTCAGTGATGCCTATTATGTCATATTTAGTTTGCTGTACCAAGAGCTCAAGCTCATCTTGTTTATTTCCCATGCTTTGCGCATTAGTGTACAGACATTGAAGTCCATTAATCATTCCCCCGTGTCTCTTATTTAAGGATTTTTTCCTCCCTCCACTAGGTCCGCGTGCTGTTTGCTCCATTTGGTCTATGACATTTGGATGATCATCTTCATTAATTGATAGACTCCTACCTTCAGGAGCACTGTCTCCCTCCCCCACATTAGTCAGTTTAAAGCCCTCCTGATGAGGTTTCTGAGATTTTTGGCAAAAACATTTCTCCCAACCGTTGTGAGGTGCAGCCCATCACTTGCCAGAAGTCCATCTTCAAGAAACTGCAGTCCGTGATCTAAGAATCCAAACCGTTCCTGTTTACACCATTTGCGAAGCCAGCTGTTCACTTCCACTATTTTCCCCTCTCTCCCTGGGCCACGTCGTTCAACTGGGAGGACAGACGAGATGACAATTTGTGCATTTAGTTGCTTCAATTTCCTGCCGAGAGCCTCGTAGTCTCTTTTGATCTTCTGGAGGCTATTGTTTGCAGTGTCATTGGTTCCCACATGAACCAAGAGGAAGGGGTATTCGTCAGTGGGTTTTATGATTTTTTGCAGTCGTTCAGTTACATCTTGGATCTTAGCCCCGGGGAGACAGCACACTTCCCGAGACATCTTGTCAGGCCCACAGATCACTGCTTCTGTTCCCCTCAGTAGGGAATCCCCTATCACCACTACACGCCTCCTCTTGGGTTTGGTCGGGGTTCTTCTGTGAGCTGTCTGTTCCAAGGTCGCCTGCACATTCCCTGAGGACTGACTTTGCTGCTCGTCTTCATATACCTGATCGACTGTAATGAGGGAGAGATCCTCAAATGGAGTCTGCTCTTCGTCTTCCATGCTAGGGGAGAGGACCTCAAAGCGATTGTGTATTTCTAAACAATCAGAGTGAACCCTGGGCCTCCTACTTCTTTGAGTCACGTTTCTCCATATATCTGGCTCCTGTGTTGCTGAACTATCCTCCTTCTCAGGGGAGTCCCCTGTCTCCTCTCTGGTGGAGACGGTGTGCTCTGTTGCTTCCAAGAAGAGCTCCAGCTCTCTAATTCTTTGGAGCGTAGCTACACGTTCCTCCAGTTGCTGAACTTTGTCTTTTAAAAGGGCAATCAACATGCAATTGCTGCAGGTAAAGCTGCCTGCAACCTTTGGCAAGATGGCAAACATTGCGCAGGAATCGCAGGCGACTGCAGCTGTTCCCTCCCCTTCCATCTTGAGATCGTGTCGTTCGGGGTGGCTACCGAGGTCCTCCATCATAAAAAGCTTGAGGACAGGACAAATAACTTCCCCTCCACACACACACACACAAAAAACACCTAGGTTTCCCCCACAAACGTTTGAGACTAGCTCCCCTAAATCTAAAAGATGGGTATAACTGCGCGCGCCGCTAGGCGCGCGCCGCTGCCCTGCAGCCTCTGATAAGCTCCTCCCACAGCTAATCCCCTGCCTCAACAGAAACCCTGCCCCCTCTGACCTTTACACAGGGAAAACAGCTAATCAGCCACAAAGAAACACACACACACAAGAAAACCCTTTTTTCTCCTTCTTCAACTCTGCCCTGCAGCCTCTGATAAGCTCCTCCCACAGCTAATCCCCTGCCTCAACAGAAACCCTGCCCCCTCTGACCTTTACACAGGGAAAACAGCTAATCAGCCACAAAGAAACACACACACACAAGAAAACCCTTTTTGCTCCTTCTTCAACTCTGCCCTGCAGCCTCTGATAAGCTCCTCCCACAGCTAATCCCCTGCCTCAACAGAAACCCTGCCCCCTCTGACCTTTACGCAGGGAAAACAGCTAATCAGCCACAAAGAAACACACACACACAAGAAAACCCTTTTTTCTCCTTCTTCAACTCTGCCCTGCAGCCTCTGATAAGCTCCTCCCACAGCTAATCCCCTGCCTCAACAGAAACCCTGCCCCCTCTGACCTTTACACAGGGAAAACAGCTAATCAGCCACAAAGAAACACACACACACAAGAAAACCCTTTTTGCTCCTTCTTCAACTCTGCCCTGCAGCCTCTAAAAAGGATAAGCAGAGGCTAGATACGTCTTTCCTTTTATTTGATGGGGGTACGGCTTCACACAAGCAGTGGTAACGTTTCTTTGCAAGGTTGTTTTGCATTTCTAATTAAAGCTGCCGCTGGATGAACCTTTTTTTTGTGAAACTCAGTATGTTTCACAAGTTGACGTTATGCAGTCGGAAGCAAAAACCACCGAGTTCAATGGGGTTTGTTCCCAGGAAACATTGTACAGGATTGCAGACATGCTGGTCCTAATCAACCGGGTATTGAGTTACGTACTGTTGCTTTTGGGATGCTTGTATGCATGTTTAAATAATGCGTCAATACAGATGCCTGAATTTCGGGATATTTCTTGGGAGTGTTGGGATGGAAGCTCCAATAGGATAGCTGGAGATGAGGTGTTATAGCTGCTATTACTGAGTATCAGGATAAGTGCCAGTTTAAGGAACCGCTAGACTGGGCAGAGCCAATTAAACAGGGAACAAAAAGTCTGGCATTTGCAGTTCATGTCCAGGGGCAATGGACCTGCTAATTGACAAATGATGCAGCCTTCAAGTCAGGTAGGAAATCAAGTTCAAGGTTGGCTGCTCATGCTGCAAAAATCAACTTGGAGAGAAAAAAAGTATTCTCAAAAGAGACTCCTAGTCCCTCAAAATTCTAAGGTTACTTTGAGAATAAAAAAGGCCAATTTGGTTCAAAAGGATAAACTCTTTCTTTAATAAGCTTTTCAGGGCAATGGGCCTCTTTTCCCCTCAAAAAGCTCCTCTTAACGCCTATTCACATACTCCCAGACCAGGTTTTGCTAGAGCCGGGTTTTCCAAACTTGGGTCCCCAGCTGTAGGACTACAACTCCCATCATTCCTGACCGCTGGCTCTGCCAGCTAGGGATGATGGGAGTTGTAGTCCAACAACAGCTGGCGACTCAAGTTTGAGAAACCCAGCGCTAGAGGACAGAAGTAACGGGAAACATAGCAGTCATTATATTAGCAAAGCTGGGGATTCATTTGAGGTGGCGTTCCAGGTAATGAAGTCAATAGGAGGGACCAGAAAGCATCAGGCGAACTTCTGAATGTCAGAAAGAACATTTCTGGCACAACAATAATAGTTCTCTCTTTCTCTCTGTGTGTGTATGTGTTAAGGCAAAATACAGTGTCAGTAAGAAGCCTACTGTGTAACTGTGACCTAATTTCCTAAGTATTTGATGTGACAGCTCACAGCTCACTCACGTTTATATAGCAGGAGTGTGAGCAGAAGAAATAGAAGCCCTAAATTCTTAAGATTATGAAGTGTTTGTTCTACTTACAAAAAGAAAAAGAAAAAGAAAAGGCAAGGGTATACAGGGCCTTTAGTCCTTTTGGGTATTTATTAAAAATTTTAACAACATAGAAGCCCAGTCCCAAATGTCTTCACTTAGGAAACACAGGCCTTATACAACGTCCATCTTGGTCCACATAGTCCAGTTCAGTGGTACGTTGGTTCTCAAATTTAATGCATTCCAGAAGTCCGTTCCAAAACCAAAGCATTCCAAAACCAAGGCACGCTTTCCCATAGAAAGTAATGCAAAATGGATTAATCCTTCCAGACTTTTAAAAACAACCCCTAAAACAGCAACTGAACATGAATTTTACTCTCTAACGAGACCATTGATCCATAAAATGAAAGCAATGAACCATGTGCTGCAGTCACACAATCAATCAATCAATCAGTAGCTGAACTGGGTTCCACACAGTCACAAAAACAAAACGAAAAGAGCCGCAAAAACAAAAAACGCAAAATAAAGAGCAAGAACAGACAGACTTCAGCGTAACGCTCAAAACGAAAGTGTGGCACTCAAAACGGAAGCATGGCACTCAAATTGGGAAGTGTAACACTCAGAACAGAGCACGTTTGGCATCTGAAAAAAGTTCGCAAACCAGAACACTTACTTTGGGTTTGCAGTGCTTGGGTTCCAAGCTGTTTGAGTACCAAGGCGTTTGAGAACCAAGGTACCACTGTAATGTCCACACTGGTGGGTAGTTGGCTCTCCAGAGTTTCAGGCATAGGAAATTCCCAGCCCTACTCAGTGAAGCCAGGGATTGCATTTGAGACCTTCTGCATGCATGCAAAACAGGTGCTTTACCACTGACATTTCCCCGGTGACATTTAACGGCAGTAGTATAGTGAACACCGCCCTGAAAGAGAACCCTGTGTCATCTTAAACTGAACAGATGTAGATTCACCTTTTGTGGATTTATAACCCTCTGCAGGTGTGTTAAGCGTTATTCTCTGCTGGCAAATTTATAAACATGGGTAAAGAAAAATGATGCAAACTGCAGAGGCCAGAAATTCAAAGCAACGCAGGAAGCTCATATACTGTATTTACGTTTCATGGCCTTTTGCCCCTTCTGTTTAATAACTCTCTGGATGTGTCTGTGTACATGTGTGTGCATATTACATATCTGACAACAGGCAGTAGTGCTTGATGCAATTAAATAAGGTCCCCGCTACAAAAGCACATGCAACAATACTATTTATGTGTATGCCACCATATGCATGTGCGGTGTTGTACAAAATTCAAGAAGGCAGATACCCTGCCCTGAGGCTTTTTTCTGGCCCACGTAGGACCAGTCTGGATTGTTGGCCTTGGTGAAGATTTGACATTTTCTCCCCACAAACGTAAAAAATCTATTTTTTATGGCAAAAAAATATTGGCTTACAATTTAAACACATCCTCTCGACTAAATTGTGGGTGGTTATTACCCTAACAGATCACTGGGAATGGAGCTGAGAATGGTATTTATTATAACCAAGAGATGCGCACATGAAAAGGATTTTTTTTTTTTAAAGTACACAGTGGGAAAAGTACTTACATTTAATTCCACATTCTCTCAAGATTAAGTCACAAAGTAGTGAAATCTTTCCCCGAAATAGCACTGGATAAGCTCCCCATCATTCTAGACCAAAAACTGTCTTACAGATAAAAACAGCACAATTGCAGCAGAGGGGGTGGGGAGTGCCTGTTTCTACCATGTGTTTTTGCGATGCCCCCCCCCAGGTCAACAAATCTATAGACCCTATCGGTAGCTTTTCACAGACCAAGAGAACAAAACGCAGCATTCTGCTACTGTCAACTTTCTTAAAAGGTTGCTTTGTATCTTTCTCCATGCCTCCAGGTTTCCCTAAACGCAGATGCTAAACGTTATGTGATTACAGAGGGAAACTGCCATACCCGTGCCAAGAAAAGCGAATGTGGGGAGGCTAATGTGCCCCGGCGTTTGTTTACTCGGAAGGGGAAAGCGGCCTCACCTGCGCCCAAGGGAGTTGGGGGGAGCGCAGGCTGCGGCTTCCGACGGCCCGATCCAAACCTCCCCCCCCCCCAAAAAAAATCAGTGTCAGATGCGCATCCGACGGCGGGGCCTTTCTGCTCCCTCTGCCTCCACCCACCCAAAATCTTCACCTTGACAAACGCGATGGGTGTCGTCGTGCCTTCGATGTCCAGGAGGAGCACGCTGACTTCTGCGGGGACGGCGAAGCCCACCATGTCCACCGCGGGGGCCCCCCGAGCCGAGGGGGTGGAAGCTGCTGGCTGCGCGCACGGCAGCGCGGAAGAAGCCGATCCAAGCGCACAAGCGCGCGCGGACCCTCCCCGGAAAGCGGCTTCACTGGGACGCGGCGTCGGAGGGGAAACGTCGGGAGGAGCCGCGGGGAACTGGCGAGAGAGAGAGAGGAGGGGATCGGGCGCACCACGTGGCTGGAAGCGGAGTCGCCGCTGCATCCGGATCGCGGGAGCCCGATTGGCTGCCGCGAATGGACGGGGAGGCGGAGTGGCCGTAATGCGGCGCGCAGGGGGAGGAGGGGGCAGCGGCTGGAAGCGGCTGGGCGCATTCGCCGTGCGCTCTGCTGCGCGCACCGTCCAGGGCGCGCGCGCGCTCCTCTGCTCCGCGGGGCTTGCTCGCAAGGAAGAGCGCGCACATCGCCGCGGAGCAAGACCCCGCCGTGGCTAGTGGGGGGGATTCCTCTCGTGCAAGCGCGCGGGGTTGGTTAAGGTGCAAACCGCCTTCCGAGGGAGCGCCTGAAATGCGCGGCGCGTTTTTGGAAAGCCGTTAAAAGGATCTGCATAGGAATTCAACCAAGGGGAAGCGATGAAGTCACTTAACAATGTTAATAATTGTAATTTTAATAAGGTTATGATTTATGTTTGTTTGTTTATAATTTTGTGAAAATAATTTTTTTGGGGGGGGGAAATGAAATGCGCGGCGCGTCACCATCACCATATCGATATTAACAATTGGTAATAAGTCAGGCCTCGGGCTGCGTAACGCGTGCGGCCATCCCCATTTCCGTAACCCAAAGTAGTTACGGATTTAATAGGCGTGCACCCAAACTACCGTGTTGTGTAATAAAAGCTGAGCGGCCATTTTCCACGCTGCGTAGAGCGAGTGCCGGGGGAGGATGCATCTTGTCTGCAGTACAGGAGCAGCTTCTCCCTGCAGGTTTATCGGCAGGACAAGCCGTGCGAGGACCTTGTAGGCTGCATCCCTTGGTACCGTTGGAATATTAGCTGGCACGCGCCCGCAGTTGCCCTACCGCTTTGAAGCAAGAGGCTTCGTTTGCCCAAGAAACGCTTGAGATTCTTTATTTAGGGCACTGATGGTGGATTCAAAAGGTATGCTCAGAATTAGGGTCCTGTCCTGCTGTGGGCAGCCCAAGTTATTAGTGTGCATCGTTAACTGACAATGCCTTTGGAACGCGACTAGAAGTGAATTGTTATTGAATTCTGGTATTTTGGTTTCTTGATTTGTTTCTACTCATTTCTCCTATTTCCTGATTAAAGTCATCGGTGACTTGGTGCATCGGGACAAGCAGTGAAACATCAAGCTGGTCTTTTTAAAAGTTTCCTCCAAAATCTCAAACCCATGCTCTTTTTTTTGTCTCATGCATCTTTCCATAATCCATTTGGAGTTAGTTTAGGGAGGGAGATAGTTCTGTCAATCTGCTATCCTCTTTACCACTCAGTCAACCTCAGTGCAAAAGTACGGCTGTGGCCGGGAGGTCCCATCCACCTGTATCCAGGCAGAAAAACAAAATGATAGTACATGTGTATGTTAATGGCACTTAGACCTGATTTTGCAGTTATTGCCCCTTCCTGCATGATGGTAATTTAGCCATATTTGCAGGTCTTTTCCAGGAAGACTAAAGAGGCAATACATCTATTCTGAGCATGCTCAGAACTGTTTCCTTGAAGGTCACACCTACAAAGTTCAGGGCCCAGCTTTTTTGGTAAAACCTGGATTGGGACTTCTCTAGGTTCTGGTGAACTGGAATACATAAAACACTGAGTGGGTGCTCTTATAGATTCCCATTATGTACAGCATTTACTATTGGTGTTTCTGCCCTGCCCCCTTTCATTCTGGTAAAAGAGTAGCAGCGAATCCATGTATAGAAGGCTTATATTCAGTGTTAGTCCTACTCAGAGTACACCCATTGCAATTACGGTGGTACCTTGGTTCTCAAACTTAATCTGTTCTGGAAGTCTGTTCCAAAACCAAAGCATTCCAAAACCAAGGTGCGCCTTTCCATAGAAAGTAATGCAAAATGGATTAATCCGTTCCAAACTTTTAAAAACAATTCCGAAAATAGCAATTTAACATGAATTTTATTATCTAACAAGACCATCGATCCATAAAATGAAAGCAATAAACAATGTACTGCAGTCACACAAATCAATCAATCAATCAATCAATCAGTAGCTGAACTGGCTTCCACACAGTCACAAAAAACAACAAAAAGCTGCAAAAACAAAAACGCGAAATAAAAACAGTACCCAAAATAGACAGACTTCAATGTAACACTCAGAACAGAAGTGTGGCACTCAAATTGTCAGCGTAACACTCAAAACAGAAGCATAACACTCAAAATGGAGCATCTTCGGCTTCTGAAAAAGGTTCGCAAACCAGAACACTTCCGGGTTTGCAGTGTTTGGGTTCCAAGTTGTTTGAGAACCAAGGCACCACTGTAATAGATCTAAGATTCATTAATTTCAATGTGTCTACTCTGAGTAGGACTAACTGCATACAACCAGGTGAGATTAGATTTCAGACTGTTACGGTTGTGGAAACATCTCATTAAATATAAACAGAGATACCTCATTGAGACAGATGCAGTCTGTGCATCATACTGACGGCATTTATTTCTGAAGCTCAGTTCTGAACCACGTCTCTGCTCAATTTAAACCCCCTAGACTATGTCATGCTTTGATTGGGTAGAATATTACCTGCATCTCTGCTGTATTTCAAGAGCATTTAACTTTATGACTATTTTACAAAAATATGTTCTTGGTTTTCATTCTGTTCTTTTAAATAAAATTCATTTTCAGATGAAGATTTTTTCCTTTACACTCCCTCTATGCTATAATGCTAATTGCAAACAAAAAGCACTCTTTAATAATATGATACTTAACCGTGCCAAAGCCCAAATGCAACCCTGGAACAAATGGAAAAAGAAGATTGTGCCTTTAAATATATACCAATGAGTCAGACTTCACACACAGGATTATGTGGAAAGGCTTCCTTGTCATAGGGTGTGGAATTCAAGCAGGCTGGAGACTCAACACTTCTCATTTTACAAATTTTGGCCAGCATGTCACCAGGATAGTTTTCCATTTTGGGGCTCAGCGGTATGTACTATTACTTCTTGTAAAGCTGCATGGAATGAGATTGCTCAGTGCTACTCACTTTGCCACTCCTTTTTATCTCCTCCATTATCTCCTCTATTAATTCCACAATTTAAACCCTACGTACTTTTCTTCATAAACACATGAAAAGCAGCTTACAGCAAGACCAAAACACAGTAACCAGAATAACCTAAATGTTACTAAAATCAATGTCCTATAAGAAGAGGAGGATAAAATAAGTTAAAATGCAAGGGGATAAAAACATTTAATTTCTGCTGGAAGCTCAGGGGCATTAAAAGGTCTTAGGAACATGCTATAAGCTTAAGAGAGTGTTTATGTGGCTTTCAAGAAAACAACTGTATTTGTATAGTATGCTACATACAAATAAATCAGTAGAATTACTCTGAATACTAGTTGCTGAAGCCTATGAATAGGAGAGTGCTATTGTGCTTATGTCCTGTGGTCTCATCCAGTAGCACTTTTCTTATGTACTTAAAAGAAGTTTCACTGTTCAGGAATCATTCCAGTTGCTGAAGTTTGCAAACTAGACATTTCAAAACACTGGCATTTGAATTCAATGAGGGATAGGCAGTGTGTCCTATATATTAATCTGATGCTCTCAAATGAAATGAAGGACTTTCAAAAAAATAAGGAGGCCTTTTGGGGAGGAAAATACAATAATCCTTCCACTTATGAAGGGACAGAAACCTGTACTCCTGTGCTTTTAAACTACTTCAAGCATGAACTAGAGTTAGTGGGAAGTGAGGTGGCGGGACCAAATTGTTCAAGTTTGCTAGCGGGACCAAATTGTTCAGGGTGGCAAGAGCATATACATTGGTACCTCGGGTTAAGTACTTAATTCGTTCCGGAGGCCCGTTCTTAACCTGAAACTATTCTTAACCTGAAGCACCACTTAAGCTAATGGGGCCTCCCACTGCCACTGCGCCGCAGTCGTGCGATTTCTGTTCTCATCCTGAAGCAAAGTTCTTAACCCGAGGCACTATTTCTGGGTTAGCGGAGTCTGTAACCTGAAGCATATGTAACCTGAAGCGTATGTAACCTGAGGTACCACTGTACCTGTACATACACCTCAGCCAGGCTGGCTCTTACCTGAGCTGTATTGTTAGTATGGACTCAAATCTTTGTCGGAAAAGGAAACGGGGTCCTTTGCTCCTTGAACCTTTTCTAAACTTGGAGGCAGGTAACCCTGCTTGGAAAGGCTGAGGATACTCTCCCCTTACTCTTTGTCCTCTTTCCCCTTTTTTTATAAAAAGGGTGGAAAGAGCATGGGCACTGTAATCTTATTCTAAGATGCCCCATGAACTGTAATCTTATTCATGAGATGCCCCATGAACCTCAATGGAGCTTCCTTCCTTCCTGATGTGTGCATATGATAGAAGCCTTGCTCGAAGCATTACTTAACTTCCTGCTAAAGTCTGAATAGCAAGCAGCGGGGAGTTTGAGAAAGCAGCCAGGCAACTCCTGACACCAACTGCTGGGCACCACCCTTCTTGGGCGCTTTTTCCTGGCTTGGGTGTGTTGTTTAACTGCGACAGAGCTTGCTTGCCTGAATGGAGAGAACAATGTATGTGTGGAGAAATCAGTGCTTTTTTTCGGGGGGGGGGGAAGCAGGGTTACACATACCCCTAAACATTTTGTGAATCTTTGTCCTTTTGTCCATTTACTGTATTTATTTTTCCCGATTTGAACTATAAAATGGTGATTTTCTTGAGTCAAAATGAGAGTACCCCTAAACATTTTTTTTTAAGAATAAAAAGCACTGGGAGAAACCTTTAGCATTTGTGTGGCTGGAATCATGTAGGGTACTGGACGAAAAATATAAGGCTGTGTACATACCATAAATTTAAAGTATGCCTCCCCCACCAATAATTATGGGAATTGTAGTTTGTTAAGGGTCCTGGGAATTATAGCTGTGCAACAAGTTTCTTACAGTTCACAATATTCTCTTTTTTTGGGGGGGGGGCTGTTCTTTAAATGCATGATGTGTATGTAGCCGTTGTCATGTATCATACTCAGCCTTGATTTGCACTGTTTCCTACAAAGGAATACAGCCCTCACAGAAACCTCATCCAAATCATGTTATGTATGGATGTCCTCTGGGGAACTCTTCCTGCACTACATGCATAGCTGCCAACTTTCAGAAAATAAGGGATCAGCAGCCTCGAAAATAAGGGATCAGCAGCCTCACCGGTCCCGGGGACAGTCTACGGGATATCTAACAATCCGGGATAGCAGTGGGAAGCAGCGGGAAACAGCGCTGGGATAAGGGGATTTTGTGCAAAAAAAGGGAAGGTTGACAGTTGACAGCTATGCTACATGACCATACAGGCTCAAACATGGGAGGGCTTCATTGTGCCCACTAAAAGCCACCACTGACCCCCTTTTTCCGCACTGCGAAAGAAGCCACAAACCACACAAGCAGGCCGTACAATTGATTTTGGGGCAAGTACAGAAACAAAAACTTTGCATGCAGGCAGGTCCTTTCAGAAGTTGTGAATGTGGGGTGAGGGTGAAAACTAGAAGCAAGGCTCACTTTCCCACTGGATGTCCCATGTGTACTGCCCATCTCATGAAAGAAAGGCACTCTGCACGTGATCAGGAACCATGTTTCCCTTCATCTGCTTTATGAAAAGCAATGGCAGATGCAGGTCCCTTAACACCAACTAAGCCCTGAATCCACCATCATTGCCTTCTGAGTAAATAGACTTAGCATTACAAACCGCAGCTTATGACTTTTTAAGGACCCGTCTTATTTTGTTGCTTTGAACCGTTTTTAAATGATGTGCTTAAAATATTGCAGGCTTAGGGCGGGTAATAAATGATGATGATGATGATGATAATAATAATAATAATTAATGGGAAACGAGACCCACTGAATGCAAACGGGTACTTTTGTACGCAAACGTGTGGAGTCCCTGGTGGAAGAAACCGAAAGGCTCTTAACATAGTCCAACCCACTAGGGCTCACGCCTCGGCCATTGCCCTTCCGCCACTGGAGCGCTCTTTTCCTACAGAAAATCCCTCCGCCCTCCTCCTCCTCCGCGCCTGCGCCTGGGGACGGCGCCGATTGGGTGAGAGAGGCCGTATATAACCGCGGCGCAGGCTCTGCCCGGATCTCTTGTTACGGCCGCCATTTTAATACTCTGCTCGGCTTCGCTCGCTTGTCCCTTCTCTCGTCTTGTCTGTGTCTCTGTGTTGTGCGCGCTTCTTCTCGGCCCTTCTCGGCCATGGAGGACAACACCGACTACGGCAGCAGCAACAACAACAACGCGGGCTCCGGCGCCGGCGGGGACGACTTCGCCGAGGGCTCCAAGATCAACGCCAGCAAGAACCAGCAAGATGACGGGTACGAAGGGCGGACGAGCAGGTGGAGGAAACCAGCCTCGCGGCGTGGCGAGGGGAGGGGGGAGGAAAAGAGCGAGGGCGCCATTTTGTCCTGTAGGAAAAGTAAATGGCGGGAAGGAGGGGGGGGGACTGAGGCGGCTCGGCCACGTGACTAGGCCGTTCCCACGCGAGCGCCGCCTCCCCGGGCCCCTTTTGTGTGTCCTTCGCTCCGCCCCCCGCCCGCTCGCGCGCTCGGCCTCCTCTTCCAATTGGGCGGAGCCGGCAATGTGCCCGTTAAGGCGCCGTGACGCAAGCGGCAGCCTATGGGGGAGCGCGGTGGGCGGGATCAAGGAAAGCTGGCGCCGCCGCGTGCGCAGTCTGGGAACCGGGCAAGAGTAGTAAGGGGCGCCTGTTTTGAGTGCGGGGAGGTCCCAGGTTCGATCCCAAGCGGGGGACTAGGGAGAGACTTACCTGCTCTGCAGCCCTGGAGAGCTGCTGCCGGCCAGTGTAGGCTTCGTTGTGTGTCAGGCTCTCAAGGCATCTTGCTGGGTTCTGGGCGCACTTGATCTCTGCCACGGCTGCGCTCATCACAGGATTGCTACACTAGTGCGTTTTGCTTCACTAATTTATGTTAAGTTTTTGTCCTATCCTTCCCCACCCCGTAAGGCGCTCGTGGTCCCTTTTGCCCTTCCATTAAGTTTAATCGCCACAACAACAACCCTGTGAGGTAGGTTAGGGTGAGAGAGCAAGTTGCCGAGTGGGGATTGGAACCCTCCCAGGCCCCGGTCCTGTGTTTCTTAAACTTGGGTCTCTGGATGTTGTTGAACTACAACTCCCATCGTCCCTAGCTAGCAGGACCCAGTGGTCAGGGATGGTGAGTCTTCCAGCTGTTGTTGGACTATAACTCCCAAGTTGGAGAAACATTGCCTTACTCCCAACAAACCTAACTGCTGCACTTTGCCTGGCTAAAAATAATAAATTATTATTATTATAGTGCAGCATGGAGACTCTTGGATGTAGTTGTCTTCTTTGGTGATCACTCGTATCCGAGTAAGATTGTCTTACATGAATATGGTCTTAACGGTGTGACTGTGGAGGCCAATTCTGGATCCATACATCCTTCCACAGTGGGGTCAGAGGTTTCAGGTGGCAGTAGATCACAGTAAGGATTTGCCAAACTGTGCCTTCCTCTTAGCACATTTCTCCCTTGTGTTTCTCCTTTTCTGAGTTCTGCTTCTTCAAAGGCCGTGATGCCTTTGGTAAAGGCTGTTCTCTAGTTGAAGCTCTCGCAGGCCAGTGATTCTCAGTTGTTGGTTTTTATACTACATATTTAAAGAGTTGCCTTGAGAGCTTCTTCAAACCTCTGGTTGTGCCATCCTTTTGATGATGCTGGATTGCAATTCCCACTACAGTATTCCTGAGTGTTGGCCATGCAGAACCACACAGTTCTCTAAAGCCTTATCCCAGCCACCTACAATATGAAATTCCCATTGACCTACCTTTCAGGGCTGTTAAGATTGAGAGCATGGTTAGTTATCTGCACTTTCATGTTATCCTGCATTTCATCCTTGCAAGACTATTCAAAGCTGATAATTGTCCTCCTTATGCAAGTTTCCTTCCTTCCAGGGAAGGGTGTCTAATTTCATTCTTTCTGTCCTGATTCCATTCTAAGCTCAAGATAGGATGAGCAGTTAATCAAATATGTACCTTTCATTCCTGTTGCAAAGTCTTAAATCAGGGTAGATTGTGTTTGCCTGCAAATGACATCCATTCCATATACTTTTACTTGGAAGTAAGTCCCATTTAAACAAAATAAGCTTCACACTAAGCTGAAAGTGTAATAGGGGTTCTATAGGCATGTATTTTAAACCAGATATACATTTACTGTCGTGTAGAGACATTAGAACTTACAAGAGTTGTAATAATCTCAGAATAGACACAGAATGTGTTCCGCTTCATGAAAATGTTAACCTATACTTGGCTACTCTTGTATTTGGGCTTTTTGAAATTAAAATGCTTTCTCCCCCAAATAATGGAAAATAAAGATAACATTGTAGATCAGCATTGAGAACTTTATGCCCAGCTGTTCCCATGGTAGGGATAAGAGATAGGACTTTAATATATAAAAAATTAAGGACCTTTACAGTCATCTTTGCTCACAGTTTGAACCACATATGCAGGACAAATCAGTAGAGCAGTGTTCTGAAGGACCCCCTCTCTGCAAAAATGAGGTTTTGGGTTTTCCTTACTAACTTGTGACTGTACATCAAGTGTGACATGTTTGAGTTTTTCTAATTTGTGGAATACAATAGAGACATGGTAAATGAGTTGGGGCAATCAAGCATATTTGTCTGTCCTGCTTAATAATGTTGTTTTGTATTGGTTAGTGTAATTGCCTTTAAATTTATTAGCTAGCTTGCAAATTGAAAGTCAAAACATACATTAAATACATAATGTTTTGGGAAGGTATAATTTAATCAAATGTCTGTCCTTTCATTGCAGTAAAATGTTCATTGGAGGCCTAAGCTGGGATACGAGCAAAAAAGATTTGACGGAGTATTTGTCTCGCTTTGGAGAAGTGGTGGACTGCACAATTAAAACAGATCCTGTCACAGGGAGGTCTAGAGGCTTTGGCTTTGTGCTTTTCAAAGATGCTGCCAGTGTTGAGAAGGTATGTAAGTCTTGGTGTTAAATGCATCTTTCAATACTTATGAAGTATTTTCATTTTCTGAGTCTGAATTTGAACTCGTGTATTTTTAGGTTTTGGAACTGAAGGAACACAAATTGGATGGCAAGTTAATAGATCCCAAAAGGGCAAAAGCTTTAAAGGGGAAAGAGCCACCCAAAAAAGTGTTTGTTGGTGGACTGAGTCCAGATACATCTGAAGAGCAAATAAAGGAATATTTTGGTGGCTTTGGAGAGGTATAATCTTTGTTGTTGTCTTTGTCTAGCATTTTTTGTCCCTACAGTTGAGGGGTATTTTGTGGCATACTTACTGGTAAAACATTGCTTGTTCTAAATTGTACAAGAAGCCTGCAACTTGTGCATATTTAACTTGTATGCATTCAGCTTTACATGCTTGGCCAAATTTAAAAAGGGTTGGGCATCCAGTAAAAAGAATGTGGCAATCTCATCCACCATTGCACCCAGTGTGTTTTGACTGTAATTTTGGCTTTAGGCACGATCCCCAAAAGTTGTGGGCTTACTGTAATATAGTAGTTTTGAATGACACTGTCTGCATTTGCATACAACAGTAAGCTAGACCTTCTGAGTGAGCAGTGTTCCCTGGTCACTCCTTTATATTGATCCCCTGGCACAAACAGGATTAATGTAGGAGGGAGCTTTGACATCTCATTATGTCCACGTTAGGGATCATAGTTTGTTGCAAGAAGCTATGATCAGTAAAGCTGATTCAAAATAGGCCAGAAAGTCTGGCTTATTATGTGCAGATGTGACCTTTGAGTAGCTTGATAGCTTTTCTCTTGGGGTCGTTGACTTTTAGAGCTTTTGAACATCAGTTAAGACTTTTCTTGCAAGCTGCCTAAAAATATTAATTATTGGTCAATACACTGTAATGCATCTGGTGCTTAAGAGTAACATAAGGAAAAAGATGAGCCTTGTCTCAAAATATTTGTAGTTAAATTGCATCAATGAGGTAAAAGAGGGGTGAAGGAAGAACTAAGAGGATATCAAAAAGAATGACGGAAGAGCATTGGATGAATGTGAGTAAATGTAGCTTGAGTTCGATCAGAGTCCAGGGGAAGGATTTGAGAGCATGTAGAAGTTAGAGATTTAGTTTTAGGCATGAGGGTTTGCAAGAAAAAATGGGATGGTAAAGGTTGGAAGCTGGAAGAGTGAAGGTATATACACATTGCAAAATAGGGGCCAAGAGGATGAAGGAAGGCTGTGTCGGATGGGACTGATGGGAGTTGTAGATCAAAACAAACAGAAAGCACTAGTTTGGTGAAAGCTGACATTGGGTTAGATTTAACAGCTTTTAACTGTGGTTTTCAGATAGAAAATATTGAACTTCCCATGGACACGAAGACAAATGAAAGAAGGGGTTTCTGTTTCATCACATACTCAGATGAAGAACCGGTAAAGAAATTGTTGGAAAGCAGATACCATCAAATTGGTTCTGGAAAGGTATTGCTTTGTGTTTGTCACTTCCAACTTCTCTTGCATGCAAGAGTGATGATAGTTCAGAATGTTAAGTCCTTTGTGTACGTAGTATTATAGTTCTGCACTTTTGTTTTCATCTAGTGTGAGATAAAAGTAGCACAGCCCAAAGATGTATATAGGCAGCAACAGCAGCAACAGAAGGGAGGCAGAGGCGCTTCATCTGGTGGGCGTGGTGGTTCCAGAGGACGTGGCAGGGGTGAGTGTGCCTTAAATCTTAACTGCTGAAATGTGTCTCCAGAAACCATCTGAATCAGGAGTTGCAACGTGAGGGGTGTTCTTGGAGTGATACTACATTGTAAGACTGAGGGCAGAGATTGTTCTACATTTTTTAAAAATTTGGGAGCCTTTGTAGCTGAATATTAGAGTAAAAAAGCTTTAAATACTGTGGCTTTTAATTTTTCTCTAACATAAAAAAGCAGGCTAAAGATTTCATGTCATAATCACTTTATTTTAGGTCAAGGTCAAAGCTGGAACCAAGGGTATAATAACTATTATGATCAAGGATATGGAAGTTACAACAGTCCTTACAGCGATCAGAGTTACAGCAGCTATGGTGGATATGATTATTCTGGGTACAACTACCCAAGTTATGGCTATGGACAGGGATACGCTGACTACAGTGGTAAGCCTCTTTTCTTTCAACATTGCCTCTAGTTCATACTATAGATTTAGGGTAGTTTTATGGTCTTTCTCATCCTGGCATCTATGGGGCAGGAAGAGGAGGGTATTGCGTATTTCTTTATGGATTTTTAGTTGTGGGAGTTTCTAAGAGTTGTGGGAGTCTGTATTGAAACTGATAGAGGTTTGTGTAAGTATGTAACGATTCCGATGATAGTTTGGTACAGCATCTTTTGAGTATCCTGTGGTTTTGAGATGGACTTTGAAGCTGCAATTTCTCTCCTGAACAGGACAGCAAAGCACTTACGGAAAGGCATCCCGAGGTGGCGGTAATCACCAAAACAACTACCAGCCATACTAAAGGAAAACCTGGAAAGAAACAGGTGTGTATTGAGTGAAAGTGTCACCACCCATACGTCTAATCTAATTTAAAGATCAATAGACAAACAAGTATAAACCACTTTTCTTGGATAGCCTTTTTCTAAAAAAAACTTTTTTAAAAAACGTGTTTTGAAATGTGTTTTTAAAACTCTTTACTTTTAAGTGTCTATAGATCTTTAACTCTGTAAAAGGTGGTTCATCGTCCTTAGTACTTCAGAGAAACATAAGAGTTTTTCTGCTTACATTGTGTGCCAGGTGGTGTAGAGGAATAATTAAACTTAATAGAAGTGTTAACCAACAGGTAAAGTACTGAAATGGGTACAACTTAAGCAAAACAAGATTGTTGTCTTCTAACTCTGACATTATACCTTGTTTGTACCCGCCAGCGGGAACTTCATTGCAGGCCGTGTGTCACCCTGACCACGTCTATCTCTGGGGGTCGCACGTTGCAGGCAGAGCGCAAGGCATACACCAGAAAACGCTGTCCTGTGGTATGGTCTCTTCCAACTTCATGTACCAGCGTAAAGATTAAAGTGGAAAACTTCAGACTTTGGCTTCTTTTTAAAAATCTTCTTTGAAGATTTAAGTGTCTTAACTTAAAATGGTTTTTTACAGGAGTTAAAGTGCATAAATGCCTTTACAGCTTAATCATTTTTGGTCTTCTGTTTAGTGTTGTATATCAATTGTGGAACCTCGTTTTAAGTGTTCGTTCTTTAAGATTTAATGCTTGCTTTTTTCTTTTATAGCTATTAGTGAATTCTACAAACCTAAACAAACTTTTAAATCTGGAAACATTAAAGATCATATGCAGATGGCAGTTTCTATTTAATCACTTGGCTAACAATAATTTTCCTTGTATTGCCACTTTCTCTTTCCCGCTAGCAGTTGAAGCCGTGAAAGGCTCTTCTACAGCTTGGTTTCTAGTAAACCAAGAACTTCCTTGCTGAGTTTCTGCAGTTCTTTGACATAGCTCCATCATTTGAGCTGAACTGGGACGCCTGGGCATGTAAAGTGCAATTGGGTCATCAGAAATATTTCATGTTGACAGAGATGCATATGATCTTTAACAGTGAAGCGAGGAATAAATAGAGGACTTAAAGCAGTTCATGAAAATGGACCTTTTAAAAACGATTGTAAACGTTGCACTAGTCTCATAATGTTTTTTTGTCTTGGTTGTAGGTAGATTCTACAGCAAAGCCATCTTGCAGAACATCAGGACTGACTGGAGGGTGGTCTTCGTGACATGAGATTATTTTGTAAAAGACTTTTAGTGTATGACACAACAGTGTCCAACTGTACATAGCGGCCGAATAGTTTTCTTTATGGTTTTTACTTTTTGTCCTTTTGTCATCTGTGTTTGATGCCAATGTGGTTCTGGTGTTTATACAATTTTTATTTGTATTTCTTTGTTGAATGGCTCAAATAAAAATGCTTATCTTCTGTGAGTGCTGTCTTCAGCATTTTGAGAATACCACGGTGGTTGTATCAGGCTCAAGAATACCATTAGGTACTTGTGAGCAATATTGCAACATGTTAAACCCACACTGTGTGTGCTAGAGAAATGCAAGGGTATGTGTGTCTCAACTGTATTCCATGCTGTACTGCAACATGATTCTATCACCGACGTTTTCATTTAAAAAATGAAGAGACTTTATTGATTATAGAAGCAAGTGTGATCTTTTATGTTGATATATAGTCCCTAATCTATGTATGATGCAGCTGCTTGGAGGGAAGTCATCCCTTTTCTTTGAAAAACACTGAACAGAGACTGAAACATACCCTAGGTTTACTGAAAATTGTTGGCTGGTTGTTTGGGTGTTTTTTTTTTTTAAATTGCATTTTAATTAAGTTGTGCAACTAAGGTGTTTTTACTACTAAGGAAGACAAAATGCTGTTTCATTAAAACAACAAACAATCTAATCAAAAGTTTTAAGTACTAGGAGGGTTGTTTGTCCATTGCTCATGCTTTGACACCGACTTGGCAGTTGCAGCCAACACAGTCTAGTCTGCTGCTGATAAACACAATGGGGTGATGCAGTGTGTCTACTTAGCCTTAGTTATGATAATGACAATCACTGGCATAAACACTAGGGCTTTCAAATGGAATCTAAGAACTTTGTCTGATCTTCGGAAAACTAAAGGTATGAATAGTGTTTAGTCTCTCCATCTCCCCCTGAGCTTTATTTTTTTGTAAACGAGCAGGCTGTGTCTTAGCAGTCTTTAGATTTCTACAGTCCAGTGACCTTAACAGTAAAAGGAATCTAAGGTAGAAATGGAAATGAGTGCTAGTCAGCAGGAAAAGCAAACCCTATGAAAATAATCAGTGCCTGGGGAGTTTACTCCATGAGTACTTGCCCTTTCACTATTGCTCCCTTATCTAGTATTATATGGTATTTTGGGATGTGGCTTTTTCAGTGCTGCATTCTTTCTATATAAAAGAATATATTAAAGAATAATAAAAACGATAGTCTGGGTTTTATGAGGCAAGAGGCTCTTTTTCTCATTGAGACCAATCAAACTGTCAAGTGATCTCGCCTTACCCTAATGTTGAGTGGTCACCAAAAAGGACCTTTGACCATGATAGTAATTGAGCAATTTAAATAATGGTCACACAGTTTCGATGTTAGTATGCAATACAGTACATGTAATCTGAGAGGGAATCCTACTTCCCCATCCTTTTTTTGCATTTAAAAACTTTCCCCTGTGTCCTCATCCTTAGAAGTTGCCACCAGTTCTTTGAAGAGAGCCAGCATGGTGTAGTGGTTAAGAGCGATATGGTGAACTGGGTTTGCTTCCCCGCTCCTCCACATGCAGCTGCTGGCTGACCTTGGGCTAGTCACACTTCTCTGAAGTCTCAGCCTCACTCACCTCAGAGTGTTGTGGGGGAGGAAGGGAAAATAGATTGTTGGCCGCTTTGAGATTCCTTAAGGGGAGTAATAGGTGGGATATACAGTGGTGCCTTGCAAGACGAAAAGAATCCGTTCTGTGATTCTCTTCGTCTAGCGAAGCAAGCCCATTGACGGATTAGCGCTTTTAGTGGCTTATCAGCTTATCGGATCAGCTGATTAGCGGCTTAGAAAAAAGGGGGGGAGCAAACCCCCCCGCAGGAACTCACAAGACATTTTCGTCTTGCGAATCAAGCCCATAGATTTGTTTTGCGAAGCACCTCCAAAACGGAAAACTTTCGTCTAGCGAGTTTTCCGTCTTGCGAGGCATTCGTCTTGTGGGGCACCACTGTAAAGTCCAAACTCCTCTCTTTCAAAACTACGGTAAATCTCGGGTCCTAGGAAGATAACGAAGCTGCCATATGCCCTAGTCAGACCACTTGGCTATTCAGTAATATATTTCCTATGCTGATTTGCAGGATTTCCAGCATTTCAGATGCAGGGTCTCCTACCCCTATCTGGAAATGCCAGAGTTCAAACAAATTTCTAAACCCTTCATCCAAAGATCACAGAGCAGGTTACAATATACTGTAAAACAAAAATACAATCAGTAAAAACAATCCCCCCCCCCCCCAGTTTAAAAGGCTATACAGTCGTACCTTGGTTGTCGAATAGAATCTGTTCGGGAAGTCTGTTCAACTTCTGAAACTGACAACTAAGGCGCAGCTTCCAGTTGGCTGCAGGAGTGCGTTCGGGAGCCAAAATGTTTTGAGTTGCAAGGTGCTTGGGATTCAAAGTACGACTAGATGGTTTAATTAGCCTAAGGCCTGGGAAAAGAACCATTTATTTGCCTAGTGTATACGGATATTTAATGAGAGCCTCGACATCAGGAAGAGAGTTTGCCCTTGAACGTGAGACTTTGAGGCAAAGCATTCTCACTGACAGACTAGCATGTTCCCCTTCATAAACTAAGGGTCTTGTATATTTTAAAGACTTAACTAGTTTAGAACTCTAGTTTCAAAGAATGCAGTCTTTTTCAGATTGAATAAGCCAGCAGGCAGGTGTGTATAATACTGGGAGGGAATTGTAAGCAGTTCAGAAAGAAATGAAATGCAGAAAAGAACAGTGATAACTAATTAACACTGACTGTTCGCAAGAAGCTGTTATTGATAAATCCTGGCAGCGTTACTAAAAACCTGTGAGCCAACCCAAAAGTGACAGCACTGAACCTCTTGATGAATTTAATTCATGTTAACTGTCTCCTCTTGAAGCTCACTTGTTCCAGTATGGCAATCTGCTCTCTGCCACCTGTGAAATTCCTGTATTAAAAATATGCTGTTTGTACTACTGGTATATTTTATGTAGCACTTTACTGGCATCTATTATCCCTAAAAGAACCATGCGGATAAATCAGTATTAAGCCCCATTGATGATGGAAGATTGGCTGGGTGGGTAGCCCGGTTTAAGAGCGCCCAGCAAATAGTAGTGTGCCTGTTTTGCATGTGAGCACAATGCCCCAGATTCAATCCTCCCGGCATCTCTAGGCGAGACTGCGAATATACTGAGTCAAAAGAGAGCAGGCAGTATTGTTTCACACACTATAATCCAGGCTGCTATGCATTTTTTGAGGTTCTTAGTACAATATTGCCTGTCTAATTTTCAAATGTGTAATTGCTTTCAGATTTGCACAGGGATGGCCGTTTCAGTCTTTTGCAGCAAAAACGAAGGGCCTCGTGGCGCATTGAAAGAGGTTTATTATGACATGGGCTTTGGTGGACCACAGTCCGCTTTATCAGGTGGATGAAGCTGATGCTTTTTGTTTTTTAAAAAGATTCTATTTCGATAAATAAAAGTGGGTACTCAGCATGTCTCTCACACACAAACCCATCTCGTTTCTTTCTCATACAGCACTGCACAAAGCGTTTCTCATCGCCGAACGTGTTCTGGACGCGCGTGGGATTGTTCACAGGATCGTTCGCCTGTTAAATGCGGGCGGAAATTTGCAAACGCAATAAATGCAATAGCAAACGGTCGTGGTCGTGCAAGCTGTGCAAGAGCCGGTGGCGTGTTCATAATCCAGGACAGATTTTTTTAAAGTACTTTTTATTAATTTTTCATAAATAACAGGCCATATTAATAAAATACCAAATCATAATACAAGTAAAAGAGCCAATTAATTCAGTTCCGAATTAAACACTTGGATGACTTCCCTTGTTCTGGTTATCAGGAGTTGATGTGATTCCTTGGCCCTGCTCCAGTCCTGTTAATCGGCCCAAATACAATAGTTCCGATCTTAATCCTTTATTTTAGCAGCTACTGGTCTAATCCAGGACAGCCTTGGGCCGCCGCCGCCTAACGCCCTTCCTCTCCTGCGAGGGAGTCGCGCGGCCCTTTCTTCCCTCCCGCGTCCCGGAAAGACCCTCGCGGGATCTCCGGCTCCGAGACCTCCTCTTTCACGGAATGGCGGCGCTTCTGTGACAGGAATAAAGGGAGCCCGAGTGGCGCTCCGAGTTCTTCTGTGGGAGAAATAAACCTCCTACATCCGGGGTTTGTGTTGTGAGGCCTGTGATGGCGGCCTTCCTATTGTCTGCTCCCCCCTTATTATTCACTTCAGTTTTATTTTATTTATTTATTTCATTTCAGTTTTATTTGTGATTTTATCGTTTTGTAATGTCTTGTTAAAACTGCTGCGGACCTGCTTTTTTGTTTTTTAAACTGCCCTGGGATTACATGAGGGAAGCTGAGGCAGTCCTAACGAATAATAAATAAACGCAATAACAACAAGCAACACGACCGAAGGGGCTGACTAGACTAGCGGAATAGAAAAGACGCCACGCCGCCACCGGCGGCCCCTCTATGTCCCCCGTCCGCCTGCGTCTCTATGGTTTCCTCTAGCAAAACGACCTCAAGGCGAGGGAATGCGCGCGCACGGCGTGAGGAAGGGAGGGGGAGAGAAAGAAAACTGGGGCGTCGGTCACGTGGCCGCGCCGCCGCCGCATTCCTTCCGTCGGCCATTTTAGGTTGGCAACCATCGAGGCGGCGCCATTAAAGTGCGAGAAAGGAGGGAAACGCCAGCAGCCCGCGCTTGGCACGTCGCCGCCGTCGCGGTTTTCGTCGCGGTCGGGCAGCGCAGCCCCTACTGACTCCTCTCCCCCCCCCCGCCTCGCAGGATCCCGCCTTCTTCTTCTCTCCCCCCCCCCCAACAAACCTTCGGTGACGCTCCTCTCTCCCTTTTCCTGCGAGACCAGCCGGCCGAGGCACCATGTCGGAGCAGTCGTTGGCCGGAGATGCCGCTGCCGCGGAGGCTTCGGAGCAGGCCGAGCAGCCTGAAGGGGCCTCGGGCAACGGAGGCGGTGGCGGCGCCGAAGGAGGTGGCGGCGGCGGAGGAGGAGGAGGCGGCGGCGGCGGCGGCACAGGAGAATCGGAGGGAGCGAAAATCGACGCGAGCAAAAACGAGGAGGATGAAGGGTAGGCGAGCGGGTGGTGGAGGAGGAGAACGACGGTGGGCCTCATCCCGCCTCGCGTTGACCCGCCTGCTTACTCCCGAGTCGGGAGAAACGTAACCGGCGGCATTATTTCCTAGGGGAACCTCCTTTTCCCCTCCCCAAAATTGGTTCTGCTGCCCCCTCAGTGGTGCTTCGCTTCCCCTCCCCCTCCCCGGGTAGTGTTAGGATGGAGAGGCGCGAGTCCTCCGGGGAGGAAGGAAACGGGGGTCGTGGACGCTTTATCTGATGCTTTTACCTGATGGCTTCCAGGTCTAAGCGGGCGAGCGGCGCTCCTGCGCCTCGGGCGACTTCCGAGGAGCAGCTGCCTGTTGCAAGAGCGATCTCTTCGTTTCGCAGCCTTACTTTGCTCCGGAGACGGGTGGGTGGGGGTGGGTTGTGCCTATGTGTTTCTGGTTTTATGGCCCTCGAGACCTTGCCCGTAGGGTCTGCGTTAGCGAACCCCGCGTGGCTTCTTTTTTATATATAAAGAAAGAGTGGCCCCCGTTTGCTTCGGCAGCCCTGCCGACTTTGTAAGGGAGAAGAGTTGGAAGTCACTCTCGGGTTGCAACGGAGCAAAATGCATCTAACGCAGAGGGGGCTGCATGGTGCGAAAGTGGATGCTCCGGTGTGCATGGTCTGGGCGCTATAAAAATGCACTAAAACAGCCGTCTAGAAGTGGCTGTCAAATGCAGACGATGGCTTATGAGCCCTGCTGGTTTTTGTTTGTTTGTTTTTAGCCCAGGATGCGTGAAAACAAAGAGTTGTGGCCTCGCAGAGAGTAGACGGTCACAAGGCTCATTGTTTTCACTGCAGATGGACTTGCGCTGCTACCTCGCTAGAAATGGCGCGAGTGGAGCCCATTCTGTGCAAATTTTCAGTTGTGTATATTGTGCAAAAGACAGTCATATAAGCTCATGCAAGAGCTTGGTGGTACACATTCTGTAGCTTTCAAAACGAATGTGATGCTTTCCACTGAGCTCTCTTTTGTCCCGTCATGAAATCTACTTTTTACTTGGTGGTCCCATGGCATTGTCTTTATCTGTGCCTTGTGTTAGTGGCTGCAGAGATATGTGGAAATCCTGGGTGAAAAGCCCATCCCCACTGTTTATAATGAGGGTATCCACTATCTGGCCGAAGGTTGCATTGTCTTTCAGTGGATTAGGTTGGTCACCTAAGCAGCTTTCTTACTTTGAGACTTTTACAGTGTGGAAAGGATAACACTATGTTCCCTCAACTAATGTATATTGCATGTCTTATGTAATGCATGGGAGAAAATGTTAACAGGATAGCTGAGCAGTATCCTTTTGTAGCATATACATAAGTAATTTACTCTGGTGATAGCCATTCATTCATTTGTACTTCCGAGCCTAGAGTTTTGTAATGTGGTTTCCCTGGGGATGACTTTAAAGGTTTCCATTTATTAGCTTGTAAAATAAGAAGCAAAAGGTAGCCATGTTCCCCCATATGGGGGAAGAAACCTCTAGAATCCACAGTTGGGCAATATTTTTATTAGCACTAGCTAAAATGTAACAAAAATGTGGCAAGCTTTTTGGAGTTCTGGATGGCTTTAGCAAAACAACAACGTTATAATAAAACCACAACTTAAGAGACAACCAAATATATATATCACAGAACTAAGCAGCTGCCAAGTACATACTTTAAAGTGGCCAACCGTAAAGCCAGATCTTTAAAACTGGGACAGAAGAAAAGCCTTAGCCAGATGCTGAAAAGACAGCAAGTTGGGTGCCAGGTGGCCTCCCTAGGGAGATTATTCCATAGTGTTGGGCTCAAAAATACTGCAGCTCTCCTGGCTGGGCTATGTTATTGAGATAGTGCTAGTTAAGGCATACTAAGTAACCTAAATCACTGGGACTCAGCATGATGGTCTATGCTGCTATTTTATGTGATAGGTAAAGGTAAAGGTACCCCTGCCCGTACGGGCCAGTCGTGTCCGACTCTAGGGTTGTGCGCCCATCTCACTTAAGAGGCCGGGGGCCAGCGCTGTCCGGAGACACTTCCGGGTCACGTGGCCAGCATGACGAAGCTGCTCTGGCGAGCCGGCACCAGCGCAGCGCACAGAAACGCCGTTTACCTTCCCGCTAGAAAGCGGTACCTATTTATCTACTTGCACTTAGAGGTGCTTTCGAACTGCTAGATGGGCAGGAGCTGGGACCGAAAGACAGGAGCTCACCCCGCCGCGGGGATTCGAACCGCTGACCATGCGATCAGCAAGCCCTAGGCGCTGAGGTTTTACCCACAGCGCCACCCGTGTCCCTATTTTATGTGATTCTAAGTTCAAATATGAGCATCCATTTGCTATTAGCATTAAGCCTGGGCTGTTGAGACTGTCCCTCAACTGTGGAGCACTCTTGCCTTTGAAACTAATCAAATGATGGTTCCTGGTTTATACAATACTGAATGAGTGCTACTGAGAACCTTAATAATAATAATAATAATAATAATAATTAATAATTTTTTATTATTTATACGCCGCCTGTCTGGAAGGCTTACAACATATCTAAAACCATGACAAAAACATCAATCCTTAAAAACTTCCCTAAACAGGACTGCCTTCAGATGTCTTCTAAACGTCAGGTAGTTGTTAACCTTGACATCTGAAGGGAGGGCATTCCACAGGGTGGGTGCCACTACCAAGAAGGCCCTCTGCTTGGTTCCCTGTAACTTTACTTCTCGCAGTGAGGGAACCAGCAGAAGACCCTCTGAGGAGAACCTCAGTGCCCAAGCTGAGCGATGGGAGTGGAGCTGCAGGGTTAACCACTTGTGTTAAAGCTATGTCCACATAGGTTGAACCAATTCCTTTCTGGGTAGCTGTTTTACTGCCATAATATATAAAGCAGGCCGTAGCCGACTTTTGAGCATCTGTACACGTGAGTAGTTTTTTTTAAAATGGGCTTTGCTCACGGTCTTTGGAAAGAATTGTAACCCCATATTTATGCCTCTTGCCTTCTTTGGTCCTAAAATGCTGTCTTGGCATGATTTAATTAGCAGGAATAATTTCTTCCTATACTTGTGAAATCTTTTCATTTCTGGCCTTGCCTAATACAGTAGTAAAGAATGTAATATGCCTACAAGATGATCCAATGACATTCCTGCACTGCTAGTAATCTTGTTTTCTGTGTGATAAAGATAGCAGATGTGCAACTGGATTGCAGTTTCATTTTGTACTGAAGTGCTCTGAATCTGTGAAACTCATTTATGCTCTAAACCTGAAATGGGTTAACAGTCAGAACTTCCAGAAGGGAACTCCGAAAATTGTAATACTTTTAAAGATGCTCAGTGTTAGATTCATTAGACCAGTGTTTCTCAAACTTAGGTCCCCAGCTGCTGTTGGACTACAACTCACCATTCCTGACCACTGGTCCTGCTAACTAGGAATGATGGGAGTTGTAGTCCAGTATAAGCTGGGCACCCAAGTTTGAGAAACACTGCATTAGGCATTCCGTTGTCTACTAGATTACAATTATTGGACTTCTTGCATGGAAACTGTAACAGTTAAACCTGTAGGAGTTTGCATTCCAGGTGTGGTTCTCTAATGCACCAATATCTTCAGTAAGCAGGGAGGCCTGCACCACAACATTATCAGTAAAGGCAGCTGTTCAAATAGTACATTTGAGTTGTATCTTCCACTTGGAGTGCTCAGAGCACCATAGAACAAACCAAACTTGTAAGTATCCATTCACTTGGTGTGTTCTTAATAATCCTGTGCAGGTGACGAGACAGGAAAGACCTTGACAGTTCAGTTCAGTGTATCACAAATTACTGAGCATGAACAGCCCAATACAAAGGTTGTATACTAGCAACCTCTGTCAAATTATTTGCAAGATTGTAACAAACATGCCAAATTAGTTTTTTTAATACAATCATTAAAAAGATAGGGGGGGAGCTGGTAAGTTTGTCTTCCACATTCACTTACATACCTGTCTTCAAATTTATTTATTTTTGCATGAGCCTATCTTGAAAATAGCTTCAGGGAGGCCAAATGGCCGAAATATTGGGAAATTTTGGAACAAGATGGAGACAGAATAAAATTGCAGAGCTTTGAAAAATTGAAAAACAAAGTGCGAGATTGGCTCCATTATTACGAAATAATGGAGGCAT
The DNA here is from genome assembly GCF_965112155.1 of Podarcis liolepis. Classification (NCBI taxonomy): domain Eukaryota; kingdom Metazoa; phylum Chordata; class Lepidosauria; order Squamata; family Lacertidae; genus Podarcis; species Podarcis liolepis. The sequence goes on along the minus strand of NC_139564.1, from coordinate 13,406,577 downwards.
ACAATTTGGACAAAAAAAGTTGGTTTCCAGGTGGAAAAATCAAAATTGGAAACAGAATTATTAGACCCAAAAATTAAGAATTTGTCAAGAATGTATAACTTGCTGTTGAAATGGAATACTCAGGATGAAATGGTGAAATCAGCTATGATTAAATGGGCACAAGATGTTGGACATAACATAATGATGGCTGGCTGTTATGGACCACAGGTATGAAATTCACAGCATGTAATTAAGAGAAAACTTAATGAAAATGATTTATAGGTGGTACATGACACCAGTCAAGCTTGCAAAAATCTACCATTTGCCCAAGAATAAATGTTGGAAATGTAATGAGACTGAAGGTACATTCTTTCACCTATGGTGGACATGCCCAAGGATTAAGACATTCTGGGAGATGATTTATAACAAAATGAAAAAGGTATTCAAATATACCTTCCTGAAGAAACCAGAGGCCTTTCTCCTGGGCATGGTCGGCCAATTGGTGCCAAAGAAGGATAGAACTTTTTTATGTATGCAACAACAGCAGCAAGAATACTCATCGCGAAGTATTGGAAGACACAAGATTTACCCACCTAGGAAGAATGGCAGATGAAGTTGATGGACTACTGTATTTTTTGCTCTATAAGACTCACTTTTCCCCTCCTAAAAAGTAAGGGGAAATGTGTGTGGGTCTTATGGAGCGAATGCAGGCTGCGCAGCTATCCCAGAAGCCAGAACAGTAAGAGGGATTGCTGCTTTCACTGCGCAGTGATCCCTCTTGCTGTTCTGGCTTCTGAGATTCAGAATATTATTTTTCTTGTTTTCCTCCTCCAAAAACTAGGTGCGTCTTGTGTTCTGGTGCGTCTTATAGAGCGAAAAATACGGTATATGGAATTGGCGGAAATGACTGGTAGAATCCGAGACCAGGGAGAAGAGTCGGTGGAAGAGGACTGGAAAAAGTTTAAAGATTATTTACAGAAATACTGCAAAATTAATGAATGTTAGAAGAATGTTGGAATGAAGATATATGGCTTTAGTAGAAATGTTATAAGGAATTAAGTATAAATAGATTAATAGAATATTAAAGGGGAAAAATAAGGTCAGAATGTTAAGATAATTTTAGGATAGAAAACAGGAAGATGGAAAGGAATTGCTGAAATAATTAACGGAAGTGGAATACAAACAGGGAGGTGTGAGGAGGTCGCTGAAATAAGTGAATGAAAGATAAGATATTGAAATTATTTGATGTGTTTTAAATTGCTTTTGTTTTGTTAGTTTTATGTGTTAGTGTTTTGTGTTAGTGTTATGTGGTGTTTTTGCATTGTATTGTATTGTCTATTCTTTTTGTTGTTGTTTTTTGTAGTGTTTAAATTGTTGGAAAAGCAATAAATATTATTTTTTTTTAAAAAAATATCTTGAAAATAGCTTCAGGAAGCCTGCAGCTCTTATGATTTCTCTTATTGCTCTTAGTTAGCGCTCAGCCTTCCGCGGAGGTGGTTCTTTTTACGTGAAAGTTGCAGCTCAAAGATGGGATGTTACTTCTAGCAGCAACCCATATTGCGTCACATGGTGTTTCAGGCACAGCTGCAGTTAAAAGGTGCAGCCTTAAGATAAGGAAATCCCTGACTGAATGCAAGGTGGTGAAGGGACAGCCTCCTGAACAAAAGTTAGTATGTGCCTTTTTCCGGTACAGTTACAACAGTGGGAGTTGATCAGTGGGCTGTCCCCCCCCCCCTTTCCCTGTTTTAATCTCAAAACAATTTAGGCTAACCCTTCCCCCAAGCTCTGACTTACTTAAGTATTATTCACTGTTCATTCTGTGGGGAGTGGTGGACATGTCTCGACCTCTTTGCTTGGAAGTAGCTCCTGGGTTACATACTTGATTTGGGAGAGGTCTGTCATCATTGATAGCAGTGCTGTCTTGTGTGAAAATCATTGTAATCACAAAACTAGTTCATACAGGACTTCTGCAGCTTTGACTGTCATATTTATTTTTTATTTTTTGGTCTTGGAGCCTGCTGCAATAATCAACCTGACTAGTTTGTGCACTTCATTGCTTTTATACCATACAAACATTCATGGGGTTGGATCCAGGCTGCCCATTAGTGGAAGGGTTGGGGTTAACTTTACTATTTCCTCCTTTCCTTTCTGCAGTTCCCACGCCCTTCCCCTGAGATCTGTTCCCGAGGGAGGGGCCTCTGGAATAGCATTCAGTGTTGCTTTGGAGGCTTAAGAGGGAATTGGTGAAACTTTCCTCCCCCCTTTCCCTTCCGCAAGGAGGAGCATCCACTGCAATCCACTGGGTTGCAGAAGTATATTCACTCACAAATTAGCAGAACTGGAACTAACACATCATTAGGATTCTTGATGCTTGGTGTAAAGCTTTTATTGTTGACGTTCTGCATTTTAGGCAACTGGTTTGTATTTGCACTAGCCTGTAAGAAACCCAAGCAGTTCACAAGAGAACAATAGAATCAGCCAGCTTTGGATGTGAAATTTAAGTAGCACCACTGGTCTCCGACCGCAATAAATTATCTATCTATCTTAGTAGCACCAGCCAGTTTATGTGGTTACTTCCATGTCAAAATGGCAGCGCTATATGTTTAAGTAATGTTCTAGCTATTAGAAGTACCTTGGGCTGCTGAGATGGGTGTTACCTTGGGATATGCTGGGATGGTAAAGGGGAGTAGGGTTTTGCTTTTACCGTAGCATTCTTGTTGCAATTCTGATTAGTTTCAGTAGTGTATTCATTATAAAAGGGGTGTGTAGCCCCTTTTCAGATGGCTTGCCAGTTGTCCCCCACACTGCTTGTTTTGGCAGGTACCTAGGTCTATGGGTGGGAGAGAACGGCAGGCATTGCTTTGGGGCAGGTTATCTAATGGCTATTCACATTGCTCTGCTACTGTTCTAGCAAAGTCCATTAAAGTCTGAACGTTTGTTTTCTTCTGAACATCTGAACGTTTGTTTTCTTCTGCAGGAAAATGTTTATCGGTGGCCTCAGCTGGGATACTACAAAGAAGGATCTTAAGGATTACTTCACGAAATTTGGTGAAGTTGTAGACTGCACCCTGAAGTTAGACCCAATTACAGGGCGGTCCAGAGGCTTTGGGTTTGTGCTGTTCAAGGAAGCTGAGAGCGTAGACAAGGTATGTGTTCAAGATGCTTTGTCATTGTTGCAAGAATTCAGAAAAGATCTATGCTAGTTCTTGCTGAGTATCCAAGGAAATAGAGTTTAAGATGCCATGTTTTTTATGCTTTATTTTTTTACAGGTCATGGATCAGAAAGAACACAAGCTGAATGGAAAAGTGATTGATCCCAAAAGAGCAAAAGCGATGAAAACAAAAGAACCAGTTAAAAAGATTTTTGTTGGTGGGCTATCTCCAGATACGCCTGAGGAAAAAATAAGGGAATACTTTGGAGGTTTTGGCGAGGTAAGTCACCTGCCCAGTCTGTTTATATTGAGTTAGTTTGGTAATTCCCCTACCTCCAGAACTGCTCAGAGTGGCTGATAGAATCTCCTGAGCAACTTTAGGGTATGTATAGCAGTGGGGAAGGGAAATAGACACTATTAGATACCACTCATACTTATTCACAACTTCCCCCAAAATATTTTTTGGAAAACAGTTTACTGACGAAAATGGGGCGAGGATTTTTTTGGGGGGGAGGGCAGAATTATTTCATCGCTGTAGGGCAAGTTTGACCCCCTGTTCAAATGCAACTGTTGGGAATAATGAAACTCATGACAGTTGGCATACCTAGGAAATCTCTGCTTGGTATTCCTTACAGAAGCAGCTCTGAGAAAAAAGGTCCAGCTACCCAATAAGAAAGCTGTCCCTTCGTGGTACTTTTAATCTCTTGTTTGCATGTAATTTTTGCGATGCTACTTTTGGTTCTTTGTTGTCTCCACATTCTTACTACCAGTTTCTATCCTGGCCTCAGTTTGAGGACATAGACATTTAGTTCATCCCTAAGAACTATCCTAAACCAGGTGCTTATTGGCTCCTATTGACTTCCCCCTATGGATCAGTTTAAAAGCTGTGTTGTGCTGTTCTGGATGTTACAGTTGTATTGGGGCTAATTTGTTTCCAGAGCAGTAGGGTATACTACCAGCTTCACTGAAATCAATGGGAGGCTTGCCCTGAGTTCAGCAGGATGTGGAGTGCACTGTTTATTATTGCTTCAGAACAAAACCACTGCCTAATTGACCCAGCCAATAAAAGTTCAAATTAAATATTAGAGTAGTAATATCCATAAGACAAACTGGTTGAAATTTTTCAGTTGCAGGCCAATTTCTTTTGAGAGCCTGAGATTTTATATGTATTCAAAATTCTACTGCAGGCATTTTTCTCTAATGGTTAAATTGGCTCTGAACAATTTAATGTTTCTGCAATTAACATAGTTTTCTTTCAGTAATTTAGTAATCCATTGTGGGGCGGGGTTACCTCTGGGCACTTTCCTGGGTGCAGAGGCTTATTTCAAACATTGCAGCAAACCATGAGCAAGGAAACCTACCGTGACTTAGTATGATGTGTGAATGGACAAATCATAGTCATACATTCTGAAGGCCATTTTGCCCAGAGACTTGGGTCTTGAGCAGGAAAATGGCTGTAAATAATGGCTTCCCTGCACTTCAGTTAAGACTATGGTTTGGTTTCTATTTATGGTTCATACAATCATTGATGGTGATGTTTCAATTTCAGCTGACTACTTGCATCCTGACTACTTGCATCCTCTATTGTTCTTATTTAATATAAATTTTGAAACAACGCTCTTCGTGTGCTTTTAGCTATAAGCTGTTCAAAATACATACTTTTGTGTCATCTGTGTATCTCTTGATCAGGTGGAATCGATAGAACTTCCCATGGACAACAAAACTAACAAGCGTCGTGGTTTTTGCTTCATTACTTTCAAAGAAGAAGATCCAGTGAAGAAAATTATGGAGAAAAAATACCACAACGTTGGTCTCAGTAAAGTATGTTTCAAGCTATGATTCCAAAGCACCTCCTCTTTAGAAAGAGAATCCTGGTTTTGCTTGGTCAATAACAGCCAGTTATTATCAAGACAGAAGAGTTGACAAGAAAACACAAAGGGAGGAGTCGCTGGTGGATGTTAGGGGTTAAACATTTGTTTAAAAGCATGCATGCACACACACAACTGTTAGAAATATTTTCAACTCTTCTGTTTTGAAAAAGCACCGCATTTTTCGCTCTATAAGACGCACCAGACCACAAGACGCACCTAGTTTTTGGAGGAGGAAAACAAGAAAAAAAATTTTTGAATCTCAGAAGCCAGAACAGCAAGAGTGAAAGCAGCGATCCCTCTTGCTGTTCTGGCTTCTGGGATAGCTGCGCAGCCTGCATTCGCTCCATAAGACACACACACATTTCCCCTTACTTCTTAGGAGGGAAAAAGTGAGTCTTCTAGAGCAAAAAATACAGTACTTTGAAATCATCGCTATGTACTTGATATAGAGCTTAGTTATCCAAGTGCTGGTCTTTATGTAGTTGACGACACCATCCATACAGAAGGAGGGCGGTATATTAGCAGGCTTGAGGTGAACCCCAAAGGCTTGCAGGAATGCACACTTCTTGCGAGAGGGAGGGGGAATCTGAAAACAGCCCAGTGAGGACTGGGCATGGGATATTGACTGTGCTGAGGCCTTTTGTAGGGCAGGGCGAAGGGTGGGACAGAACCTAGAAAACCAACTGCTTGTGACATTATGCTGGGAGTGGATAACTGTATGTGGCCAGTAGGCCACACCCTTAATTCCCCATCTTTTGGGCCAATGTCAGTGGGTGGGCTGGGATACCCGCTTGTCAAGGTTCAAAGGGGCTGCACCAAACGCTTTGCAGGTGCGCTATCAGCGTAAGCCTACCTTCAGAGGCGTTTGTTCATTTCAGTTGGTGCTGGTAGTGGGAGGTAATTTGAAGGTCCTTATTGCTCCTTTATATGGGACACGGGTGGCGCTGTGGTCTAAACCACAGAGCCTAGGGCTTGCCGATCAGAAGGTCGGCAGTTTGCATCCTCGCGACGGGGTGAGCTCCTGTTGCTTGGTCCCTGCTCCTGCTTACCTAGCAGTTCGAAAGCACGTCAAAGTGCAAGTAGATAAATAGGTACCACTCCGGCGGGAAGGTAAGCGGCGTTTCCGTGCGCTGCTCTGATTCGCCAGAAGCGGCTTAGTCATGCTGGCCACATGACCCGGAAGCTGTATGCCGGCTCCCTCAGCCAATAAAGTGAGATGAGCGCCACAACCCCAGAGTCGTCTGTGACTGGACCTAACGGTCAGGGGCCCCTTTACCTTTTATTGCTCCTTTATAGCTGCGTCTTTCCCTGTCCCACACAGGTGGGGCATGGTATTGTGAAAATGGCCTCTCAAGCCAAATTGGGAGTAATTAGGCCCTCGAGCCAGAGGTTCCCTACCCCGGATTACACCATTCAGTGTAACATTGCAAGCATTTAAACTTCAGTTTATGCTGGGTAGTTCATAATTTTGGAAACAGTATTTACTTCTTCTAAAAGAGCAATCCCTCTTCTGCCAGTGACTGGTAGATAGGCTTATTTGGAGCTTGTAACTTCTTACTAAAATGACATAGTTTCCAAAACTAAAACTAAGTTGTCGCTTACCAGCAAAGATTTTGCTGGTTAAAAAGATTAAGTTAAAGCTCCTGAATGTTGAGCAGCGCCTCTATACCTCTTCAAAGCTCAATTCTTACTAGTGTTTTTGTGAAAATGAAGATTTAACACTTAACTATAATATAGCTGCAGTTTTTACCTGCTGTAAGTTTTGTTTAACTGGAGGTGCCAACTAATTCCTTAAATTGCATTGCTATTTTTGATGAATTTAGTAGTGTTAAAGTAAATGGGCATTGAACCTGAAAGAGCTGCTCACTTGCACTTTGCAGAAATAACTATTACTTATCATTCTTTCAGTGTGAAATAAAAGTAGCGATGTCAAAAGAACAGTATCAGCAGCAGCAGCAGTGGGGAACACGAGGGGGATTTGCTGGAAGAGCTCGTGGCCGAGGTGGAGGTAAATTTTTTATTTAACTGGCACTGATACTTAATTCCAGTACCTGCTCGAAGATCTGTTCTCTCTAGTGCATGTTTTTCAGCTTTCTGTTTTAAAAATTCCCCAAGCATCTCTGTGAACTCAGTGCGCCTACCTGATCTACAGCGCCTGGCCCTAGGCATTGAATCTTTTTATATTAACTGACAGTCCTTTTTAACAATTCAGGATTACAAGGAACCTGAGTGGTTGCTCACAGAATAAAGTTATACTTCAACATAGTGGAAAGCTAGCTAACATAGCTTGGTGTTTGGCACAGTGTAGCTGTTGCTGAACCATACATAACACCCAGTATACTTAAAAATAAAATAATTTACTTGGAAATTCAGTTCACTGATTTCAGTGGAATTCCTTCCAGTTAAGTGTGCATAATAGCACTTTATTTCAAAGACTTTAACCTTGCCAAAAAGGCTTCTAGAGCAGCTTACAAAGATCAGTAGTAAGAGTAGCACATAAGCCATGAGAAAGAAAGGAGAACAGCAAGTTCAGGCACCAGTTCTTACAGTGCAGTTCCTACAGTGATCAGCTTAGTTCGAAACCTCCAGTAGCCTGACAACTGAGAAAGGCCCCAAAGCAGCTAGGGTCTCAGCAGAAGGGATGGAGTAGCCCAGCTGCCTTGTAGAGTTTAGGACTGTTCATTTTAGGCTATTCCCCCCCCCCTTCCCCCAATGACCATCTCTTACTTCTGTTGCAGGCCCCAGTCAAAGCTGGAACCCCGGATACAGTAATTATTGGAACCAGGGGTATGGCAACTATGGTGGATACAACAACCAAGGGTATGGTGGCTACGGAGGTTATGACTACACTGGCTACAACAACTATTACGGATACGGAGATTATAGCAGTAAGTGTAGATATGCTTTATATTTTGCATACCAGCAAATGCTGTTGATTCGGGTGATGGCTACCAAATCAGAATCCAGGGTGCTTTCTTTCTAGTGTCCGAAAGGCACAGCTGAGTAGCACTTTAATGGAAAATGCTAGGCTTCTGTTTTTAGCAGAGGAAATCTGTTTTAAGTAATTTGAAAGGCGGATCAATTCGCTAACGGAACACTGCACTTGCGTTTTTGGAGTGCCCTTTTGGGAGCTGTCCTCGGGATACGTCTGCACTGCAGCCCTTCTGCAGCTCTTTTGTTTTTTCCCTCCCTCGTTTTGTTCCTGTGTTGCTCTTTGGGCATTCACCTAAAACAGCCAAGGAACACCAGAGGCGTGAGACAGCCTGGAAGAGAAAAAGGCAGGCTCAAGCCGAAAGCTAGTGCGCCTTCTCAAACAAAACTTTTAACTTGGAAGGTGGTAGACATTGTTCTTCACAACGCCTGCACACACATTCTCAGTGATCCTGGCAGAAAGCTACAATCTTTTAGATGCCTTTCGGTGATAACAGTATTAATCAGGCATATAGTGACTTGTGCCCAGTACCTAGTAATCAAGAAGTGGTATTGTTTTTGTTTTAAATAGGCTTTCCATGATGGCACCAAGGTTGGACTTGTTAGTCTGCACTTAAATTCATACTGATTTGGCTTATTGACATCCGATGCCCTATTAAATGTATTTTAGGAGGGGGGATTATTATTTTATGTTATGAACTGCCCTGAGATCTGCAGATGGGTGGTATACTACTACTACTACTACTACTACTACTGCTGCTGCTGCTGCTAATGCTTTTAGAGCCCCATGAGGTTGCAGATTAGTCTAATTACAAAAGAGGTCATATTCTTAAGGAAATTTTTGGTCATTAACTTGAAGTTGCTTGCTCTCCATCCTTCAAAACTTCTGGTGAGACTTGAACGTCCTTCGTTATTACTACCACCTTCTGAGAGGAGATTTGTTGGAGTACCCCCTTTTAACCTGACACTGCCTGCTTTTATTTTGGAGATCTTAGCTCCGCGGGAGCACATACATCCGGTGCTATATGAGCTGCACTGTCTCCTGGTGGAGTACAGGATCAGGTTTAAGGTTCTGCTTTTAACCTTTAAAGCCTTATACAGCCTAGGACACCTCGTACCTACGGGACCGCCTCTCCTGGTATGCCCCACGGAGGACCTTAAGGTCTGCAAATAATAACACCCTGAAGATCCCAGGCCCCAGGGAGATTAGGCTGGCCTCAACCAGAGCCAGAGCCTTTTCGGCTGTGGCCCCGGCCTGGTGGAACGCTCTCTCACAAGAGACCTGGGCCCTGCAGGATTTGACATCTTTTCGCAGGGCCTGCAAGACGGAGCTGTTCCACCAGGCCTTTGGTCGGGGTTCAGTCTGATTCTTTTCTTTCTGTATAAGAACAAGCATTAAAGAGGCCTCCTAGCCCGCTCACAGGTCCTTTATAAGACCAGTTGGCCCTGGAGAATATTAACCATTCTCAATTTTACCTGGGGGCTGCCATCTGTCCAGATTTTAATTTGCTCTGAACTAATTTTAAGATGTATTTTAATTAATTGATTGCCTGTTCTTATGTTCTTGGGTTCTTTGTATACTGTGTTAGTTTTATGATGTTAGCCGCCCTGAGCCCGGCTCCGGCCAGGGAGGGCGGGGTACAAATAAAAATTTATTATTATTATAGAAGTCTTTAATGAATCACCTTGTTGGGCTGGTGAAGCTTGCATGGCCTGCTTCTGTAAAAGTAGTGGTTTGTCCCTATTTATCTTGGAATTGACAGGCATAAAAGAGGGCTCCGCTGTCATATGTGTGGTGCTAGCACTATGTGAAGAGCTTTCTTGAGGATCTAGCCTTTTACAAAATTAATAGATGGTCTTAAAGCTCAGTGGCCTCTTTAACTTCCGTGAGCCTTAAATTGCCTTTTCTCCTATTTAGATCAGCAGAGTGGCTATGGGAAGATATCTCGGCGAGGAGGTCATCAAAATAGCTACAAACCATACTAAATTATTCCATTGGCAGCCCACCCCAGACAGGTACGTCCCTCATTTGTAAGCTGCGCCGTAACTTTATACTTAATAGTAGCTGTTTTTGAGTACATTGCGTAAGATACTGTAATGATTGATGTTTTAAAATTTCGCAGCACCCAGAAGTGCTTACCGTAATGTAACGTAATGCCTTTGAAGATAAGTAACCCAGGCGCTCTTAAGCTTTTGCCTTTTGCCCTGTAAATTAACAAGTCAGTAAAGTTAACAGGTAAAGTACTGCTAATGGGTACAAATTAAGGAATTGCAGCGAAAACAGTATTGCCTACTAACTCTGATATTATACCTTGTTTGTACCCGCCAGCGGGAACTTCCTTGCAGGCCCTGTGTCGCGCTGACTTCCCGATTCTCACAGGCCCGCTCAATGCGGACAGGGTACGAGATGCTCACGCTCTCGAATGCTGCCGTTTGGTATGGTCTCTTCCAACATCCTGTATCAGCATTATAATAAAATGGATACTTCAAGCTTTGCCTTCACTTATTTCTTTGCTTGTAAAACTACTTGTAATGTAATTTTTAATGCATTTTTTACAGGCCCAGTAATGGTTAAATACGTCAGCTTTACTGAATAATTTTAACTGTTTGTTCTTCTAAGGATACAGCTTGTCTCTGGATTTTCCAGTCTTTAATTTTATATTTTATTAATCTATTTTAATGCTTGCTTTTCCCATTTTTATAGACGTTGTAGCAGTAATTGCAAGATGTTCTTGAGCTGAAGTCCTGTTGTGTCAACTCCTCTAACTTCTCAATATTATATACATATATATATACTACATGCACCTATTTATAGTATACCTATTTTAATAACCCTTTCTCCTTGTTGTATTTCTCTTAATGGACAAGTAGTGCTGTTTTAGCTGGCAATTATAAGTCTTTAACAGAAGTGTTTGGGCCAAAAATAGCCACTTGCTAAGCTACTACCGCTACTCAGTGGTGGTTGAGCATTAAAGGGTTTTGGGGAGATCCTTTACGGCATTTCGTGAATAAACAAGTATTTCTTGAGTAATTTCAGAGATGTGGAAAGACCCTTTTCCAAACAGTGGTGCACATGTGGATTTCCAGCTCATGGACTCTCCTGTTCAGCTTTAAAATAAAAAAAGCATATTTGATTAATGTTGATACAATATTTACATAGTGGGACATAGGGGTATCTAAACACTTTCTGTAACTTTGGCTAGAACTTGTGGCCTTCACAAACTGACCCCTCTTTCTTTCTCTCTAGGTGGACAAGCAGTATTCTCATTTGAAGATTCATTTTGAGGCGGCTCAGGCTGCCTGCTAATAGCAGTTCAAACTAAAATTTTTGTATCAAGTCCCTGAATTGGAAGTAAGATGTTGGTCCCTCTGAAGTTTGATTGCGTTCTCATTACAACAGAATTGCTTTCACCGTCTTTTTTTTTTTTTTTTTTTGCTACGCTTAAGGATCAATTTGATTTATGCCCACGCCCATTTTGTTCCCCAGTATTGTAGAACAAAAGTCTTGTGTTTAAAGCCCAGTGTGACAGTGTCATGACGTAGTAGTGTCTTACTGGTTTTTTAATAAATCTTTTTGTATAAATTGCACTCGCTTTTTCCCTCTTGGGAACAGGGAGGCTCTTGAGAGTTCTTTGAAGGTATTAAGCTGCTTATGCATCCATTTAGTAAAAATTCTGAGAGGACAACTGTGGCTGTACTTCACCAGTGGCGGGCAACTAATAACACAGCAACACATTTCCATAGCAAACAATTCCAGATTTCTTTATTATTTGGATTGTATTAGTAGTAGATAAGAGGGATTTAATGGATAGACAGGATCTAACATCCATCTTGGTTCCTCACCTTTGCGGAGCATCGCTAAGGCTTGCACAAATTCTGCTTCACTGCCTTGGAAGCTAGAAATCTGATCACTGTATTAAATGGCTTACAGTGGTTTTCAGATTACAGAAATGTTGCCCCGTTAACATGTGGACCCCAAAACACTAAGTGGCTGTGTTGATCATTTATTAAGAGACTTTATGCTCGAGGAGTTTGGCAGTGACAATCTCCTTGCACCACTCTTGGCAGTTCGTATTTGTATTGTGCTTGAGTCAGTCATCCAAAAGGCAGGATAATTCCAGTGTAGATCTAGCGGTTCTGAATTGACACTACCTACTGGCTGTGGGTTAGGAGCCAGCACAAGTTTTCTTCTCCTCTGTTCCTGAACTCTAGAAATACATTTTTAAAAAAACAACCAAAACTTCAGACAGTACAGTGGGGTCCATGTTACATTTATATTTTCCAGCCTTTACAACGGCACTTGCCCAACAAAGTATGACTTCTAATATCACTCAAAAAACATTGGCCAGATGGTACACAGATATCTATATTTTGTTTGATCACTGTCACATCAATATCTGTTGGAAACAAAACATTTCTATAAGCAGTTGAATCAAGAAAGACGGCACTTTTAAGCATTTCATTAATTTTGTACTGATTGTTATAACTGGCAATTGGGTAAGTACTGTGAAGGCTCCTGACAGTCTACTCTGGAATAAGAGACTGCAGAATGAATTGCTTCTGCCATGGCTTGTATTGCACAGTCCGTTCGTCTCAGCATGTTCTTATGGCTCTAAGGAGGTGCTTTTTTAGGGTCTGTCTACCTGCTGTCGCCAGTGGCTGGCAGCAAACCCCAGCATCTTTCTCGCTGCTTTTCCCCAAAATTCTTACATATAAAATGACTGTACATTGCAGTCATACGTGTCTGGACATATAGCTATTGACTGAAGTTCAGCCACTAATAGTTTTTCCGCCACAGAGGCTCCAGTTATAGGAATAAGTAGACACACCTGCACTAGGGCTCAATTTCTTTCTCTATCAGGCTGTTGCTTAATAAACATGAAACTAAACTGCAGTGAGGAATCATGTAGTGTGAGAATAAGCAAAAAACCATTGGGCAGGACATTGTGGTCTGGAGTTCTCAAGCCTGCTCTTGCCTATAGCACGACTTTCCCCCTTTAATAAAGAACTTTTCCTACTTGGTATCAGATTATTATTTAACCCTTAAACACCAGCATTTGTAGAACGTGGGCCTTAAGCATATAAGGGTGCAGAATAGGAAGTAGATGCAACAAGTTGGCTTAGAAATTGAAAGCATTTCTACCCCTGCACCATTGAGAATTTTGTTCAGGGTTTTGTCTTAATAGGTAAATCTATTGCCTTGTCACTTTTTATGATGCAAAATATTGAAAATGGGGAGTTAGCTCATTCCTTTATTGCAGGGCTGGGAAATCCGTGATCCTCCAGACGTTGTTGGACTCCCAATTCCTGGCAGCCTCAGGCAGCCTGGCAAAGGGTTTCCCATCCCTGCTTGCTTGCCAGCCCAACGGCAAGCGCTAGTGTGTAAAAGCAATTTGTAGCTGTTAACTGTACTTATTTGTAGATAGAAGACTTAAACAAAAATACTTGTGCCTTTCAATCTAGAACTCTTTATAGAATGCCAGTGCATCGTTTGAAACTGCTTAAAAGGATCCTTATGTTGGAATGGTGCCTGTGGCTAAAAGGATGATGAACACTACTATGACGAGGACAACGCTAACAATAATTATGATCATTTTAGTGTTTTTCCACCACATCTTCCTTGAAATCTTTGTAGACGTTTTTTGGAAACCGTGAGCCTGAAAGCAAATGGAAAAAGGCACAAGTCAGTAAGCAGGGCAACACACCAAATGGATGAAAGCGGCTGCTATAGAAATGTGGAAGTAGCTTTGTGTAACTTACAAATTACCCCAACAGTTGGTAATCGAAGTCTTAGCTTGCATTGTTTTTCAAACGGATGCAATTCAAAGAATTGTGTGTTAACACACTTAAGCTGTAATCTGAACCCTACTTAAGTGAATAAGCCCTGTTGAATTAAATAGGATTTATGAGTAAGCACGATTAGGATAATGCTGTTAGTTTTTTTCCATCAGGCTGCTTGAGTATTTTGAGAGCTGGTGGGAGAGAGAAGCGCAAAATGAGCCTAGAATATTTCTCCTCTTGGAATTCAGTGTCGTTGAAGCTGCTTGATTAGCATGAATTGATAGTTAAACACTTAAAACAGTTTCTTCAAAGGCCCTGATCACTAACGACTTTTTCTTGGAGGAGTAATTTGTGGTGAGCCCCCAAAGTAAGCATCTTGCTGCATTGCTAGCAAATGGACCACGTGGCTTCCCTGTGGATCCAACAAACTTCTTCCATCAGTCCAAGGATTTACACTTGTGCAATGGAGCATACCCCTCCCTGTGCCCCTAAATTTTACAGGTGTTACCCCCATAAGAGTGTGCAAGGAGAGATTGGAAGGAAGCTACCGTATTTTTCGCTCTATAACACGCACTTGACCATAACACGCACATAGTGTTTAGAGGAGGAAAACAAGGAAAAAAATATTCTAAACGAAACAGTGGATGTATGATTTTTGTGGTTCATGCTGTGGCCACAAACATGTGATCTGACAGTGAGTTTGGGGTCGCCCAATGTAAAAATCCTGAGGATCCATGTGGATCCATGCTTTGTAACCACGTTTTTGCACCACTGCGGCCCCAGGCAACAGTGGGTGCGTGATTTTTTTGGTGCAAGCTGTAGCCATGGACATGCTATGTGATCTGATGGTGAATTTGGGGTGACCCAGTGCAAAAATCCTGAGGATCCATGTGGATCCGTGTTTTGTAACCACGTTTTAAGTGGGGAGGGAAGGAAAAGCACTCAAGGGACAAGGAGTACGCGTGGGGTGTGTGGAGAAGGATGCTGCTAATAATGCAGAAGAGGGGTATAAGAGGAGAAGGCTCTCCTCTCCCGCTTTGCTCCTTTTAAGCAAGCAGGCTCTCTGTCCCTCTCTCCTCCCCACTCAGCTGCTCTTCTCCCGCTTTGCTGTTTCAAAGCGAGCCACGGAGGAGGGAAGGAAGGGGAACCATGGATCCTCTGCTCACAACTGCAGCAGATCCTCCCACCATCCGTAGGCACTCGCTCCATAACACGCACAGACATTTCCCCTTACTTTCTAGGAGGAAAAAATGTTATGGAGCAAAAAATACAGTACATTTGCAGAATCGTACATCCTTTCAGTGGTTCTCAACCTTGGGTCCCCAGATGATTTTGGCTTACAACTCCCATGATCCCTAGCTCACAGGACCAGTGGTCAGGGATGATGGGAGTTGTAGGCCAAAAACATTGGGGACCCAAGGTTGAGAAAGGCTGCGTGATGGAGTTAATATGATACAACCCTCAGATCCTGATGCCAATCCTCAAAGAGTCAGCTTAAAGCCATTCTACTGATAAATATTCTGCACAAAGTAAATGAATGTAGAATCACCGCTGTTTGGAGATCATCGCTTCGATCAGCCAGCTCACTCAGGCGTTCTTGTCTGTCCAAGACTTTTTCAATATTTTGGCTCATGACATTTTTCACATCATCCACTTGAACTTGAAGTGTAGAAATCGCAGCATCACCGTGTTTCTGATCAAACGCCATCTGCCCAGGATAAAGTTTTCATTTCACTTATTAAACTTAATACGAATAATAATGCTAGCTGTGGTTTTGTATAGCAATGTTTCCTGAAAAACAAGTCAGTCAGCCAATTATAGGCTATTTGAAAACCTAATACAGTACTGAATTATTTCCTTGTTTCCACCAAGTCTCTAGGTTTTATTCAAAAGATTTCTATCCTAATTTTTCAGTCCTAAATTCATAGCAGCTCACAGCTGAAAACACAGAAAGCTACAGGTAGAGTAAAACAACAACAGTAAAACCTAATATTAAAATGAGAAACAAGTAAGATTAAAAATGCATTTGTTTACTAAGCATTTATCAACACTGTGTAATAATGCCTTTTAGTATTTTATTTCCAAATTTCCAAAGCGGTATTAAAAATCCAGCACAACTCTTGCCATATAAAGCCAACAGGAAAAGTAATATAACACGTTAAATACAACAACCTGCAAGATAAGAAATCAAAACCAACCATGAACCACCTGTTAACTCATTTAACTTTTAGTTTGGACAAGTAATTGGACCTTTTAAACCCCAAATGGTATTAAAAAAAAGCAGTGAGCCCACTATATTAAGGTTATATTTTAGAATTGTGCGCTTTCTCTGCAATGTTATCACACGGCCACTAGAGGTCATCTGAGCACTTCTACAAATTAATAGCAAAACAAAAAACATTCCTATGAGGTTAGGGCAATTTACTTTCACAAAACAAATAAATGATTAAACAACACTGAGATGTATGGAAATTCCTAAGTCTCTCCTCACCCATCCCACTTATCTACCATTAAAGTGCATAGAAGTAATTATCTGTACTGTCCAGTATCACAAAATTCACTATTATAAAGGGTTACTAATATTATTTCCTTCAGCTCTCTGCGGAGATAATGCAGATTTCAGAATGATCTAAATTAAAGACTGCAGAGATTAGTGTCATGTTTGCTCTTTTGTAAAGGCTTCGAACATTTGCTTTTTGCTGTCCCTTGTTGGATCTCAGGAATGCTCTAAGGAGGCACAATGATAGCACACACAAAATGTGTTGCTGGATCAGGCCCGTGGTCCCATCTAGTTCAGCATCCTCTTTTCGCAGCAACCAACCAAATGCTTGGAGGCTACTCACAAGCAGGCAGGACCTGAGTGCAGCAACCAAGAGGATGCCAGCGTGGTTAAGGAACAGAGTCAAGGAAGCTTACTGGAGGCAAGGAGCAGTTCTTCAGAAAATGGTCACTTATCCCCAATGAGAACAAACATTGACCAAAGAAAGCAGAGATGGTGCAAATAAAGAAATGCAAGGAGCACATTTCAGCTGAGTGTCTACTACAGTGGTACCTCGGGTTACAGACGCTTCAGGTTACAGACTCCGCTAACCCAGAAATAGTACCTCGGGTTAAGAACTTTGCTTCAGGATGAGAACAGAAATCGCGTGGCAGCGGTGGGAGGCCCCATTAGCTAAAGTGGTACCTCAGGTTCAGAACATTTTCAGGTTAACAACGGACCTCCAGAACGAATTAAGTTCTTAACCCGAGGTACCACTATATTGTGATTTTCAGGAACTCCCAAGCCTTACCGACTTCCCTTTCAACTTCACTTTTACCAATCCCCTCATTTGGCCGCACAAAGAACTGTCTTGCATCTTCCACAGCGAAGAGACATACAAAGCATTCTGCCAGCTTCTCTGCAATTTCTGTAAAGTTGTGGGTGAACATATCAGACGACACAGTGATTCTTCAAACAGCTCTTGTTTATTCACAGGCCAGAACAGAACAGAACTGAAGGATTCACTCAGCCTGCTTATATAGAGCTCCACTAGAACGCAACAGTATCCATTTTCTGTAACTATCCAATCACTGAACGTCACTTTCGATCCCTTATTTGCATATGTGGACCTGAACTATCTACAGTATCCCCCTGCTGGCCCAGGGTGAGAACTTCAGTACATAACAATTTCCTTTTTCTTCCTTGGCACACCTTTGACTCCCTTATGACCCAAAGGTCCAGCTGCCTTCATAGCCCATTTCCTGCTTCCAATGCACTGACAGTCTTTTTTTAAAAAAAAATATTCCAATGCAGCAAGACACTCAGTTTCAGTCAAATCTAGTTTCCTAATCTTGAATCAGAACTCACAGAGAATAAGTAGCAGTAGGACATGAGAAGGGTTTATTTGCCCCTCTATAAGCATCTGGTTTTAATTTCAGCAATTCCTTTCAGTGCCAGTTAGTGACTGATGAACTGTTATTCTTGTTACATGGCAATTTAAGACGTGTAAGAATAGCTATGTAAACCCCCACCATTCGCAGAACTTCAACAACAATGGATTCCCATTCTTTATCAGATTCATATTTACTGGAAACTCGATCTAACCATACAGCAAAGGTAAAGGTACCCCTGCCCGTACGGGCCAGTCATGACCGCCTCTAGGGTTGCGTGCTCATCTCACTCTAGAGGCTGGGAGCCAGCGCTGTCCGGAGACACTTCCGGGTCACGTGGCCAGCGTGACAAGCTGTATCTGGCGAGCCAGCGCAGCACATGGAACACCGTTTACCTTCCCGCTGGTAAGCGGTCCCTATTTATCTACTTGCACCCGGGAGTGCTTTCGAACTGCTAGGTTGGCAGGCACTGGGACCGAACAACGGGAGCGCACCCCGCCGTGGGGATTCGAACTGCCGAACATGCGATCAGCAAGTCCTAGGCGCTGAGGTTTTACCCACAGCGCCACCCGCATCCCTAACCATACAGCATAGTACAAACCAAAAATAATTACCATTCCGGGAATAACAGATATGTTAAAGTGGGGGGCACTATACATTTACCAAGTGTGGAAAGACTGAATTTCGATATCCTAAAGGTAAAGGCACCCCTGACCGTTAGGTCCAGTCATGACCGACTCTGGGGTTGCGGTGCTCATCTCGCTCTATAGGCCGAGGGAGCCAGCGTTTGTCCGCAGACAGCTTCCGGGTCATGTGGCCAGCATGACTAAGCCACTTCTGGTGAACCAGATCAGCTCACGGAAACGCCGTTTACCTTCCCGCCGGAGCGGTACTTATTTATCTACTTGCACTTTGACATGCTTTCGAACTGCAAGGTTGGCAGGAGCAGGGACCGAGCAATGGGAGCTCACCTCGTGACGGGGATTCAAACCGCCAACCTTCTGATCAGCAAGCCCCAGGCCCTGTGGTTTAACCCACAGCGCCACCCGCTTCCCTTCAATATCCTACACAGCGATTAAAGGTGTTGGACCTCTTCTGCTCTTTCACATCTGACCACCTTTCTATCACATATCTGTTATATCTGGGAAGCTGTGCCATAAAGGCAACCTCTACTAAAACCACCCTTTTCTAGCTCCATAGTAATGGCGCAGGAGCCCATTTCTCCCTACATGAAAGTAATGTGTGTGTTAAGACAATATTAATACTTTAATAATTAATAGTAAATAATGATAGAACAGAATCCAATTCGACATTACATACACCGTTATTGTTGTCTATTTTTCTCATTGATAATTTTACTGCTTTATCTTCTTTTGTAAACCGTTTTGATTTTTTCTTTTTACAATCAGGCAGTGTGTCCATTTTATGAAATAAGTACAGTGGTACCTCAGGTTAAGTACTTAATTCGTTCCGGAGATCCGTACTTAACCTGAAACTGTTCTTAACCTGAAGACCACTTTAGCTAATGGGGGTCTCCCGTTGCTGCCGCGCCGCCAGAGCACGATTTCTGTTCTCGTCCTGAAGCAAAGTTCTTAACCTGAAGCACTATTTCTGGGTTAGCAGAGTCTGTAACCTGAAGCGTATGTAACCTGAGGTACCACTGTAAACCACCAAGGTTTCCCGAACACACATGGGGCTGCTGTCCCTGCTTGCTGAGCTCACGGACTCCCTCCCATAACACTTGACCCAACCCGCTCCCTGCACGACCCACCCACCCTGCCCATTCCCTCCCAGCTCACCCCAAACATTTTAACGGGGCTTGAGAAACTACTCTCTAGAATCATAGAAGAATCATAGAATCATAGAGTTGGAAGAGACCACAAGGGCCATCGAGTCCAACCCCCTGCCAAGCAGGAAACACCATCAGAGCACTCCTGACATATGGTTGTCAAGCCTCTGCTTAAAGACCTCCAAAGTAGGAGACTCCACCACACTCCTTGGCAGCAAATTCCACTGTCAAACAGCCCCACTGTCAGGAAGTTCTTCCTAATGTTTAGGTGGAATCTTCTTTCTTGTAGTTTGGATCCATTGCTCCGTGTCCGCTTCTCTGGAGCAGCAGAAAACAACCTTTCTCCCTCCTCTATGTGACATCCTTTTATATATTTGAACATGGCTATCATATCACCCCTTAACCTCCTCTTCTCCAGGGTAAACATGCCCAGCTCCCTTAAAACCGCCCTGAAGCACTGCCCACCCACCTTTAAACAGCTTGCGTTGTCTGCCTGTGCTGCCTGCTTGCCTGCTGTTTTGTGGTCACGCCGGAGTTGCCGCGGTCGCCCAACTGGTGACTGTGCAAACTGTAGCGTGACAACAGCCTTACAATTTTACTCTATAGTAAGATTAGTTTCACACCCCACTGGCAATGCTGATTCAAAGCCCTGGTAGCCTCTTGTGGAAATCATTTCAATTAACTTCTGCAGGAGTGAATACAATAAGATTATTTTACCTAAAGTAGCTTTAGAAGATCCGGGAGAAGAGTTAAAGTACTTAAAAGTGTATGTTTGTTTCCCTCTGCTCTTTGGAAGGTATCTGTCTAATGCGATGACGCAGTAGGAAGCAATGATTGAAACTTCTAGTTAATATTTTACTACAGTGACTAGTCTTTTTGGATAAGCTGTACAAATATTGAACTCAGAATGTTTCTGCTGCAGAAATAGTTATTTTACTGACACAGTTAGATTTACTGTAAATAGATTGCTCATCTAGTTGTTTTCTAGAGAAGTGAGAGAAGTTGGCAAAGTTACTTACCATGTATTTTGCTAATATCTCTTGAAAATCTGTTCCCAACTCTCAAAACACTGAGCAAAAAGTGCTTGCGATATCAAGGAGTTACTTGACTGCTGATTGCCTTGTAAATCTGGAGGGAAATTGAATAGTTTAACATGGAATTCAAGAATTCTATGATCAACACAATCAAAATGTCAAATAGACATCAATAGGCATATGAAGGTACAAAAAGGAATGGGATTGCTTTAAAAACTACCTGACAAAATATGGTTCCAAAACCAATACTTGGTTGCGCTTAGATTTATCTCACAGATATAAGGGGGGACGGACTGATTTTAATAAATGAATGCAGAATATTTGTCACTTAAGAGAAGCGTTGAAGCCGCAAAGAGATGGAGGGAAGTCAACTAATAGAGCAGGGATTCAAACTAGTTTTCCAGAAAAGAAAGAAAGAAAGAAAGAAAGAAAGAAAGAAAGAAAGAAAGAAAGAAAGAAAGAAAAGAAGGACTACAAATATAATTTCTTTCTGAGAACCCGGTGTATAGAATATTCAAATCACTGTTTGAACAATTTTGTGTACTTGACTAATTAATTTTCGTTTATTATTTATCCTTTTTCTTTTTCCCCCTTTCCCCTTTTCTTTCTTTTCTTATTTTTACTTTTTATTTTTACTTTTGAATATTTGGATGTAATGTTTAATTCATGCTTTCTCTGTATTTTTAAAAAATGCAATAAAGATAATAATAATAATAATAATAATAATAATAATAATAATAAGCAGTTCACCTGGTCTTCCTGCCACCTGGGCTGCTTCCTCCTTCACCTGCCTGCTATTCTGTCGTCATGGTGTTGGTGTGGCCCCCTACTGGCAGTCATGCCAATTGCACCATGACGACATTACATTTCTATGTATATAGGGAAGCATATCTCTAGCGTAATCCTGTAATCCATTTGTTATTACAGTTAATCTTTAAAACCTGGATTAGGCCTGGCTTATTCATGAGAAAAAAAATGCTGCAACACTCGACTTACGTTCCCATACAAACAGGTGCTTTCCCCAAGCCTTTGCATACAACTTAAGTCACTGCTGATGAGGTCCCCTAAAAATAAATGACAAATGTTTGGTGCTTGTTAGGAAAAACATGGAGCGTGAATGTTATTTGTGTATCACCCGGTTGCTATTGGATTTGCACTGCCTTCTGGACTCCTTCTGCACTTGATTAAAGGTGTACTGCTTTTATTTATTCACTTCAGCAGCTCACAGAAACGCCGTCTACCTTCCCGCTGGAGCGGTACCTATTTATCTACTTGCACATTGACGTGCTTTCGAACTGCTAGGTTGGCAGGAGCAGGGCCCAAGCAACGGGAGCTCACCCCGTTGCGGGGATTCGAACCGCCAACCTTCTGATTGGCAAGCTCTAGGCTCTGTGGTTTAGACCACAGAGCCACAGTGGGGCGTATATTTTAATACAGTGATACAAATAATTTCCCACCTAAACCTTTGTACCCTAGACTGCTTTTGAACATCAGAGACACTCCCCTTTTCTTTTAAAAATGTTTTTTAAAAATAATTTTTATTAAAGATTTCTTAGTTTACAAAAATACGTACATTGTTTCTTTTTTCAAGTTGTGTTTTCTACGGATCACTTTCATCGGTTGTGAGACATTAGTGTTGCATGCAATATAATTCTACTAAGTGTATGTATGGGGTTTTGTGTCAGGGTTACTTGTGTGGATTCCCTTTCTATTTGCTTGTTATATTTCCTTGGAAGTGATGTATGGAAGTGAGAGCTGGACCATAAAGAAGGCTGATTGCCGAAGAATTGATGCTTTTGAATGATGGTGCTGGAGGAGACTCTTGAGAGTCCCATGGACTGCAAGAAGATCAAACCTCTCCATTCTTAAGGAGATCAGCCCTGAGTGCTCACTGGAAGGACAGATCCTGAAGCTGAGGCTCCAATATTTTGGCCACCTCATGAGAAGAGAAGACTCCCTGGAAAAGACCCTGATTTTGGGAAAGATGGAGGGCACAAGGAGAAGGGGACGACAGAGGCCGAGATGGTTGGACAGTGTTCTCGAAGCTACCAGCATGAGTTTGACTAAATTGCGGGAGGCAGTGGAAGACAGGAGTGCCTGGCGTGCTCTGGTCCATGGGGTCACAAAGAGTCGGACACGACTAAACGACTAAACAACAACAACATTTCCTTGGTGGGGAGAGAGGTTGGGGGTGGCCTAGAGGTGGTTGGTTGTCTTTGGCTGGCTGTATTGAGATGTGTTTATGTGTGTGAGTGTGGATTTTTGGGTCACGCTGGCCATATTGATTCATATGCTGTTGGCCGGTTCTTGTTGGGTTGTGCATGTGATAAAGGGGAGCCATACCGGGGTGAAGGCGTATTCTTCTATTTGTCCCTGTGTCAGTTTTGGTTTTTCTAGTAAGGCTATTTCCCCATACTATTTGATACCAGTGGTCCATGTTTACTCCTGACAGGCGTCTCCAGTGTCTGCCTATGATGCTTTCCTTTTTAATTTTTTTGCTGTTGCACTGCATTTTAATTTGTTGGAAGCCGCCCAGAATGGTTGGGGTAACCCAGTCAGATGGGTGGCATATAAATAATAAATTGTTATTATTCTGAAAAATGCAATGGACACCATTCAGCCACAGTTGAGAAGCACATTGAAATGCCATTGTTTTCAGTGGTGCATTTCAGTAAATGCTTCCCTCTCTCTGAAATTGGAAGAGAATTAAGTGTTTGATTTTGATAGCATTGTGCCTCATGTGCCCTATTAGGGGGGAAAAACCCCAGCATTTTGGGAAGATGGTATCAATTTTATATGAGGAAGCTGTCTGCTTGCTCTTAATCTGTTTTAACAGCTTTCAAGCCTAACATTTCTAATTGAATGCAGCACTCACAAACCGATAAAAAAAAAGGAAAATCCTTATGAGGTGTTTATCTCATTTAAAATCAAAGATCTAATATCTCTGGTTTCTGGATCCCTCTGTATTGTACAGGCTATAAAAGGAATACTTCAAATAATTCTCTCTCTTGCTGGAGTCCTATGCAGTCCTTGCAGAAAAGGTTAGATATAAATGTATTAAAATAAATTAAAAGGTCAAAGCTCATGATTTCCAGCTCTACTGAGGGCGCAGGAAGGGGAGAAATGGGATTGCGGGTGGCACAGCTTTACCTCAGATTGTAGATGATTGTGGGGTGGGAAAGGGAGAAGAGAGAGTGTGTTTATGTGCCTGGGATGTGGGAAGTTGTGGTGTTTTCGAGGAAAAAGGGCCCATAGGGATTAGAAACTGAGTGGATGTACCCAGAGACTTTGGGATTGTTTGTGCATCCATAGATTTAGAAAGCAGTGTGGGTTTGTATCGTTTAAGAAGCAAAATATTTATTATAGGCACTTGACTTAGATGGTGGCACGACCTTTCTGTGGTAAGGAAACGTAAAACCTTACAGTACATTTAGGGTAGTAGCTTTCAGTGTTTTAAAAAAGTAATTTACGGGTGATAATCCCTCCCTTCCCGTTTTTGAATTTGGCAACCTGTAAAGACCCCGCTGAAATAAGTCCACACAAGTCAACATGACTCGGATTAAAATTCTGTTGGGATGTTTGTGGACCAGGATACAAAACCAGCAAGCGCTTAAATAAAGTTACGGAGCGAAAAAATAGCAGTGCCCCCAGCACAGCGGATAAACTGAGGAAGGACGAAATAACGGAGGGGAGGGATAAAGAGGAATGTATTCCCTGGTACTAGGAAACCACTGGAAAATTAAAGGGGTTCAGCAATCACACGTGAAAGAGGCAAATCCAATTAAGGTAAAATCTTGTGGGTATTATTTAACTGTACATTATCTTATTAAACAATAATCCCCATGGCATGCTAATAATAACAACAAACAATGTACATTTCCAGACTATCAACTGAGAAGACTCTCTTCCAGTGTCCTTTTCTCTCTCACCCTAATCTTAACTCCCCATCCTCTAACTGCCTCTCCTAACTGCCTCTTAACTGCCTCAGAATGCTCCTGTCAATCACAAGAAGCTTTTCACCAACATCCCAAAAGGACCATGAGCATCTATTAGTATTGTTGTTGTCACTCGCTTACAAAGCAGCTATTTCTTCCCCCTAAGCACCGTAAAGAGATTAATTAAAAGCCAAGGAAGTCTTTGCCTGCAGGCTGACAATGTAATAGACCCAATACAAAAGAGGGGAAAAAATTATGAATTCGTATTTATGGGGGTGGGCAGGCAACTTGTCTTGCTTTGCAGAAAATGGTCCTCTGTTTGATGGGCTGTCAGCGGCACAGCCCCCCATTTGAAAAAAATTCTCTCTTTGGAGGGCTGTCCAGTCCAAGCCTGGAGAGCATGAGTGGCCTTGGAAGTTGTGAAATCATAGAATCAGAATCACAGCCTTGGAAGGGACGCCAGGGTCATCTAGTCCAACCCCCTGAAATTCAGGACTTTTTGTCCAATCAATGAGCACCTGGGCAGCAGGCAGCGAAAGCACCTTTGTCACCACCCTCCCCTCTCTGCTGGGATGTCTTCTATTTCTACAGTGGTACCTCAGGTTAAGAACTTAATTCCTTCTAGAGGTCTGTTCTTAACCTGAAACTGTTCTTAACCTGAAGCACCACTTTAGCTAATGGGGCCTCCTGCTGCTGCCGCGTGTTTTCTGTTCTGACCCTGAAGCAAAGTTTTTAACCTGAGGTACTATTTCTGGGTTAGCGGAGTCTGTAGCCTGAAGCGCCTGTAACCTGAAGCATATGTAACCCGAGGTACCACTGTATTTGAAATTATTGTTTCGATTGTTTCTAAATTTTCATCTGGATCCAAAAATTAGCACCTGTAAATTTTATGTATATTTCTTTCCCCTTTAATTCACAGAGAGAAGGAACGCTCTGGTGCAATGCAGCAGCACAAATGGATGCCTTCACCTGCCCCAGCTCCAACAACAACAACAACAACAACAACTTATTTATATCCTGCCCATCTGGCTGGGTTTCCCCAGCCACCCTGGGCGGCTCCCAACAGAATATTAAAAACCCGGTAAAACATCAAAATCTTCCCTAAACAGGGCTGCTTTCAGATGTCTTCTAAAAGTCAGATTGTTGTTTATTTCCTTGACATCTGATGGGAGGGCGTTCCACAGGGCGGGCAACCAAACATACCCACGCACCCGACCATAACACGCACGTAGTTTTTAGAGGAGGAAAATCCGTAGGCATGCCACCAGTAGGCATTCCTCCATAACACGCACAGACATTTCCCCTTACTTTCTAGGAGGAAAAAAGTGAGTGTTATGGTGCAAAAAATACGGTACCTCTCCCACATCGGTTTCTACAGCCACAGCAAGCGCTGCAACCCTCCAACAGTTTGACTTCAGCCCCAAAGATACACTTCTCCATTGTCTCCTGAGACAGAGCGATGCCAACCGAGTCTGTACTTCACTTCTTGTGTAAGTGTCCATTCTTAAAGTCCCCAGGATTTAACACTTCATGAGAATATCATGCCGAACAATACTTATTTCTATTGAAGCCAATGCCTAGGGGCACCCCCAAAGTTTGCTCTCTGAATGTTTTGGTGCAATTTCTCACTGTTTCCTTGGGCCTCTGTTTTTATGGTTCTGGGCTGTTCATTAAAAGCTTATCCTCTGCATGCAATGTTAAACTATAGTTTAAAATAAGGTATGTTTTAATGAGTGCAAATGCTTTGCTCGTATCCTGCTCCTCGCCTGTGCCATAAAGGAGAAGGCATGGCTTGCTTTTCTTCAAACAAACCATGTGTGGTAAGCTAAGAACAAGACTCAGCTTCTGCTTGGGGCTTGTTTGGAAAGAAACATTGACATCAAAATAGTAATAATTAAAATTCTGCATATGTGATTGTTGGGCTAACAGTAGCCAGAGAGCTGATTTGCATTAAGACATCCTTCTAAACAGGACCAGTTATGTCCCAAAAGATAATTAAGCCTTGTTTATTAACACTTTATCTGGAATGTAATGGTTCTTAAGATGCTTTCTAGATTTGTCAGAAGCAACCCGTTTAATAAAATTCTGGTAGTAGGTGCTACTGGAAGGAATTTTTTATTTTGAATAAAATTCTGGACCTTCACATGCCCATTTCACCGTTGTCCAGCAGGTGGCAGCATTTGCTTTCAGAAAAGATTTTGCTTTATAAGCTTTTATGTGGTTACCATTTCAGCTGAAACAGCGCATTTATTAAACACTTAAATAAAAAAGACTTCTGACAAAACGAGTCTTCCAATCATTCTCATTGTACTGTTTATACTGTCATCGTTTTTTCCGCACAGTTTTATATTCTTTAATATTGTTCCCGTCTACTCCACAAACGGTATTTGTTGTGTTTACAAGTATCACTCAAGTTCTGTTAATATGGTATGAGTGGTACAATATGATCTTATATAATCCTTAAATATTCTCCATTCTCCAAATATTTTCTGGTTTGATACTCCTCTAACCCTTCTCGTCATCCATTTCCAAGTTAATCTACGGAGTGCTCACTTCAGTTTCATCCCCACTGCTCTGTCTACTGCACCAAGTCAACATGCGCAACCAAGAGTTGTATTCTAGGTTGGGTTGGGTTGGGTTGGGTGAATCTATCTTTTTCAGTTTCTCATTTTTCTACTCTTCCGCTTAGTTCCCCATATTTCCACATCGGTTTGCAGTGTGTGCGTATGTTTAAAATCCTCACAAAAATTCACCAGCATTCTATTGTCGATTTTCCCTAAGATACACATTTTTGTATGCCTGGCGTGCATATTTTTTCAAGTGATTTCCCCTAATACAACGCATTTTTAGTGTTATTTCCACTCTCACATGCATTTTTATGCACACATTTCACCCCAGCAGGCGTACCTTTGTGCAAATCTCTTGGCTGGGGAACAGCATTGCAAAATTCAGAGAAGTGCAAATTGTGAAGGATAGAATCAAATTTCTTCCCCATCTCTAATTCCAGAGCATCCTCTTTCTGACATCCAGGTGGTCCTGCTATACTTTTCAGGGACAGGGCATAATATATGCTACCAATAACTAGCCCTTTGCAGAGTGCCTTCTATTTAAGAATGGTGTGTGATATGCCTAGGAAATGGCAGGCTTCGGCAATTTGAGTGAGTTTTCAAACCTTCCCAGACTGCATAAACAATAACACCTCCCCAGGTAATCCGGAATTAATTCCTGCTGCCAAAGGAACGGAGCATAATGAAACTGCAAGGTGCTAATTTATCCAGTTCTCACAAGAAGACATTTATTTTTAGGTTCTTTCTCTCACACAGCCACACCTATATCACAATGACATGGACAAACCTCAGGGTCCCATCTCCCGGCACCTAATTTTCTAGGAAAAAAGCACTGGTTATTGGGTTATATATTTGATGATGTTATTAAAAACTGGAGCCTATACTCCTGATGGGAGGAAATATACGTGAACTGTGGGTGTGTAAAGAAGAATAGAGAAGCAAAACTGAAGATTTGTGCCAGAGGAGCTCAATTCTAGCCTATATTTCATATGCTGGTTTAGCAAGTGGGGTTCCAATTGATCAAAAGGCCAGCATTCAAATTAATTTCTCTGATTTTGGGGGTGTTTTTTTGCCTCCCTCCCAGATGTCCTTTTTATTGGCTATTATTTGTGCTCATGGTGGCATCAGGGCAGTTATACGTAATCCAGAGTGATTTGACAGCCAATCCCTCTTTTCTCTGGGAATTGTATCCTACAGCACCCTTAACGAACTACACTTCCCAGAATCCTTAGGGGGAAGCCATGACTGTTTAAAGTGCCATGATACTGCTTTAAGTGTTTACTGCAGATGGGGCCTGACTGATAGCTCTCCAGGGTTTGAGGCAGAATTTCCCCTGCCCTACCTAGAGACACCAGAGTTTATGATACGATACGATACGATACTATAATCTTTATTGTCATTGTCCCATACAGAACAACAAAATTGGAAAAAATCTACGTCAAACATTCAAAAACCAATGAGCCTGCTGTCTCAACTATCCCAGCCTGGTTAACCCCCTAAAAACTCTGATACTCCATAATTAAATACAATATACAGACTCTTTACAATGCGTTTAAAACCAAAATCACATTTGGGTAGAAACTGTTTCTCAGGCGGCTAGTCCTAGTCTTTATAACCCTGTACCTTCTTCCAGAAGGCAGAAGCTGAAAGAGATCATTTCCGGGGTGCGCACTATCCTGCGCTATCTCTGCAGGCACCTGGAAGTATAGATTTGATCCAAGGTGGGAAGAGTGCACCCAATTATTCTCTCTGCAGTCTTTACAACCCTGGACAGCATTGTTTTTCCCCTGACCGTGCAGCTCCCAAACCACACACACAGACCATACAGTACAATGGTAAAATGCCATCAATAGGTCCTTTGAGAGATCATTTTTCCGGAGGAGTCTCAGAAAATATAACCTCCGCTGTGCTCTCTTCATCAGGTCTTTGCTGTTTTCTCCCCAGGTTAGGGCATCTCTCAACTCCATTCCCAGAAATCGAAACATCAAGACCTGTTCCACACACTTCCCCTCAATAAAGAGTGGCTGAATATTCAATTTACATTTCCTAAAGTCCACAATAATCTCTTTTGTTTTCTTTAAGTTAAGGAGTAAGTTGTTTTTCCTTCACCACTCCCCCAACTGCTCAACTTCCTTCCTATAGGCCACTTCCCCCACTCCAGCTGTTATTAAACCAACCACCGTTGTATCATCTGCAAACTTAATGATCTTATTACTGGGGTATTTGGGGGCACAGTCCGCTGTATAGAGCATATATAAAAGTGGGCTCAACACGCACCCCTGCGTGTGTACACACACACACACACACACACACACACACACACTTTAACCATTTGAGAACAAATGCCAGGTGAAAGCCACTTTGGGTGGAGGGAGATACTTGCATATAACTGCTTAATTCCACCGCCTGTCAAATATTGTGCGAGTTGTCATGCCTAATATTGTTCTCATTAGCGTTTCATGCATTATTACATTGTGATTTGTTTTGTAATGAATATCTCATTAGTCTAGTATTGCGGAGACCCACCGTAGGTTTATTTATTTATTTATATTTCGGCAGGGATGCGCTCCCAGGGAAGGACGAAACTGACCTTTGGCTCTACATAAAACGATTATTACGTCCTATGAGTGGATCTTGGTTATTTCCAAGTTTTATTATTCACGTTCATGAAAGTGAGGTACTTGAATGGGTTAAAGAGCAGGACTGATGCTCCAGGGAATTTCTGGGTTCCTTGCCGCTGGCACTCGGATGTGGCGGACAGAGGAGTCTGAGCATAAAGTAATTCTGAAAGCAGGAATAGTCTGAGACTAAAGAAGGGTCTGGAAAGCTAAAGGACTCCTCTTCCTATTGAAATACAGTGGTACCTCGGCTTAGAGACACTTCAGGTTACAGACTCTTCAGGTTACAGACTCCGCTAACCCAGAAGTAGTACCTCGGGTTAAGAACTTTACCTCAGGATGAGAACAGAAATTGCATGGCAGCAGCTGGAGGCCCCATTAGTTAAAGTGGTACCTCAGGTTAAGAACAGTTTCAGGTTAAGAACGGACCTCCAGAACGAACTAAGTTCTTAACCTGAGGTACCACTGTAAGAAGTCAGAAGAGATCGGCTGCATCAGACCAGAGGTGTATCTACTCCAGGGAGTTTTTGTTTTCTTTACTGTTATTCTGAGGGAAGAGAAACAATTTACCTAAAGCAATTTGTCTGTTAATGGTTAAGCTTTCATCCCTGGACTTTAGGATCTGCCAAAATGCAATTTTCACAAGGCATTGCAATTTTCTAAAAAAAAAAAAACCCCACAACAACGACCAAAACATGCACAACCCCCCCAAAATTATATATATATATATATATATATGCTTTCGTAGATTTTCACGGGTACAGGAATGCAGGTTTTGGTGTCTTCGGGTGTCTTCCCGTGTAAGAGTTGGGGTGTCTAGGCGACGTTTCGACGAGGTCTCACTCGTCATCTTCAGGCTGGTGCTTTCGGCTTCTTGTTACTGGAACAGAGCAGGATCTCAGTGTTTGAGTTCCTATAAATACTGTTGAGGGGGTGTGGTGTATAGCCTCCAACGTTCTGGGCAGAGAGGAAGTTCCCAGGTTAGTGTGCCTTTTCTTCTTTTGTTCCTTAATTACTTGAGGGATATCTTGAGTGATTTCTTGATTATATATATATAATTTTTATTTATTCATTTTCAATTTAATCACATATATTCACATCATCATTATCTACTTCACCGCCCTGGCTTTTCAGAGCCTGTTGATTTCCTTCCCTCCATCCTGATGGTTTTCAAAATTTACCTTTATATCATTGCATTTTATACATTTTGCAATTCAAATTACACTCATTACATAATGGTTCAAAATTTAAATAAATATAGAAAGGTAGAAAAATATAGAAAGGTAGAAAGTTTCTCATTGCAAGTCTTCAGACAACCCTGCTGGGGATGTTAATTGCTGACAATAGTCTTTCAGACATAGTATAAATTTACTCCAGCCCTTTTGGAATACTTGATCTTGCTGGTTTCAGATTTTTCCTGTCAGCTTTGCCAATTCTGCAAAGTCCATCATTTTCATCTGCCGCTCTTCTTTCGTTGGTACTTCTTGTTGTTTCCATTTTGGGGCTAAAAGAATTCTTGCTGCTGTTGTTGCATACATAAACAGTCTTTTATCTTTCCTTGGTATGTCTTCACCCACTCTATCCAATGAAAAGGCTTCTGGTTTTTTAACAAAAGTATTTTTAAACATTTTCTTTAACTCATTATATATCATTTCCCAGAAAGCCTTTACCTCCCCCCAATTTATGGCATTCCTATGGGTCACTGTACAGTTTGTATTGGTCCACTTGTTCATCCCTAATAATCAGGATTGTCTATTTTGCAAGTCTATGATGCCTTGAGGGCAGAAAGTGAGGAGGAATTAAAGAACCTTTTAATGAGGGTGAAAGAGGAGAGTGCAAAATATGGTCTGAAGCTTAAGATTAAAAAAAACTAAGATTATGGCCACTGGGCCCATCACCTCCTTGCAAATAGAAGGGGAAGAAATGGAGGCAGTGAGAGATTTTACTTTCTTGGGCTCCATGATCACTGCAGATGGTGACAGCAGTCACGAAATTAAAAGACGACTGCTCCTTGGGAGAAAGACAATGGCAAACCTAGACAGCATCTTAAAAAGCAGAGACATCACCTTGCAAACAAAGGACCTATGGAAAGCTATGGTTTTCCCAGTAGTGATTTATGGAAGTGAGAGCTGGACCATAAAGAAGGCTGATCATCAGAGAATGGATGCTTTTGAATTCTGGTGCTGGAGGAGACTCTTGAGAGTCCCATAGACTGCAAGAAGATCAAACCTATCCATTCTTAAGGAAATCAGCCCTGAGTGCTCACTGGAAGGACAGATCCTGAAGCTGAGGCTCCCATACTTTGGCCACCTCATGAGAAGAGAAGACTCCCCGGAAAAGACCTTGATGTTGGGAAAGATGGAGGGCACAAGGAGAAGGGGACGACAGGGGACGAGATGGTTGGACAGTGTTCTCGAAGCTACCAGCATGAGTTTGACCAAACTGCGGAAGGCAGTGGAAGACAGGAGTGCCTGGCGTGCTCTGGTCCATGGGGTCACGAAGAGTCGGACATGACTAACCGACTAAACAACAACAACATCATATGTAAAGAGCCAACATAGGAGCCAACTCCTGGGGGCTGAGGGGGCTCCAGCCCCCTCAATAAAATATTTGAGTGGGTGCCCCCCCCCAAAGCTGATGGGCATTGCCATTCAAATGATGTGCTTGCACCATGTCATGTGTTCGATTAAGCAGGGTGGGGCTTAGCTGAGCCCCACCCCCATATTTTATTCAAGTTGATACCCCTGATAGCCAAATTGGGTTTCCAGGCTGGCAGCACCCCAGACTCTGAGATTTCAGGGCTCAAATCTACTTGTTAAGAAAGACCGATCCAAAGGTGAGTTGCATCTGCAGCAGCTGAGGAGGAAAAGGCAGAATAAGTTAAATGTCGTTGTTTGTGATGTGTGTGGCTCAATAGTGCCATATGCTCCTTGACTGCTTTGTCTAGCGTGCACACATGACAAAAGATGAAGCAGAACTTCAGGAAGTCCAGGGGCAAAACAATTGCACTGCTGAGGTACGAAGCAGTTGGTGGAGCTGAGGTGGAAATGCTGACTCATCTATATTGACTTTATCCCAGGAACCTACCCGGGAAGAAAGGGCTGTATATTTTCTCTCTCTCTTCCCCTTTTCACCCTAGAGGGGTTTGGTCAATTAAATGCAAATATTGATATGCCTTGACCTTTCTAAGCTGCTGCTAATCTTATTGATTGCACTTTTCACTCTCTCAAGTGACTACAGTTCTAAGGCTACAGCGAATGTGATTATTATATTAGATGAACCGCTCCTTTCTTAGCTGTATTGGTATTTTTCAAGAAAGGGAGGCTGAATGCTTTGCATAATGGGGTTGCCAAATGAAATATGACAATAACGATGGCTTTAAAATTAAAAATGCAACAAGTAAATTGGATTAAGGTTATCAATCAATACAGGAGAAAATTGGGGAGGGGGGGGGAAAGTCCTCTGAATTGCGCTCCCGGAATAAGTAATCATTTATTTCAATGTCCTGCTCCCAGAATCTCAGATTTTCCCCTTTCCTTCTTGGATTCTAGATTTGTACTTTGGAAAAAACCAATCTACACATGTGGAGATCCCCAGAGACCAGAAAGAAAGAAAGAAAGAAAGAAAGAAAGAAAGAAAGAAAGAAAGAAAGAAAGAAAGAAAGAAAGACAGGCTTATTATTCTCAAATGAAGTCCTAACTGAGCATCAAACTGCAGGTTATGTTTGACGAAATTGAGTGACTCTTTTTAAAATGGGATTGAGCAGCCATGGGTTCTGAATGCAAGTAAAAATAATTTCTCAGGTTTAAACACTAATTCACAGTGCAAGTCTACTCAGAATTAAGCACCATTGAGTTCAATATGACTTACTCCTAGGTAAGCGTACATAGTGCAGTGAACTAGATGATCACATTCTAATCTAGAGCAAATGGGGGTGTTAAACTTCTTAATTATACATGTGTATTTCATTAGGTTGTGTGGGATGAGGGAACTATCAAGATGGTGGCCATCAAGACTGCCATCTCTGATGAAAACCACCCTCCTGAGCTAAATAGCATCTGGTGGCAAATTTTCTCTGGGACCATAATATGGGAGGAAAGGATTATTGGATTATGGTCCCAATCCTTATCATCACCTCCCCTTAGATTTTTAAAAGATTCACGCAATCCCAGTTTATGCATTTAAAATCACACTTGGATTGCCCCTCATTTATTATGGCTCAAGAGATGTAAACACTTTTCTAAACTAAAAATGTCCAAAAAATAGCAACACAGTCCATGTCTTTTCTGACCTCATGCATAACGTACCAGAAAAGGAACCCCAAAGTCTACCCTGTTTACACTTCCATGCAGTAAAAAGAAATTATCCACTGTGTATATATCACAACGGGACGCAGGTGGCGCTGTGGGTTAAACCACAGAGCCTAGGACTTGCCAATCAGAAGGTCGGCGGATCGAATCCCCGCGACAGGGTGAGCTCCCATTGCTCGGTCCCAGCTCCTGCCAACCTAGTGGTTTGAAAGCACGTCAAAGTGCAAGTAGATAAATAGGTACCGCTCCGGCAGGAAGGTAAACGGTGTTTCCGTGCACTGCTCTGGTTCGCCAGAAGCGGCTTAGTCATGCTGGCCACATGACCCAGAAGCTGTACGCCGGCTCCCTCAGCCAATAAAGTGAGATGAGCGCCACAACCCCAGAGTCGGCCATGACTGGACCTAATGGTCAGGGGTCCCTTTACGTTTACCTTTATATACCACAACATGAGCAAAAAGCAGTACCTTTTTTTGTGGCCCCCATTTGGAACAGCCATCTCAAGGATTGGTTGCTCTGGGTGCAGAATGGGGGTCTCCTAATATCACTGAACACCCTTAACAAACTGTAGCTCCCATAATTCTTTGGGGGAAGCCATGACTGATAGAACTTTAAATGCATTTCATTTCATTTCACTTTTAATTTGCATTCTGCCTTTCTGTATTACTAAACACAAGGCATTTACAAGCTGAAGAAACAACAAAATAGTCAGCAAAGGTAAAGGTAAAGGTAAAGGGACCCCTGACAGTTAAGTCCAGTTGTGAATGACTCTGGGGTTGTGGCGCTAATCTCGCTTTATTGGCCGAGGGCGCCGGTGTTTGTTCTGTGGACAGTTTTTCCGGGTCATGTAGTAAGCATGACTAAGCTGCTTCTGGTGCAGCAGAACACCGATACCTGAACAGCGCATGGAAACACCGTTTACCTTCCTGCTGGAGCGGTACCTATTTATCTACTTGCACTGGTCTGCTTTCGAACTGCTAGGTTGGCAGGAGCTGGGACAGAGAAATGGGAGCTCACCCCGTCGTGGGGATTCGAACCACCAACCTTTTGATCGGCAAGCCCAAGGCTCAGTGGTTTAGACCACAGCACCACCCATGTCACACACATCTGATCCAATACAAAAAAGTAAGAATAAATTTAAAATAAGCAACTTATATCAAATAAAGCAATATTCGACAATTCATTAAAATCTAATAGTAAACAGTAATATTAAATATCAGAAAAATAGTCATTAAACAATGAAAACAATTAAACTTAACAATTACAACAATTACAAACTATAATCAATAAAAATAACGGCAAGTCACAATGCATAAAATACCACAAAACATCCAAACCCATGTAAAAGGGTCAAATTGAGAAACAAGGACAAACAATTATTTTTTAAAAAATATCCCTGAACTGTATGTGTGCTGTGAATGATCACTCTCAGATATGATTGGCTGTGGATCCCTATTGTCTATACGTACCCTAAACTTAACACAACACAATGTGCAGTTTCCTTATGCAGAAGTGATCACCATTTAGGAAAAAATGTATGTAAAGCAGCCCTCAGCCGCTGACACATTTTCATAGCTGCGAGGGGAGGCACGCTTGTTAATGCTGTCTAAGGTTATCGCGATCTTTTTCTGGCTAGCGTGTGCTATGAAGCTTTATAATTTAACCAGTAATCCAGCAGAGCTGAATGCAATAAGCACAGTGGTGTGCTTAAGTATTATGAATGTGTCAGGATGATGAATTCACTGTAACAATATCACACCAGCGGTAGGGTGTGCAGTTGACTATATCTCAATCCATCACTTTCAACGTAATCTTGGAGCCCCAGATGGGCAACTTCTGGGTGGGGTGAGGGGGGTTGATGGGGAGGGCGAAGGAGGGAGCAGGCAGATAATTGTGGTTAATACTTGCTTGATTTAATTGTGATTGCCTCAAGGGCAAATAACCAATGGGTTCGGGAAGCAAAGTTCTTAGTAATAGAGTTAACCTACAGGTTAAGGATTGCCTGCAGAACACATGAAGGGAGCTGGATGAGGAACAGCATGAACAGATCCCATTAAAAGAAGTGTTAGGAACATCTTAATTTGACAGCAGCGGTGTTTTTTTAAAACCTGCAGAAATCCCAGCATTGCAGGGGAAGAGGGAGTTTGAGAACCTAGCGGGGCAGGAAGAAGTGTGCTAACCTGACCCATCGCAAAATAAACCCAAAAGTGTACATGCTGTTATATGCTTGCACTCTAGTTGACTGAGCAGGGTGTACCCACGTCCTGCTTTCTTTGGAATGAGGTCCCTGGAGATTTATTGGCATTTTATGATGTGTGGGTGTTCCCCCCCCCTTACACATATATCTGGGATGAGCATAGGTGAATGTCCATAGTTTGAAACACGCCAACAGAGGTCTCAAGAGTTTGCTGTTCCACATAGATGCTTTAGCTGAGATTCCTGCATTTTGGACTAGATGACCCTGATCTTTCCTGTGGAACGCCCTCCCACCAGATGTCAAAGAGAGAAACAACTACCAGACTTTCAGAAGACATCTGAAGGCAGCCCTGTTTAGGGAAGCTTTTAATGTTTGTATGATTATTGTATTTTAATATTCTGTTGGAAGCCACCCAGAGTGACAGGGGAAACCCAGCCAGATGGGCGGGGTATAAATAAATTATTATTATTATTATTATTAAGGTAAAGGGACCCCTGACCATTAGGTCCAGTCGTGACCGACTCTGGGGTTGCGGCGCTCATCTCGCTTTATTGGCCGAGGGAGCCGGCGTACAGCTTCCGGGTCATGTGGCCAGCATGACTAAGCCGCTTCTGGTGAACCAGAGCAGCGCACGGAAATGCCGTTTACCTTCCTTCCGGAGTGGTACCTATTTATCTACTTGCACTTTGACGTGCTTTCAAACTGCTAGGTTGGCAGGAGCTGGGACAGAGCAACGGGAGCTCACCCCGTCGCGGGGATTCGGACCGCTGACCTTCTGATCGGCAAGTCCTAGGCTCTGTGATTTAACCCACAGTGCCACCTGCGTCCCATTATTATTGTTGTTGTTGTTGTTGTTGTTGTTGTTGTTGTTGTTGTTGTTATTCCTGTGTCTTCCACACACACA
Organism: Podarcis liolepis; assembly: GCF_965112155.1. Lineage (NCBI taxonomy): Eukaryota > Metazoa > Chordata > Lepidosauria > Squamata > Lacertidae > Podarcis > Podarcis liolepis. The sequence goes on along the minus strand of NC_139564.1, from coordinate 13,369,642 downwards.
CACACACACACACACACACACACACACACACACGGACATATGATGGTGCACTAATGGATAATTTGAAACTCAGGAATGTGGAACAGAACTGCAGCTCTCTTTACAACATCCAAAGCAGCAGGGGTGGAGGAAGGTGTGTGTGGTGGGGGTGGACTGGCCCGAGTATCTTCACTGAGGGGGATGACATTTGGCAGTCGTGGGCGGGTGGCATGCCAAATGTCCCCGTGGGCGGCTTGCTCTGCCCCTGGCTGGAGGGCGCATACGCCGCTCTGTGCACCCGAGCGGCTATCCCATGCCTGGGAGGGCATCGTCTGCCCCCTGTCCCCTCGGGAGACCCCCCAACCCCCTTGGGAGTGCACCCCCCCAGCAAATTAGACTAGGTTGTCACAGGTGAGTCTCTTTGGCAGTTTCACGTTTATTTCAAACCATAAAGGGACCCCTGACCATTAGGTCCTGTCGTGACCAACTCTGGGGTTGCGCCGCTCATCTCGCTTTATTGGCTGAGGGACCCGGCATACAGCTTCCAGGTCATGTGGCCAGCATGACTAAGCCGCTTCTGGCGAACCAGAGCAGCGCACAAAAATGCCGTTTACCTTCCCACTGGAGTGGTACCTATTTATCTACTTGCACTTTGACATGCTTTTAAACTGCTAGGTTGGCAGGAGCAGGGACCGAACAATGGGCGCTCACCCCGTCGCGGGGATTCGAACTCCCAACCTTCTGATCGGCAAGTCCTAGGCTCTGTAGTTTAACCCACAGCTCCACCTGCGTCCCGATTTCACACCATAGTCGTCTTTTTATTTTAGTTAAAGTACCTTAGTCTAAAGGATGGCTAATTATTTAATTGCACGAATAGTAAACATTGTCATGAAAAAGTTGTTTTCTCAAGCAGGCAGGAAAAGGGAAATCAATGTGATGGCTGAGGCTAATTAGAGCTTCCTGAGCAATTGGGCTTTCCCAGTTTCACATATCAGCTGATTCAGGTCTCGTAATTATAGTGGGTGGGAAGGTCTTGCACACCAACCCCGCTTCCCCTTGAGATTTGAATTTTTGTGATAAGGAAAGGGATGGGAAAATGTGGGGGGAAAGTATTCATTTAATGCAACATCATTTAAAAAGGTAAAGGGATCCCTGACCCTTAGGTCCAGTCGTGACTGACTCTGGGGTTGCGGCGCTCATCTCGCTTTATTGGCCAAGGGAGCCAGCGTACAGCTTCCGGGTCATGTGGCCAGCATGACTAAGCTGCTTCTGGCGAACCAGAGCAGTGCATGGAAACGCCGTTTACCTTCCCGCTGGAGCGGTACCTATTTATCTACTTGCACTTTGACGTCCTTTTGAGCTGCTAGGTTGGCAGGAGCAGGGATCCAGCAACGGGAGCTCACCCCGTCGTGGGGATTCGAACTGCCGACCTTCTGATCGGCAAGTCCTAGGCTCTGTGGTTTAACCCACGGCCCCACCCGCGTCCCTTCAACATCATTTAGCCTACTACTCCCAGGGGGTGGGATTACCTGGGGTCGGTACTAAGAAGCAAGTGGGTGGCAGGCGGGTGCTGGAGGTGTAAATGACTACCAGACATTGATCCAATGGTATCATTGGATCAAGTTCATCAATTTTATTGAATTAATTAAACTAATTGGTTTTAATTGGATTTCCAATGAATGTGCAATGAATTATGCATCTTATTGTGTTATTACCTTCCTTAGTGCGTTGTGCAAACCTCTATTCTGAATAATGCTTTTTGCAGGGCAAAATGCTTTTATACGATATAAACTTCCTGAAATGAAGGAGGCGGTGACCCAGAAAAGTTTGGGAACCACTGCCTTAAACAGATCTGGATGAAAGCTCAAGAAAACATGTTGCCTTGAAGCACCCACCACCCACACGTATTTAACTTGCCCAGATGCTAGTTCTTGGAAGAGGGCTTTTATAAATTGCAAGATGCAATGCAGTTCTGTGCTCAGGTCCAGTGTTGACTAGAGGGTATGTTGCAATGGGATCTCAGGGCAAGGGAATTTCCAGAAATGAAGGATATCAGGCGCCCTCTGTTATCTCTTCAAGAAGATTCAAATGTGCTGTATGTGCAGGAATCCTTACAAAAAATAAACACAAGCCGACCTGCTTTGTTCCTTGAAGAGGTCCCTTGGTGTTTAGCAATGTTCCTTTCTGAAGTAAAACCACGAACCCCCATTCGTGATAAATTAGCAATTGCTCGT